>NW_020954569.1:39409660-39471974 GCF_900497805.2 Vombatus ursinus | reverse complement strand
TCTCTCTCTCTCTCTCTCTCTCTCTCTCTCTCTCTCTCTCTCTCTCACTCTCTCACTCTCACTCACTCTCTCTACCCCCTCCTCTTGTTCTCTCCCCTCCCTTTCTCACACACACACACACACACACACACATGCAAAATGTAGTAAAAAAAAAGAATGCTATATGCCCAGAAAAATAAGTTTTCTTAAAGCATACTTGCTACCTATTAGCATGAAATGCCCATCCTATCCTCCATTAGCTACTGCTATTTGCAAGTAAACCACTAAGAAGTTATAACCCTTATCTAGTTACTACCTGAGGCCAAAGATCTGTCTTATAGGTGCTGGTAACCTCTGGTCTTTCAAACAAATCTTTTTGGGCAGCTGTTCAGCTACAGCCATGACTCATGAGTCCAGAATTATTTTAATTTGATTTGGAGCTGTATAATAAGCTAGGTGTTCTCATGATGAGTGCTGTATAAAATTCTAAATCATATGCCTAACCATATCTCCCCCATGAAAGATAAAACTGTTTTTTAAAAGAAACATTTTGCATGTATTAAAAAAATCCCAGCCAACTTAAAACACACATGAGCAGCTGTATGAAGATATGATATCTGGAAGGAAAGTCAAGTTAGCAAAGTTGTTTAATGGGCCAAACAAAACAAGAAACAATTAAGGCTCAGTTGGCTTCTTTCCGAAGCCCCACATATTCCTACATGAAAACCTTTGAAAGTTAGGAGAGGGGAAGGACGCTGGATGTAAACATAATAAAATCCTAACACTCTAATTTGAATGTCTAGAGCATTAACCCATCCTATAATGACTAAAAATATAGGTCCATGTTGCCTTAAGATGATAGACAAAATTTCTTTACCTAAATTATCCTTATAAGAAAATTAACAGCATGTTAAGGAAATCCTCTGAGCCTGAGGTTGTTCAATCAGTTTAGGTAAATATCCTTAATTTTTCATCATTCTATTTTCATTTTTGAATTCACTTACAAAGAATAACCATTTTCTTCTTATAAATTGCACATGTCCAGGTAGTTCCACATGTTTTAGAAGAAACATGAAATAAGCTCCACATTTTTAGCTTTATTTTTAGTAGAAAACAAAAACAACAACAAAATACTTATGCACAGGAACTAATGAAAATTTAAAATTGATAAAAAAAATCTGGAGTAGTAATATGATTTTAGTAGAAAGAGTGCTAGATTTGGAGCAAAGAGGCCTAGATTATAGTGCTAGCTCCCAAATTTAGAGGCCATATGACCTTGAAGCAAGTCAGTTAACCTTCCTGAGTCTGGGTTTCCTCATCTACCCTCTCTGTTCCTATCAAACTGGGCACCTTGCTTTTGCCCAAACTCAGTATTCCATGTTCCATTACCAGGCCTTGCACTGGCTGCCCTGACTAGCACATGCTGTCTCTTCCCCTCCCCATTTGAAGCCTTAGCATTCTCTCAGCTCAGGTGCTCCTTTTCCCTCCAGGGAAAATCTTCGCTGATCCCTCAGATTATTCAGGTTCCTGCCTTCCACAAATTATCTTGCATATTTACACACAAGTGAATGTAAGCTCCCTGATGTCAGAGACAGGTCTTTATTTTGCTTTTGTTTACTTAGAGCAAAAAACAGTGCCAGGCAAGAAGTAGATATTTAATAAATGACTGTTGAAATGAATTGAATTAAATCAGTCACTTGGGGATACTGATACTTGAACTACCTACCTCACACAATTGTGAGGAATGTGTTTTGTAAATCTTAAAGGAGGATAATGGGATCAGAGAATTACATCTAGAAGGGGCCTCAAAGTCACAAGTCAAGTCAAGTCAACAAACATTTATTAAGTGCCTACTATGTACCAAATTGTCATAAGCACCAGAGATACAAAGTGACAAAAATAGCCCCTGCTCTCAAGAAGCTCACAGTTCAACGGGGGAGAAAACACACAAAAAAAATCTATGTACAAACAACCACACACACACACACATATACATATAGAAAATTAGGGATAAGCATCAGTACTCTTTCCAATTTTAAATAATAATAAATAATAATTTTAAAGAGAAATTAGTTCAACCCCCTCATTTCACAGATGAGGAAACTTGAGACTCAAGGAATTTAAATGACTTTCTCAAGCTAGGCAGCAACAGAGATGGGTTTGAAACCAGGATCTCTGATTTTAGAACCAGTACCCTTTCCACAGCATTTGCTAAGTAAATTCAAAGTTATAGACAAGATTATGAGAGAGACAAAATGTATGAATTGCGTAAAAGAACAAGTACTTTTCAAGCATCAACAAACATGCAGAGACTATATACTTGGTTAATTTGTAAATGATTTTTCCCCATTCACTAAATTGGTGATATTTTGAGCAATCCTTTGTTAGTCAAGTTTGAGTCACTATATACACTAAAATGTAATAAAATTTCATTTTTAAAAGAAAAAAATTCTATCATTTTGATTTCCTGGTAATTCACTAGTATAAGTACATTTGTTAATTTATCCAATCCAAGTTCTTCTTGGGTTCCAGTTCTGAACTTTGATGTAGTACATATATTATTAAAGATTTCAATAGATATAAATTACATTTATTTTTAAAAGTAAGTTAGGCACTTCTATGGGATCTACATTTTACTTCCTATGTGATAAAAATAATTAAAATGTTTTAAAGAATTTTATATCTAAATATATATAAACATGCACAATGTATTTTAGGTGTTTTAATCAGTTATTGTTCAGTTGTTTCAGTCATGTCTGACTCTTTGGGACCCCATTTGAGGTTTTCTTGGCAAAGATACTACAGTAGTTTACCATTTCCTTCTCCAGCTCATTTTACAGATGAGGAAACTGAGGCAAACAGGGTTAAGTGACTTGCCCTGGAACACACAGCTAGTGAGTGTCTTAGGTCACATTTGAACTCAGGTCTTCCTGACTCTAGGCCCACCACTCTGAGCCATCTAGCTGAATCTATCAGTGTTTATAGGAGATGCTAAACAGTAAATGGCAAATCCAGATGTCACAGTAAATTCAATTTTGGACAAGAGCCTTCTCCATCCTCTGGTCATAGATATGAAACAGTATTATAATAAATTATGGTGTGATATTTTTAAGTAGATAGAGAGATCATCTTCTCTCCCCTTTTTTATTAGAATAATAAAGATTTTTTTAACTGACCAAACCTCTTTTCTTTCTCCTTGCTGCCACACACATACCACTGCTAAACTGGCTGAAATATGGGCCTTTTATTTTTTTTGAAAGTAGAGAGAAATCCTTTCATCTTTCTTCCTCAGAGCAGCAGTAGAAGTCTATTTGAGCTTGGAAAGTACACAAAAGTCATCATTATTTATGTCTACCCTAAAGGTAAACATGAATGTCTGAACAGAAGAATTAGGAGATCTATAAGTGAAAAGGGCAAGGGTGGGGCAGAAGATGTTTTTCTTTTTTAGATCACTGTTACAACTCTAGCAGCAGGAGCCAGAATTCTCTGATGTCCCAGAAATACACCATACTCTAGCACCATCACTCACCCCTGTAGCTATCTCAGTGGTAGTCTTAAAAATGGTAAAAGGTTCTATAGATGCTTTTTGTCCCATAGTCATTAGGTCCCAATATTTTTATACAATTTCTAGGATGCTATGCCAAAAGCTACTTTGAGATACTTTTTTAAAAAATGTAGATCATTCTTCTCAACATTTTAAAATTGCCAAGATAGAAAAGCAACAAGACTTTTCATGGTGGGAAAAGTTAATGAATGAAAGAAAGAAAAGAAAGAATAAGAGAGAGGAAGTCAGAGTGTAAGAGGAGAAGAGAAGGGAGAAGAGAGAAAAGAGAGGAAGGGAAAGGAAAGGAAGGAAAGAAAAGGGAAGAAAGGAAGAGAAGGGAAGGGAACAGAAATGAAAGAAAAGGAAGAAAGGAAAGGGAAGAAAGGAAAGAAAATGAAGGGAAGAAAGGAAAAAAGTGAAGGGAAGAAAAGAAGGAAAGGGAAGAGAAGGGAAGGAAAAAGGAAGGGAAGAGAAGGAAGAAATGAAAGGAAGGAAAGGGAATAGAGTTTCTTAAGTGACTACTCTGTGCAAATACAAAACTGAGCTAGCCCCTGCGCTCAAGAACCTTACATTGTAGCAAGGAAGGAGATGATATGTGAGAGGTTGGAGGGATAAGGAAGGGAGTCTTAGCTCTGGAGAGCCACAAGGACTTTTCCAGAAGTGAGGGTAGTATTGATTTAAGTATTATTCCTAGAGCAAGAAATGGAAAGCATCTGTTCTCTAGAGATGAGCTTTGGAGGATAACTATCCCAGGTGGAGACATGGGAGAAATAGCAGAGGGGATGTAAGATGTTTGGATAGATCCTGGTGTCTGGTGAATAGCCAGACAGAATGTGAACAGAATGGCCTTGTTTAAGTATAAGAAAGCTATATTTCAGAAGGAAAAATAAAACTAATTGAATTCAGACTTTGTGTTTAGAAGTCTGGCTTAACTGTTTGTTAATTGTAGACCATTAGCATTATGTTTGGAAACGCAGGTGATAGAGTACAGGTGTTTTTCTTTTCTTAAGCAACCTAAGCAATGCTCATAATTATTTTATACTAGTGCCTGAATACTTGTGAAAGCCTCGATCATCTTTTCACCTACAACTCTTCAGGAATAAAGAAGAAGGCAAGGTTATATAAGCTGATCCAAATATCATATCTTTATGGGACAATTTCTCTGGATAATAAGCAAAACTGTGGTATAATGTGTCCACTCTCCCTGCCCCATTTTTAAAGGAGGTCAGGGTTCTAATATTGAAAAAAAAATATATATATATGCATTCACCTATATCAAAGCATATAAACTTCATATGAATCTGTTTTCCTCAGCTAAATTTTCATCAGCCAAAAGTACATTTTCATTTAAAACATCAGCCTTAAGGAAAAGTTATAGCCTTCACAAATCAGACCTCAGCTCTTTAAAGCAGTAATGCTGCAGGGTGAAAAATGTAACCACACAATAGCATAAAATGTTTTCATGTTCAGCTTGCAGGTTTCACATAAGTTCAGGGCAAACAGAACTGACACAAAAACCCAAATTCTTGATATGCCTCTGACTAAAGTCCCTAAGAATGTAGTAGTCATAAAGGAAAGACCACAGTCTCCTAGACTGTTTAGATTTGTCTGAATACGATGCAAGACAGGAATCTATGTACCGCTTTTCCCTCCTCCACACCCCTTTCAGGGATAAATGCTGGTATAACTGTAAACAGCTTAATGAGATAATGATATTCAAATATTACTTTGCCACTGCTCCATTATGTTAGAGTAGGATTTACTCTTTGTAGAACATTTTCAATAATAAAGTTTTCTTTTCTGTTTTCTAATATAAAAGTCATCACCTGAACTTTCATTAATGACAAACAATGACTAATGGGAAAAATAAATTAAGAAGACCAGAGATCAAGTGCTATATCAACTAGCTATTTTCTAGTTATCTGTTGCTGTTTTTTTCTTTTAATGAATTACTTGGGCCTAACCTATTCAAAAAGTGGCTATAGGTTTGGGTATTCTTCCCAATATTTAGAAATAAAATCTTTGTGATATGAAATGCCAATATTTTGGATCATCCTCCTAGTAAAGAAGAAAGTTGCTTCCTTTGTAGAAAGAAGTACATTGTCAGAAAGGCTACTACAGTTTACATGTGTGATCAATAATCTTCTATTTAAGGAAACCCTTAGGGCTAAAATATTTAATATACTTTCAAAAAGGAAGATTTCAATTTTTACAGTACTGTTTAAATATGTGGAAATATATGTATTTGGGTGTTCATGTGTGTGTTCAAAGAATGATAAGATTTGGCACAAGATGATTAAGGTAGCCAAGAAGCAATGACACCATCATATTAAAAAGCAACACAAGTTTTTGCTGAAAAGTCTATCACAGAATCTCAGAGTTGAAAAGACCTCAGAAACCACCTAATCCAACCTGTACCTGAACAGAAATACATTCTACAACATTCCTGAATAGTGGCCATTCATCCTTGACTTGAAGAACTCTAGGAAGGGAGAAGCCACTGTTCTCAGGGCAGCATATTCCAATTTTGGATAACTCTAATTGTTAGAAATGATTTCTTTACTATTGAGATGAAATCATCCTCTCTGAAACTGGCCAAGTTCTGTTCTCTGGTGCCAGTAGGATATAATCTAATTTACTCATTTACAGGCCAAGCTTTCAAACGCTGGAAGATAGCTATAGTTTGTACTTCAAGTGTTCTTTTCTAGTGTTTAAATCTCTCCAGTTCTTTACTGTCATGCATTCTAAATGCTATAACTTTTAAGTAAAAGAAGTAAGAGCTACCAATTTCCAAAAATATCAGATTATCACTATAACAAATGACTGTACAGTATTCCTAGGATTAAGACTGAATACAAAACCAAAACTTTGTTCATTGAATGTAGTTCACAATTTTTCATTCCTGTAGGGAGATGTATGTCTTCTTTTGTATGTGACATAATATCACAACCCTACCATCAGTAGCAGATCATAGCTTTTTTTATTTTTTTCTGCTTCTGAGGGTGTATTTTAATTCAATACAAAAAATTGTTAATTGGCTATTTTGTGCAAGTATCTTTGCCAAACATTATGAAGGATACGAAACTGATTAAAATATAATCATGTTTTAAAGGAAGATTTTTTTTGTTTTTTTTTCTTAAAAAAAATGAGAAGGGAGTAGCATGATCAGATCTCTACTTTAGGAATATTATGCACTTCTGGGTCACATGATCATCGAGATGAAAGATTAGTCATTCTCCAGAACCCTGTAACACTGAAAAAATAAGGAATTGTGTGTCATAATGAGAGAAATTATACCTGAATCCATAAAGAAAAGAGAATCCCAACAATTCTAAATCTTTACAAATCAAAACTAAAGAACTAATTCATCACTCCTTCCCTACCAGCCTCTATGTTCCCATGGCAGAAGGGCCAAAGCTTATCCTGCCTCCTCCCAAATAAAGAAAACCCTCAGATTCAAATAGTAGGCACTACCTCTGCCTGACCATATGGAGAAGAAAACTAGGGCTGAAATTGTTCTGCCTTCTGACTAGAATCCAGCACTGGCTTAGGCACTGCCAAGGATTCATAAACTCTTCCAGAAGTACTTTGTCTGCCGCTCTATATCCTGAAAAAAAAAATAGGTAGATGGTGATTCAGCCCAACTAGGAAAGGAGCACAACCAAGGGAGAAATTTGGACAGAGGCTCATTGTGTAGTTGTGCCAAGCCTGGAGGAAAAGGAAATAAATCCATCTAAGGCTAGTCTTGTCACTTCATAGGCTATTCTGGGCAGGGCTAATCTAGCAAACCTGATATCCCCCAAAGGGTAATGAGGCTGATCAAGCCTTCTAGGCAATCTTAGGCATGTACTTATGAGAAGAAGAGGAAGATACAGAAAGGTACAGACATTGGGAATAATACAAAAAGGTTTAAACACCAAAGATTTCATGAGAAAAACCCTGAACTCAAACCCAAGGAGGTTTTGAATCAACAAGGAGGATCTGAAAGCCTTATGGAGAGATTAGTACTAAATCCTCAAAGAGGATGCTAAGTTCTCTTGGAATCTATTTCCAGACAAAGGAAAGTAAACCAATATTGAATGACACACAGAGTCCTATGGACTCTCAAGACAACATGGAAAAAAAAAACAAGAAATTCCAGAATGGTTCAAAAGAGAAATCAAGTCCCTAAAATAAAAAGAGAGGAATAATAAATGAAGGTCAGAATTTTAAGTTCTCAATTAGTTCTCTCAATATTTTAGCAGATAATCCACAATGAAAATTCTCTCTAAAAGATGAGAGATTAAAAGATTTAAAACATACTTTAACAGATTTAAAAAATACTTAAGTGGGAAAGAAATCTTATAGAAAAGAAGCAAAAGGTAACAATGTTTAAAAAACACTTGAAATTCACGAAAGTCAAAGTGAACAGTCACATCAATGAACAGATATAACTTAAGAATATAGATCTCTCAGAAGAAAAATAACAAATCAAAAAACTAGAACAGTAAAATGAAAGAAATAATATGAGAAATTACCCCAAACTTCTGTATTCAGACAACACAGCAATAATCAAAAGAAACCATAGATCTTCAGAAAAAAAATCTGCACTTCAATCTCGACTATTTTATAGTGATTAAGTTTGTTTTTCCATAATTAAAAAAAATCCATGCCAGCAACCAGAAGACTTTCAATTATAAGAGAAATAACACAAGATTATTTCACAAGCATGATAAATTACTGAAAAGAAGGAAATATATCCTAAGAAACAAACAACCTCAATCTGCAACCCAAAATAACATGTTCTTAATATATATGTATATGTATACACATGTACATGCATGTATGTGTATATGTATGTGTGTATATATGTGTTTTACACATATATGCACATAAGAGTGGAATATTGAACTAAAAACAGAAACAAGAAAATTAAATAAATGTACCTTTTAAGGAAAGTATAAGTAATGAAATCAATTACTTCATGTTTAGATGTTTATCTTTTTAAAGGGAGAAATTGACCTCTCAAAACCAAAAGAACAATGATCAATCTTCAAGGGATAAAAAGAACAAAAGCTGGATAAAAAATGTAAACAGAACTTAAAGAAAAGAAAGGAAGATGGAGGGATAGAGTTGAAATACGATGGACTAAACCCCATGGCTCTCCAATGGGGCAATCAAAAGGTTGTGTAGTACAGAATAACAGAGTAGGTAAGTATGAAAATGGGGAAGAGAAAGTGAAAGACATGAAGAATGAAGGAACAGTAAAGGGATGGTAATTTCTATAGTCTCTTGGCAAAAGGGAGAGTGTGTCATACACAGGATTATGTATGGAGGACTGAAATACGGCATTATCCCCCACCTCCAACATAATGGGGAAGAACTTTGATGAAGTTACACCTCTATCAGAAAATAAGATGTACAGGGAAGACTAGCAACTCTGATAGGAGGGCTTGTTGAACTTTTCTCACGGCTTCTTATCCTCATTTGCTATCCACCTGGTACTCAACTTTCACCTGTGGCTCCAAGAATCTATAGCATGCACAGTGGCCACACCAAGGTAAACCATCTCCACAGAGGGCTTAACCATGTTGAAGGCAACCAATAGGCCTCAAATTCATCAATGAGTTAGTGGGATGTCTACCCCAAACACGTGAAGACTTCTCCTAGAGGAATGGTGAATCAGAACAGTTTATTCCACTGGCCTTGAAGCCAGCTGAAAAAGGCACTGTAGAGCACTTAGAATTTGATCAGACATCAAAGATGTGAAGGTCATCCACTACATTCTGGGCCATTGCCAGTCATCTTGACTTTTGTCTTGCCACTGGACTTTGATGACTCTGGAAAAGAGAGTGAGGCTTTGTGCAACTTTGCCTCACTTAAATTAAATTCACATGCAAATCAAGACATTACCCCATGATATCACTGGTCCTCTTTGGAAACAAAAAACAAATAACAACAATATGTCTGCAGTGGAAAATGTGACCTAATAATGAATTTAATGTTAAAGGAAGTTGATGCATTGGGAGGCTACTTTCTCCATGGGCAGCATCTTTGCCCTAGGGAAAGATTATTCTAATACTCCTATTAGAACTAATAGCATTTATGTAGTGCTTTAAGTTTGTAAGTTAAATAATTAACATATGTTATTTCGTTTGGTACTCACAAACCCTATGAGTTAAGCACTCTTTATATCACCATCTTACAGATGAGAAAAATAAGGCTAAGTCAGGTCAGAGTAACTTGCCAGTCACACAGCTAGTAAGCATCTTAGGTAGGATTGCAGCTCAGTTGTTCCTGTCTCCAAGTCCCATATTGCATCTGCTGAACCACCAAGCTGCTCCTATGTGTGACCTCTTAGGAGCAGCTGACACAGAATGCTGGGGTATGGGGCTGACACAGTTCTAAAATTTATTAGAAAGGCACCACACAACTTGAGACATATGGTAACTTCTGTGATGCAGCCCTGTTTTTGTCCAGCATCATGTCCCTCACAAATTGATACTTTGAAGTATGAAGTACAGCAGAAAAATAAGATGATGAGGCAAGGTCTATAACTGCACTAACATAGAAATTGGTTACAAAACAGAACCCAAACCTGATTCTTCAGAAACTTTAACTCAATGAGAAACAAGTTATAGGAGTATAGTAATCAAAGAATAAAATTTTAGAATAGACTGGATTTAAAGATTATCAATGAATGGAAGAAGAAAAGAAAAGCTCCTTAGAAAAGAGTACAGTAAGAAGAAAGCTAATAAACATGAGGGTAAAGAGATGGGGGAGAAATTTAAATTAACTACTTAACTGAGATGGCAAATAGAAAGGATTAAAGAAGAGAAGAAACAGAGAAATAAAAGGAAGGAAGGGAAGGAGAGAGAGAAAGAAAGAGAGGGAGAGGGAGAAGGAAAAAGAAAGGGAGAGGGAAAGAGAACACTCAATAATTTGAAAAAGAGTATAGAATAGAGGCTGGGTTTCTTATTTCATTGGTATAGGCAACTCCCAAATAAGAAAACTCCTTCTACCAGTGAAGACTAGCACTTTATCAGCAACTTACAATCTTACAGTACTAAGTAGTTAGGTGACTTCCCAAGGGTCACACAGCCAAATGTTCCTCCAAGAGCATAAGCTAGAAAGAAGGGGAGCCTGTAACAGTGTGGTGACAATGGAAATTAAAACAGAGGGCATACAAAAACATTTATAGTAATTGGCAACTAAATAGTTTGTAGAGAAGGAGAGGATCCAGAGATGATTCAGTTCAAGCCTAGATGTTTGGAGACATGGTAGTGCCATTAATAAAACAGGAAAATCAAGAAAAGGAGCTGGTTTAGATGAAGGGCCAGTGGAGAGAAAGGAAGACCAAGAGAAGCTAAGGAGTAGAAAGCAGAGGAAGAGAAAAGGAATAATTTGAGTGAGGAATCAGGATACTATAGTATCACAGGAACCAAAAGAAATGAAAGTTTATTAAGAAATTGATCCTATAAAATACTACACAGTGATTAATAACAACAAAGGTGTTTTTTTTCCGATTTAGCAACTAGAAAGTCATTGGTAATCTTGAAAGAATAGGTCCAATGGAATGAGGGTCAACAACAGATTCTTTTTAATTATTAAGGAATGAATGGTTAGTGAGAAAATAGAGGCAGTGGTGAGTCTGTGCTACTTTTTCAAGGTAAACGGTAAAAATGAGCAAAGTGACTCAAGACAGTAGCAAGCTCAATAGGAGCTTCTCATGAAAATAGGAAAGTAACACCCCTTGAAGGTTGGGGTGTCCTAGGTTGGGTGTCCAAGGAGGTGACTATACCCAGGATCAATGTACTCTGTAAGTACACATTCCTAAAACTGTAGTTCACAAGCTGTCACCAGTCATCTTTCCTTTACTAGATAGCCAGTTGACATAATTAGCTCAAAGCAAAGGCATTTACTATGGGGAAATAACAAGAACTGCAGCTACAAAACTCCACCCACCCCCAGAAACCTGGACAAAACTCTCTCAAAAATACACCCAGTGTCAGTAGGAAGAGTAGAAACATTCTCTAGCAGAGGAAAATGCATAAGTAGTAGCCCTGATGTTCTTCCTCTTCTCCTGATATCCTCATATTATCCCCACATGGAAATAGCTGTCCTAATGGAAAGGTCATATAGCTGGTATCCCTGGACCTGGTCATCTCCACAGATAAATTCCCAACTGCCAAGATTAATTCTTTCTTGGATCAATAGCTTCCTTTCTTCTCTATTGCCAGCATGTTGTTCCACATTCTCTGTTTCCTGCTAGATGTGGTCTCCTCCTGGATGACCAGATCTTCTATCAGACATTATAGCATTAGAGGTAGTGTTAAGGAGAGAGGGATTCTCTCCTTCCCTACTGTCCTCTGGTAACCCTATAAGAGAAAAAGCAGACCTATCACACATTTGGGTTCCATAGCTTGCTCTCTACTGCTACTAGAGGTTAAGCATCTGCCTCTACTGACTACTTAGAGAGTATAACTTGATTTTTAAAGGTCCATTAGGAGTATGCCTATCCTTTTGGAGTTAATGGTTTACCACTGTGTAATTCCATCAAGCTTGAAGACTTTATATCTAGTAAAGGAGTATCAAAGCTGTCTTCCAATTCCAACAAGTTTGGCTAATGCAGATCTTAACAGTTGCACTGTTACCTACCCCTTTATGTTCTGTAATTTCATCAGCTAGGCTACTAGGCAGTAATTTGATCAAATCATCCCACTATAGAGATAAAATGAGAAAGTTTCTAAGGAGAAGGAAAAGAACTAGTGAAAAAAAATAAAGAAATTAAGGATGCTAAAGAGTTAGGGAACAATTGATGACAAAGATCTCGGGGCCTAAGGCTAGGAGGAATGGGATCAAGAGCACAGGTGGAAAGGTTTGACTTGACAAAGAGAAGGGGAATTCTTCTTCAGGTATAAAAGTGAAAGAATAAAGATACAGCGAGATGAGGTTCAGAAAACTTATATCAGATGAACTTGACTACTATAATAAAGTAGGATTACCTAAAAGTAGGGCAAAGAGGTGAGTGTGGACCTAAGAGCTTGAGGATAATTTAAAACCTTTGGAATAGCCATTGTAGGGAACTCAATAAGTAGTAAATAAATCAAGACAAAAAAAAAGGACTCTCAATTGGTCCTGAATGTCTATCTAAGGTTAAATAGCATGAACATGTAGTCTACCCTTTCCACATAATTTTGTGACTTTCTCTAGCAGGATTTGGCAGCCTGGGAATGAGAATAGAGTTATGAGGTTTGGATGCTGGTAATTATGCAGCAGGAGGGATTAACAAGCGGTAAAGGCATAATGTCAATGGGGTGACAGATTCAAGTATTGTAATGAATAAATCATTGAATTATCAAGGGAGAAAAAGGTTGGAGGTCATTAAAAGAACAAAAAGATTTAGTAAGAGTGATGGTATAAAAAAAGTGAAAACTTGGAGGGTTTTGAGGTAGAGAATTTCAGAGTTCAGAGTCTTGGAAGTGAAGCACTTACAGGTAGGTAGCTGAAGTAGAGAAGAGATGGAGGCTTGGATGTGATAAGGTCAAATAACTGTGAACCTATGGTGTTAGAAAGGATATGGGTGTCACTTCCCTTAAAAGGGAATAGCAAGAGATAAATGAATATTTTAGGTTACAGGGGGTGGGAAGTAAAAGCATTGGTAGTCTCTGGTTGGTGTCCCTAATATTTATAAGACAGTTGACTAGGATTAAGAGTGTAGGTTATGGTTATGGAACAGAAATATGTTAATAAGTTCATGACATTTGCACCATTACCCGTAGCCAACTAACAGAACACAATGTTTGGAAACCTAGTAGATGAGCTTTTATAGTGTTGAGTGCCTAATAAATTCATTAGATTTTATTCAAATGGACATTGGATCTTAATAAGTAAGGCTGGCAGATTTAGGGCCCTTTCCTGGCCTTCTTAGATATATCTCTTTTAGGATTTTTCATCTTTTCATATTTAGGAGAATTTTTTGTGTGATTCAGGAAATTCAAATTCAATAGTTATAGAATTTTCAGTGACTGCAAAAATAGGTATATAAACGTAGTTTTCTCATGAATCGTTGTACTCATAAAGCCCTTACCTCACTTATAAATTCTTGCTCATAGATCCATAGACTCATAGAATTTTAGAGCACTAGTTAAAGAAAGACATCATAGAGCTGGCTAAACTATCAGACATTATTTCTATGTTCTGCATATGATATCTTGGAATAAATTATCATAAACCCAACAGTGCTTGGCTGCTGTCCCAATCTGAAACATTTAAACCAGCTGAGCTAGTGTATGAGGTCTATAAATACTGAGTTCTCCCTTTATCCATGGCTAGTTGTTGGGATGTTAAGCATATGTAAAACTTGTTAAACATCAAGGATAGTGTTTATATCGCCCATACAGGCAGATGCAAATGTAGCTAAATATTACTCTGCTCGTATTCAGTCCTGACTGATAGCTCATACCAATTATACTCAATTAAATGATATTCCAGAGAGTACAACAAAGTATATTTCACTCATCTCAGAATTCAACATTGAGAAGGTTAGAAGATTAAAAATAACATCTCTAACAGAATTTACTCTGTCTTCTTCCTGATAGTATTACTTAAGGTCTACATTAAGAAGTTGATCGTGAGAAATGTAGTAGCAAGGTACAGTCAAAGAAAATTATTCAAATGACATTCCACAGTCTAACAACATCTAAGGCCACTCATGATTCAACTTAATCCGACCATGGTAACAAGTCCAGCCAATGGCTTCTCTGTGACTCAGTAGGAAAAAGTAAAGCAGGCAATATCCAGGTGTCTTGAAGAGGGTAACTGTGGATAGTTACTTTCTCTGGGACTTGAGCCAGGAGGTTACATAAACATTGGATTTTTTTTTCCATGTAGTAGACATTTATTTCCTGGCATCAGGCTGATCTCTTTGAAAGCACCATGGTGAGACCTCTTTCCTATAGAAGGTAGAATTAGGCTATGATTATGGTGAAAGATGATGCTGACTTCAATTTTTAACTGGACCTTGTTTTCAGGCATGAGGATTCATGAAGTTTATGCTCCTGAAACATGGGATAAACTATATCATTTAGTACATAATTCTGGTGGCTGAACTGTTTGTCTCCTATAATAATGGAAAAGAAAAAAAGAAAGCATTTTCTCTATTAAAGTTTCATGGAGAAACAATCTATTCCTCTTTTTAAGTTATTTTCAGAATGATTTCAACAAAGAAAATATTGCAGATGTTACAAAAGCCACAAAAGTATTTATTGGTCTCTATCACTTTGCTGGCCTAATGTCAGATTTTTTTTTTCTTGCCTGGATCCCTATATTAATTAGTTGCTCCATAACCTCAACTCAGCAAGCACTTAATGTATGTACCATATACAGGGCACTAGGCTTAAGCACTGAGACAGATGGAAAATAAGAAATAGTCTACATTCTCAAGGGAATAGCACATACACAAATACTATAATGTCAAATGGGCATACATGCATAGAGAAGTGAAAGCAAATTGCCTTGTGAGAACCACCAAGGGTAAGGGCGTTTATTTCTGGTTATGGGAATCAAGTAAGACTTCATGGAGGAGGTGGCATTTGAGAGAGCTGGTTCTTAATAAATAGATAAGATTTCAACAGGCAGAAATAGTTAAGAAGAATAGGACATTACAGCTGTAGGGAATGGTATGAACAAAGCTATGAAGGAAGTAGGTAGCAAGTTAGTCCAATTTGACTGAAGTATGGGGTACATCTGGTAGGAAGTAGTGTGAGGCCAGGCTTGAAAGGTAGAGTGGGACTTAGCCAGATGGTGGAGTGTCTTGAATGCCAAAGTAAGAAAGTGGATGCCTTCCATTATTTTGAATATGCGAAATCCTCATTACTTTTTATGTAAGAGATTACTACTTATATCTTAATTTTAGCAGTTTTGTTACCTAAGAGGGAAACCCAGCTTGCCCTTCCAAAGATGTTTTGTTATACAATTACCATAGATATCTCTTCCTTGTCCTTTCAGCAGTGAAACTGATTAACACTCTTTTAAATCAGGATATTGGCATTAATGCTGTCAACAATGACAGTGTACTTTTGATTCTGATTTACTTAAAATAGAGGTTACTGATTAAAAATGCCTTTGTCATTTACATCTCAAAGCACACTGGGAATTTCTGGTGGTGGCATTAACACTGATATACATACATACATACATACATATACATATACATACATATATGTGTGTATACATATATACACACATATACATACATATACACACATGTAAAACATATTATATGTATAAATATATACAGGATTGCATATTAATTATTCTAACACTGACCACTTTCCTTCCAATTTTACTTTCTCCCAAACCCCCACCATGTTGTTGGAATTAGCCAGCATCAAGAACTTTAGTCTTTGTTGCCAGGGCTGTAAAAGTTCAGATGTGTTAGACACAGACAACTGGGAAGCATTCTTAGAAAAATGACTCACCAGCCAGGAAAAGATCATCTCTAGGATTATTTCTATGACCATAACTCCAAGAAACACTAAAGCAAAAATGTGTGACAAGTCAGGGAACATAGTAGGAGCTGTGCCATCACATTAAAGTCCTTGTAATGAAAGGAAGAGACCACTGGGAATATTAAACTACTACGAGGAATGTGAAATTCCACATTCAATCCTCAAAAACAAAGACCCAATGAATGTTTGAAATCTACAGGCATTTTCTGCAGGATCACCTGTGATTTCTCTTACACCTTGGCCTCTGGAGAATGAATTTAACCTTGCAGCATTATCAACGGGAAGGTCATTCATTTAAAAAAAAATAAGTGAACAAGGGTTAACTTGAAAGTCTTAAAATTCATATTATACACTTGAGTTTTCCCTTGGCTATCCATAATTGGCTCTCTTGAGAGGCAGGAAAAGATATTTCAGCTGTTAGAAAAGTTGAACTTGCATAATAACTAATGAAGAAAGTTTTGGAAACAACCTGTCCTTATGAGTGTAGCTAGACTTAACTCCATCCGAAATCATTTAAGTAGCTTATGAACAGTATCAGTTGGGTTACCAATCAGCAATGGAATGAAAATAGGCTCATTTATTTCTAGTATTAGCATTTAAATGAGCATATATGTATGTAGAGAAATGTATATACACACACAGGTAAATACACATGCTTATGTACAGTTTTATGAATGGGGAGAACTCAGCACTTACACTTGTATGAAAATCAACCATACCATTATCAGCTAGTTGTCATCAAATGAATTCTCTAACTAGGTTAGTCAATGTCTTAAAAAAAAAATGCCTCTGCATTTGTAACATTTCTCCTGAGACCTTCTATAACCTTTGGTACCAAGTAGATTAACCAATACAATATAACAGGAAAAGCAACTATGTTTTTCTTTGTTTCATAAAAGTCATCCATACATTTTTCAATCTAAGTTCAGGTTTTTATTAGGTGAAATGCTGTTCATTTTCTTGAGCTCGCTTTTTCAGAAAAATACACTACAATTTACAGTTGCATCAGTCCTGTATCTCATTTTGTCTCTTAAGGTTTGCAATCTGTGTTTCACTGAAACTACAAGCTTTAACATGTGGTTTTCCTAACTGTCAACATCTCCCACAATGGAGCAATTTATCTCGTTTTTTGTCCTCCCATGCTCTGTTTCTGCTCTACTTCAAAATGAGCATGAAACTCAGAGACACCTCTTTTATGGTAAAGTGATATGGCAGTTTTAAAGATATTGCTTCCTGAGTTAAGCAGATGCACTCAGCCCTATAACCAATGAGTAAAATTAGTTCATTGCCTGCATGTTGCAGGAGAAGTGCTAGTGTCCCTGAAAGGAACGGAAAAACAAATCAATGCGTGACTATCAGCACTCCAGCAATTTCTCTGCATTATTGCAATGTCTTGAATTGACAAGACATTGTTTTTATTGATAGTGGTGAATACACCATCTTTTTTCCTTTAAAAATTTTTTAAGATCGATCTCCATGAAGTAAAAATAGTATTTCTAAGATGAACACTGTTTAGTGCAGATAAGATGGATTTTAGCCTTGGTTTTCTTGGGACAGTATGGCACAGAGGAGAGAGCACTGATTTGAAAGTTAATTTACATAGGCAACTCTTGACTGTGCTACTTCCTAGCAGTGTAACCTTGAACAAGTCATTTTATCTTTCTGGGTTTCATCTATAAGAAGAGGGGAAGAGGAGAGGTGAGAGAGTTGGCTAGATAAACTCTTGTCATTTAGCTAAAAATCCTAGTTGACACATTTAACCAAAACATTTAAGTTGTTTCTAGCCATTGAATTAGGGAATGAGAGGACTCTTTTAATATTCCTCATTCTTAACTGAAGAGGAAACAATGGCATTGTCTGAAAATATTTAAAAGCATTTTAACTCCTGGTTCAGGGCATCAGATTTGATGGAAAGGTCCAAAATATCAATCTTTCCTCTCTTTGGCTTGTAACATATATCTCAAAACAGAGGGAAATTTCTGAATATAACTTGTGTATAGCTGATTTCTAGGTTTCACAGATATAGGTAATGTGCTCCCCAGATCCCATACAAGCACTCAAGGTAACATGAGTAACTTTATTGGGTACAGTATAGCCTTTACTTCACCCCATAGAAAATAAATAAGATGAAAAGGACTCACAAGTGCCCATAAACATTTCAAATAGGATGTTCTGGAAACATCTCAAATCCACATATCCAAAACAGAGCTCATTACCATTTCTCCAAATCCCATTTCTCTTTCAAACTTTCCTATTTCCACCAAAGACAACACAATTCCTCATTTTCTCAGGTTCATCATTTCAGTGTTATCTTTGATTTCTCACTGTTCCATCCCCTTCCCCATCTAATCAGGTTCCAAATCTTGCCACTTTTGCCTCTACAACAACTCTCTCATATGGCCCCTTCTTACTACTCAAAACCTACCACCCTCATTCAGGCTCTCATCACCTCTCACCTAGTTATGGCAAGTCTCCTAATAGGTCTCCCTGCCTTATCTCTCCCCACTTCATTATATCCTCTACGTTGCTGCCAAAATGATTTTCCTTAGGTCAATATTTGACCATGGCATTCCTCTACTCAATGAATTCCAGGGTTCCCCATTGCCTCTATGTCAAATACAAACTCCCCTGTTTACCTTTTAAAGACCTTTACAACTTCGCCCTCATCTCTCTTTCCATTTTATACTGCTCCTCCTCTTACATGGTGCAATCTAGCCATATTGACTTTCTCTCTGTTCCTCACATATGATAGTGTATTTCCTGTCTCTGTGCTTTTGCACTGGCTATGATCCATGCTGAAAAAGTACTTTCTCCACACTTCTTCTGCCTTGGGGAACCCCTCTTTTCCTTCAAGATGTGGCTCAAGCAACACTTCAAAATGAAGATTTTCCTGGTACTACCCCCCCAACTGCCACTGTTCTCCCTTCCTCTCTATCTCATATTGATCTACTTTTAATTTTTTTAAATGTACAATCCCATTGTTTAGAGAGGGAAGGGGAATTAGGTTTGCAGCTTAACTCAGTTCCTGTATAGCACAATTTCATCAAGTTCCAAAATCCCCTTGGGCTCAAGTTCTAGTTTTTCAGAGATTTACTGCTGGTCTGGCAGCAACATCCATCCTAGATTCCTGCTTCTCAGATCACTGTGGCTCAAGTCCAGGTCTAGGGACTCCACCACCTATGCCTAGAAATTAAAAGGAAAAATGACACAGACCAAAGCCCCAAGCCCATTTATTCAGGCCATAGGGCCTCAAGGACCCAGGAGGGAAAAGCAGTCCTTCCCCTCACTCAATTCCATTCATAGTGCCCATGCTTCACGTTAGCAGGACCCTGGACCCTGGCAAAGAGAATGACACTGTTATAGTCTGTCACTTTTAAAGGTGCCACCTGTTCCAGCTATGCAGCTTAATGGGAAGGCTATTCCTATCTCTGTGGTAGAGGAATGCAAAATGTCTTCTGCCAAAAGCTGGTCCCTGGTGTCTCCCATATGGGAGCCTCTGTATTAGGTGATCTGGACATGCACAAAGCAAAACCACACACACACACACACACACACACACACACACACACACACACACATACACACATACATATATATATGTATGTATGTACGTGTGTGTATATATATACATGGGTGGGTACATACACACCCACCCACACATACATATATACATACATATATAGTTACACACAGGCATATATATGTGTATGTATGTGTGTGTGTGTGTGTGTGTGTTTGTGTGTATACACAATTTTGGACTTGTATTGAGGTTTTATTAAAGCTTAAAACTACACTAAGACTTTTGGGACATAAGTGCATATATATATGCATGATTACGTATATACACACATATGCATGTGTATATGTATGTACATGTGTGTATATACACATGTGTATGCACATTCATAAACACGCATGCATGTGTGTGTATAACTGATTAAACAAATACAGAAAATATGTAAAAAAAAAGCCTCATATAAATAGCCCACAAGCAATCAAAATAATTCTTTTCTCTCTTCACTGAGTCCTTCTTTTCTGCTAGTCCTAAAGTCTTTGTTACTCAATGTTATCTTTTTGTTTGAATTCTCCACAAGTGAATGCTTCTCTCTCAGAGGGCCTTACACAGGTCCAATTACTCCCACTCCTAATCCTACTGCCTGCCCCTCCTCCCCCCTCCCCTCAAGCTAGTAGTGCTATATTAAGATTTGGACTCCAAAAAGAAAGGTAACACTTCAGAGCTCGTGGGCAGGTAACTCCCTTCCTCTTGAGCCCCAATGTGTCTAAAAGTCGCACTGCTTAGGAAATCCTCCTTTTTGTGGAAAGAAGGCCAAATCCTTACACTTTGAATGAAATATTACAAAGCAATCCCTAAGGTTAGTGCTGACTAAGAAGTCTCTTTTCTCTAGTTAGAAGGCTAGATTTTGGGATCATAATATCGAAGATATTTCTTCTCTGTCTAGAAGGCTGAATTCTAGAATTCTCCAACTTGGAGTTCCTCCAGAGGGAACCCTCTGGTGTTTCCATAGAAAGGACTTTCCATTATTCAGGTCACATGAGTGACCACAGGTTGCCCCTATAAGGCAGGCAAACAAGGGCTTGTGAAAGAACTCTTGACCTTCCAGCCTTGCCTCACCTGCTGCCATCTCTTGGGTCAGGAAAATCAACTTTAAGTACTCTGATTTCTGACTTGTGCCTAGAAAGGGAAGAAGAAAGGGAAGGCAAAAGGTGGCCAGGACTCTGCTCTCTGGCTATATTGGGGAACATGTCCAAGTCCCTTGGCTTCTGCTCCAAAGCAGCAGCTAGAGGCTTTCTGAGTTCCAAAGCTGTCAGGAGAAACAGATAAAAAGGTGCAAAAAAACCTTAGGTTCTCAGTGAAGACAACTTTTATAAGGCATCACAAAGGGCTATATATGGCTCCTATGATGAGATTGGGTATTCCAAACTTCCAAGTCAACCAAGCATTTTTGGAGGTAGCCAAAGTCACTGAGACTTAATCAAAAACGGCCTTTCTCTCCTCTTAACAAGGTACCAGCGGGCATGCTCACATAGTCCATGAGGAGGTGCTTTCAAAGGTCCCAAAGGTTCATCATACTATAAGCCCAAGGAGCTGACTAAAGCACTCCTCCATAACCCTGCCTTACAATATATTCAACACATATGTAGAAACCTTGCTTTCAGAATACTGACAATTACTTATTTGGGTTTTTTTTGTTTGTTTTTTGTTTTTTTACTTAACCTATGATTTTATTGGAATATGGAACTCCCAGAGAAGAAACTCTACCTATATGCATTGACAACTTCTCTGAAACTCTGATAGTTGCCTAGGGTACCAAGAGGGTGAATGACTTGCCCAGAGTCAGGCTTTCAAACCTGTATCTCTCATCTCTGACCTCTCTACCAAGTTCATTTTACATCTTTACCTATCAACCAATAATACAAAATTTATAACACTATGAAATAAAATGCTTTATAACTTATACTTTAGAACATTCATTAGCCAATATGCGTTAGAGGCAGGGCTTGAAGCTAGGTCTTCCTGACTCTAAGACCAGCTCCCTATCCACTGAACCATGCTGTCTCTCAAAGGTTACTCTCCAGAATATAAAGCATTTATTATTACACACTCAGTATATGCCAGGCACTGTGCAATTATATCAAAATTAGGATTTGAATCACTGAATCAATGCTGCAGATAAACTCAGGGTCATCTAAATGAGGCAGCATAATGTTGCAAAAACAGCAATGAATTTGGTGTTTGAACCATGGCTCCACCACGAATGCCTTTGTTACGTTGGTTAAGTCACTTTCAACCTGGGCCTCTCTTGATAGAATTTGACATGGCATCACAATACCATCTCTGAATAAGTACAGTATGGGAGAATTTGGATGGACGTTCGATAGCAAGCCACAGAAATATACAAGAAACCAGCTGACATATTTAATCAAAAAGTTTAAAGAATTGATTCTTAGCCACTGAATGGGCTATCATTTTGGCAGTCCCCTTCCTTAAGTGAAGACGATAGGCAGGGATTGTCTGAAGACAATCAGCACTTAGTATTTATGTCAGCACTTAGTATTGATGTCAACATGCTGAGGTAATTGATGAGTCCAGTGATTCTTAGTCATCTAGACTGTCATTGACCAGATGCAGTTAACATATTTAAATTACAAAGCAAGGAAAGAACATCAAACCACAGTTTGTGCAGTTTCTTTTTCCCCTGTTGCTTCTGAGCAATTGGTTGTTCTATTAAATTTGCACAACTGTAAACTACCAAAATTTCTTAGACCTGCCTCCCCTAGTATATTGGCTGAAGCATCTTTACAAATACTATATTTATGATACTTTTAGCTATAGCCTCTATTAAAACACATTGGTCAGTATCCCTTACTCAAATGTTGCTTCCTTTCCTTAAAAAAAAAGGCAGGTACTTCCAGTAACTATGATTTTAGAGTCAGGAAAATCAGAGTTCAAGTCTGGACTCAGACATTTACTAGGCCCTGGAGTCCAGGACAAGTCACTCAACCTCTCTCTACCTTATTTTCCTTATCTGTAACATAGAGATAACAATAGCATCTATCTCACAGCATTGTGGTGAGGATCAAATGAGATAATATACATATATAAAGCACTTTGCAAACCTTAGTATTTGACCCATGACTATCTTTCCTCCAGTGTCTGGATCTGCCCTTAAGAGATTTAGTTTGTATCAGTTGAGTTAAAGCAAGAGAAAATTTGGCAGTGCCTGCTAGTAATTACTGCCATTTTGAGCCTTGAAGTCAACCTGAATCATTTGCTCTTTCTCTTTTTGTTGCTGTTGCTGTTCCATGCTGAATCTGGAATAGCCTCTGCTCCCAGCATCACATCACGAAGGTTAAATAGCGTGAACTTGAAAAACTCTCAGACTTAGCACCAGCAGCAATAAGGAGGACACTATTCTCCCCATTCTTGCTTCACTTCTCTTTTACCATTAAGTTGCTATTGTCCAAAAGCAGTGGACTTGGAGTCAGATAGACATGTGTTTACATTCCTCCTCAGATACTTATTAACTGGATGACACTAGACAAGCCACTTAATGTCTCTCTGCCTGTTTCCTCCTCTGTAAAATGAACATTACGAATATATGTAATGTGCTTTAGCATTTTAGAAATTATTATTATTACCCCTGATAAAAAACACAACTAAACAATATTTGAGTATATCTTCCACTAACCATAACCATATAAGGGAAAATGGGAGGGTTTTTTTTTTTTATCTAGAATAATCAGTTTCTTCATTATGATCATCTGGCTCCCCACATTAATTTTACTCATTCCTAAAAAGGGTTTAATATTAAGTGATGCTATAGAACAGCTTTGAATGACTCAATAATGAGATTTTGTAGCAAATGATGCTTGGCTACTCTTCATTCCACCTGATTGGACATTAATTACAAGGCCAGTTCTGTTGTTGTAAAATAACTTAACTTTTTAAATACTTTAGTAATATTAACATCTACACAAAGCAGGTAATGATTGGGTAAGAAAAAAAATTCTATATCTTACCAATTGTATAAGGAAGGAATATGTGAGTGAAGGAGTGGGCTTCCTGGCTTATTAGCATTAATGATCTTACTTTCTTCTTAGGTGAGTTGGGTGAGGATCCTTAAGGGGAATTTCGCCCTCCTAAGTTATTTCATTTAATAATTAAGTTCATCTTGCAGCATTAAATCACAAGGTAGGTAGTACACCTAGATGTCTACTTAAGAGACCTCGGCTGGGGTCTCATCCCTGTCGCTTACCAGGGGGGCCATATTGGCATTTAAACACTCTATAAAATGAGAATTGGACCAGATGGTCTCTGACATCTCTTATGGCTCAGGCATGTTGTGATTCTCATCTAATTGCTTTTTTGTTATATGGTATTATAGTCTTGGCATGGCTACTTTACATTATAAGCAGCTAGTGGGAAGAAACTATGGTGAACAAAGCTTGGTTCAGACGATGAGGAATACTTATACTTTATGTCTATATCTATATAGATATATTATATCTATATATTTTAGAAGACTTATATGTATACACACATATATTTTACATATATATGCATATATATTTATACACACACACAAAACACTTATATATTATAACTTCACGGATTTTTATATACTAAAACTTTTGGGAAATCCAGTACAGCACATATAGTCTCCTGCATAGTTTACAACCTGTCCCCTGAAATATTAATTTAATCCGGGTAATCTCAAAGGCAGATATTACTACCATTTCTCAGCATAGCCAAATTTAACACAATGCTCTTGATCCCAAGTTCAAGGTTCTGTTGTACTTAATAAGAGCTGTGCTTCAACATCCTTATCTGTCAAATAGGAACAGCAAAGCTGACCTTGAATCAAATAACACTCAATGAAACATTTGTCCATATGAGATCATGAAGAAGCATGGCATAGTAATTAAATTTTAGACTTGAAGTCAGGGAGATGGGTTCAAATCCTACCTTTAACATAAATTGCCTTTGTTATATCTTTTAGTCTTAGTTTCCTTATCTGTAAACCAGTAATAATATCTGTAGCACTAACCTCAGAGAGTGGTTGTGAGACTTAAATGACATCATGTAGGTCAAGAAATTGGTCAACAAATTCAGAAAGCATGACATAAAAATCTGAAATATTATTACTATAAATATGTCAAAATAAGTATTCAGTGTTGCCCCTGTCCACAAGGAGTTAGCTTGCATCTGGTTCAAGAGGTAAGATGTGAATATATCAAATGATCAATTCATAACACTATATAATGAAACACTAATTCAAGACCTACATAGATATATACATCAATTTATCAATCAATAAGTATTTATTAGTCCTGCTATGTGCTAGGCTCTAGAGATACATGGACAAGAGTGTAGCAATTGCTTGCATTTTAATCAGAAAGGCAAAAGTACATACATAAATATATATCTAGCATAAATACAAAGTGAATAAATATAAAGACATACAAAGAAGTTAGACACCAATTTGGAAGGAAGGTCACTAACATTTGGGTATAGGGGAAAGCAGGAAAGACTTCACACTGAAGGCGATGCTTTAGTTGTATCCCAAAGAAATAAAGGGATTCCATGAGACAGAGATAGAGAGGAAGCACATTCCAGGAATGAGGGATGGCCAATGAAAGGCACAGAGATGGGAGATGGAATGTTCTGTGTGGGGAACAGAGAGAAGGCTAGCCTGAATGGATGGATCACAGACTATGGGAGGGGGAGTAATGTACAATGAACCAGATTTATTAAAAGAATTGAGATGACAAAATGAGCTGAGGAGAGTGTAGGAGGGAAAATGTACTCTTCTGATTCTTCCACCCATTTGACTTATTTGTGTCTCAAGTGTATTTTCCTTCCCTCTATGGGCTTTTTCAAGGTTCAGGATTCTATTCTTCATTCTAATTTTTCTAATTTCTCTCATTCAGAGATTTCTGCTCTATGTAGCTGGCTCTCCAAATTCATTTTACATCTCTACCTATAAAACAATAATACAAAATTTATGCATTAAGTTGGTCAAAGATTAACTCCACAGCCATGAACTTCCCCATAGAAGAAACTTTGGTACAATAATCCTAATATTTAAGTCTTCTAAAATATTTGCATGCCTTCCAGAATCTCAGAAGACTATGACAGTAATTCCATATATGAAGAATTTGTGTGAATATTAATAAGTAATTATACATGCATCGAGGTGAAAAAGTGCTTCTCAGGGCAGCTAGGTGGCGCAGTGGATAGAGCACCGGCCCTGAAGTCAGGAGGACCTGAGTTCAAATCCTGCCTCAGATCAAACACTTGACACATACTAGCTGTGTGACCTTGGGCAAGTTACTTAACCCCGATTGTCTTACTTTAAAAAAAAAAAAGGGCTTCTCAGATTCTCAAGATTGGTAATATATATATATATATATATATATATATACACACATACATATATATGTGTGTGTGTGTGCATGCATATGTATCTATATAAATATACATATATCTATGCATATGAGAAACAGACACCCTAGTTTATAGACCAAATAACCCAGACACTGACCCAGTGATGTTGACTTTAAACAGGATAGCAACCTGCTTGTGCTACTTTCAAAGTTATTTTGTAGGTAAGAAGGAAGGAACGAAGAAAAGAAGAAAGGTAGGAAGGAAGAGAAGAAAGACTCACTTTGATGACCTCTCACTTCTGTCTGACTAGTTTGGCCCAACCCTGCTAGAACCTGAGAACTTAAAAACATGAAATCCTATTTCACTGTGTAATGGGGGTGCCATCACATTCTTTTATAAGGATCCCAGCTCTTAGTCAATAAATTCTAAGATCATAGATTTAGAGCTGAAAGAAAAAAGGGACCTTATAGGTCACTGAGGCCCCCTTCCTCATTTTATAGATGAGAAAACTGAAGGCCAGAAAAATGTAAATAATTTATCCAGAATATTACAGCTAATATCTAATGCAAGATTCAAAGCGGGGTTTTCCATATTCCAAGTCCAACATATTCACTACAGCATACTTCATCTTTATCCATCAACAAGCATTTACTAAGTGCCTGGCATGGATCAGTCTCTATGATAAGCACTGGATGAATTTGTATAAGCAAAACAGTCCCTGCCCTCAGGAACTCATATGCTAGTGGGGGAGATTTTTCATATATACATATATATACATACATACATATATATGTGTGTGTATGTGTATGTATATGTGTATATATGTATGTATTTATATATGTATGTATACATGCATGTGTATGTATATATGTATATATTTGTGTGTGTATATATGTATATATATATAGTATAGTGTACATAAAATATTCACAAAATTAGATAATGTATTAAAGTACTTTGCAAGCCTTAAAAAAGCACTAAATATTAGCTATTATCATGGTCAGGTATGCTAATATAATACTTTAGGATTTAGGAAGCACTTCACTCACAACAACCTGGGTGGTAGATAAGATAACTATTTACAATTTACAAATGAGGAATTTGAGGCTCATAGAGGTTGTTACTTGCCCAAGGTCACACAGATAACAGACCAGTAACTGAAGGAAAAGTCTTTCAGTTCCATATCAAATGTTCTTTCCACTACACCATTGCCTCTAACGAATCATTGTAGAGAGATTAAAAACAACATGGTTTTGAATTTAAATTAGTCTTGTGGATAAATTGCTTTATAGTTTTGTAAGATTTACATATATGGTTTTGTAAGATTTACAACTGATCAGCCCTCAAATCAAGATGGTTAAAAAGGCTGGATTTTTTAAATAGATGCTGTAAATTTTTATAATAATAATAATAGCTGACTTGATATAGTACTTTAAAGTGTGAGCACTTTACACATAATTTCATTTGATCCTTATGACAACATAGTGGAAGGGAGCACCTACTAAGTACCAGGCATTGAGCTAAGTACTTTACAGGTCTCTCAATTAATGCTCACTACAACCCTGGGAGGTAGGTGCTATTATTTTCCCCATTTTGTAATTAAGGAAACTGAGGCTGACAGCAGTGAAGTGACTGGCCCAGGGTCATACAGCTAGTAAGATTCAGGCTGAATCTGAATTTAAGTCTTCCTGACTCTGTCTTCAGCCCTCTATCTAAGCCATCAGCTATCTCTTATGTCTTCACCTATGCACTTCGTAGTTTTGCATATGAGGAAGCAGACCGACCTCATGGCTCTCCTAAGACCTTTAATCAGAAGCACTGCATTCTCACCATCCGTATACTTCTGCATGAAGGTCTGCCACTCCTAGAAGACAAGGGAATAGATACCAAGTTATACAGAGAAAGGCTGAAAGCTAAGAACATGTAGCCTGAGGAAGAAAAAACTAAGGGGGAACCACACATGGGTAGCTGAAAGGCCATCTTCAGGGAAAAGAGATTCAATTAGTTCTAGTTGGCTGCCCTAGAAAACAGAACCAGGAGTAATTGATGAGAGTTGTCAAGGAACTGCATACCTGGGGTAGGGAGGAGAAGGCAGTCCATCGAAGCAGAGCCTCAGCTGCAACCTGCCTCATGAAAAGGTTAGGAAAAAGGCAAACAGCCCAGGATGCTCTTTTCCCAGCTTGCTATTTTACTCACCAGTATAAGGTTTATAGCCCAAAGTTTTACAATCACAAGATGGTTTGTATACATTACACCAACCGAACACATACGTGTGACTTTTCTTTAGAGTGGAGGAGAGGTCACAGGCAGAACAAAGGGACAAGGCTTTAATTCCAGCATTTCTATCCAGAGGTGGTGTGGCATAGAAAAGCAGTTCTCAAAGTGTGGTCCAGGAATCCTTGGGGGTCCCCAAAACTCTTTAAGAGGGGGAAAGGTCTGTGAAGGCAAAACTATTTTCATAATAATAGTAAGATGTTTCAATTTCTAATATAGTAAGTTTCGATAGATATAACCTATATAAACCAAAAGCTTTAAGGGGGGGTACACAATAATTTTTGAGAGTATAAAGGGATTTTGAGACCAACAGGTTTGGTTTCAGAAGGTCTCGTCCTAGAGGATGATATACCATGCTGTTCTTGGAGCCAAGAAGAACTATTTTCAAATCCTGCCTCCAACATTTATTGGTTGCATGATCCTGTGCATGTCCCTTAGATTCTCTGAGACTCAGTTTCCTCATCTGTAAAATGAGGATAATAGCACCTTATTCACAAGACTGTTGTGAGCATCAAACAGGATAATTCATATTATAAAGCATTTTGTAGCTCTTAAGGCACAATATAAAGGTGAGCTATAATTATATGAAGACAATAATATTCCCTCCTGGCCTCTTACTCTTAGAATCTTTATTACCTTCAAAACTCAGCTCCAAAAGCCTTTTCTGATTCCCCTAGTTGCTGTCCCTCCCAAATTTACCTTGCATTTTGGTCTCTATTTTATATGTAATTATGTATGCACATTACATTTATGTATGTAATATGTATTTAATTTTGTACATCAGTAGAATGCCTATTCCTAAGGATTATTATTTTTGTCCTTACTTTTAATTGATTGTTTACAGATTAAAAATCTCCCTAAAACTTTGTGTGTCAGAGAGTGGCAGAAGTACTTGTATTGGTAGGGTGTGGTGGTATCTCTAGGACTTTCATCTCCTTAAATATACACTCTGTACTAGAAACAAGGATACCTCTAAGAGTGCCAGAGCTCAGCATCCTCTTGGGCATAATGGTTTTCCTTTTATTTTTTACAAGCTGATGTTGTTTTCATTTAAGTTAATAGAAGAGAGACACCCTCAATGTTCTGCTGAGAAAACACCCCCCCCCCAGATGAAGGGTTTAAACTGAGACAGGGGACTAATAAGGCATATTTTAAGAACACTGAGGTCACTTTCTGTAAGCATACGTCTCACATGATTTCATTTTCCCCATCCTTCAGACTGTAAATACAAGGATGATAGATCTTGCTAATCTTTTTAAAGATAAGATCTGATGACAGGATACTGAGACAGGCAAACCCATTAAAAATAGTATTTTGGCCCACAAGAGTGAGAATTGGACCTACTCTTGACTTCTCACAGTTCATAAAATTAACACCCATGGCACCTTATTCCTGTTCAGTTCTTGATATGTAGCAGGGTAGCTTTGCATGATTCAGCAAAGAAATCCTGTCTTTGAAGACTAAAACAATTCAGTGCCTGGATTTATTTAGCTCATTACAAATATCAACTTCAGTTTCACGATTCTAACTTCTCAGGCACAGAGAAATGCAGGAATTGTAAAGTTTAAGTCCTGATGTGCCAGTAGACATGGTTTTTGGTTCCCTCATCAAGGGACTGGATTCCCAATCCAGGTTTCCTCCTTTCCAAATGTTAGGCCCCTGCTTCTTTGCCAACCAGTTGTCAGTAATGAGCTCTCCATGCTGAGATGAAAAAGCTCGGGGGCCCACCTTCAGGCAGTGAGGCTTGATGAGGAAGTGTTCCAGCAGACAGCCCGATCCCAGCTTGTCCAGTCAGCGACCAGAACATCTGTCCAAATAGACTGCAGAGGAAAATGTGATTGCTGAGTTCTGGGCAGATTGTCTTCCATTTCCTTCAACATTTAGCTCTAGCCTTTGGAGGGCTTGGACACTGGGAATATTAAGACACCGAATGCTTTTTTCCAATCAGGCAAGTACAAAGATGGCAGTCTATGTAGGTGGTAGCTTAGAGGTTGTACACAGTATTCATTTACATGATTGCTTAATGTTAAAATCTGTCTGCTCTTTGAGGACATGGCCCTCACCATATTCACTGTTTTAACAGATTGTCAAGACAGAGACACTTAATAAATCCCACTTAATCTTGTTGGCTAGTCCTGGGAGATGGATAAAAAGTAAAATGCCAAATTAATAGATGAGGAAAGTGATCTATAGAGTGAATGACAACTGGGATCACAACACCAAAGTGCTCCCTCCTGAATTCTAGGTTTAAGTATTTGTTTGATGCCTACATGCCAAGTATATTTGTTCTAGATAGAATTTATAGCATTGAGTGAAGGTTGGACTGAGTGACCTCAGAGGACTCTTCCTGCTCTAAGATTCCATGATTGTGACTTTCTCTGTGTTTTATTACCTTATGCTGCTTCACATTCAAATTGTGGCTTATGCAACCTCCCCCTCCTGTGATCAGGACACAAGGTTTCTGTGCTAGCTTTTCATAAATGCAGGGTTTTGAGCTATGAGGAACCGAAGAAATCATCTTAGACCAGAGGTTTCAAACATGAGGCCCATGGGCCTCATTTGGCCCACAACATTCCTAATAGTGACCAAACTAGATATAGTCAGAAAATCTAACAAAATAAATACGCAATAAAACATAAATAATATTAATATGTGGTTTTCTAGATCAGTGGAAAGCCTACAGGGATCTGTATATATGGCGTAGTGGGTCCTGTTTGAATTTGATACCACCAATCTAGACCATTGAAGATGAGGAAAAAGAGGCCTGAAAGGTTAAGTGACAAGCTAAAAGTCATATGGATTTCAAAGCCAAGATGTGAATGCATGACACTTCATTCCTAATCATCTGTACTATATTACTATTTTTTTCTGCTTCAGAGCACCCATGCAGAATCCTGGGAAATCTGTACTAGGCAGTCTAACCCACCCTTTCAAGCACCAAAAAGCAACTTCCCTACACAAATAACATGAAGAAAGAAAGAAGGAAGGAAAGAAAGGGAGAGAGAGAGAGAGAGAGAAAGAGAGAAAGGGAGTGAGGAAGGAAGGTTGGAAGGAAGGAAAGGAAAGGAAGGAAGGTAATAAAAAGAAAACTCACAGTGGCTTACTATCACTCCCAAAGTCCACAGAATTGTCAAATAACAACAACAATAACAATGACAATAGCTAACATTTATTTAATGTTTTAAGGTTTATAAAGTACTTTACAAATATTATCTCATTTTGCCGGCACAACAACCCTGGGAGGAAGGTACTGTTATCCCCATTTTATAGACGAGGAAAAAGAGGCAGACAGAGTTTAAATGACTTACCCAAGGCCACACAGTTAGTGTCTGAAGCAAAGTCTTTGAACCTGTTTCCCTGACTCCAGGTCCAATGCCCTACCCTCCAGGCCACCTCGTTGCCTCATGATTGACTCCAAGAGTCAAAATCTTTCTGGCTCTTGCAAGTTTGATTCTTGTTGATTGTTGTGCTTCCAAGTCCAATGAGCTCATTTTGGGCTTACTACCATTACTTTCCAGACCAGTTTCTTTCTTCAGCTGCCACTGGTCATGAATGACTGTAGAGGAACTAGATGCTGTTCTTTTTCCCTCCTCTTTCCTCCCCACCCTCAACCCTCAGATAACTACTCAGTGGGTTCTCTTCCCTAAGAACTCTTTTCTATCACTTCTCAGTCTTTTGGCCAAGATGAAAAGGAACAAGAATCTTCTCCTCTGTGGAATCCCCTCCCCCAGGAGTAGCACTCTCTTTCCTTTGGTCTCCTACTCCCAACCTTTGCAGACTGAGTTTACCTGGCTGGTTTGTTGATCCTTTTGTCAAATCCAATTTGTATTTTTATCCTGATGATTTCTTGTTTTGAGCTGTTCAAGGGCAGGGTATTGATGCATCCACCCCTCAGACACCATGACTATTGAGCACATGGGTTACATCTACATTTCCTCTTCAAACAGATTTCTTAAGTTTCACTATAAACAAGTAGATTTCCCAATTGGCGCATATTTAAGAGCTTCCTCCCTAACAGCATTACATAGAATAAAATGGTGTAGGCCATTGGCCACATCTGTAGTTCCATGGCATTTGCACTGACTGTCCTCCAGGTCTGATCGCCTTCCATTTTCCTCTCCCTTTCTTAGAATCCCTAGCTTTCCTGGTCAAATGCCACCTTTTTCCACTCACCCAGCCAACTCATGGTTGTTAGTGGTCTCTTCTCCTCAAATGACCTTGTATTTACTTAGCTGCATATCCTGAGTAGGGCCCCAGGACAATGTAAACTCCTTGAAAACAGGAACCTGTGTGTATACACATCTACTACCTAGCATAGTTCATTACCCAAAGCAAGTGATTAGTCTTTATTGAAGTGAAATGATTTCATTCCCTAAGACATTACACATATTGAACATATGGTCTCTCTTGCATTTTATTTTAAATTTTCTCTACACAAAAGGTAGATATCCTAACTGGCAGAGTTTCAAGGACTCACTGAATAACAAGAAGTTATTTTTTTAAAAAGAAATGATAAGAAAATGAATCTAGTTCCTCATCTGTATTAGCTCAAGAATCATTCAGATAACCATTGTCAGATAGTTGAAGGATTAAGTTTATGAGAATGTTTCCCAGGGACAATTTATATTGCAGAGATCACCAAAAATTTCTTAATGTGAAATGAGACTATAAGAGAAGCTTTTCTAAACTGCCTAAAAATGATACAGAGAAAAAGATACAGTCTTCTGTAACAGCTTCTGTGGCAAACACACATTACAGTGTCCAACTTTATGGTGATGAGCCCCTCTGAATTGGGCAGGGCTGGTCCTCCAAAGACACAACCATATCCATATCCAGGTATTTACTTGAAGCCTTTGCCCTACAGTAGGACCTACCAGGTCTTTGTATCTGCTGGCATAGCCTTGGTAAACCCAGAGGCACCTCCATGCCATGATCTGGGAACAGAGGAGGACTTTAGAGGAAAAAAAAATAAATGTCAGCACTGTAAAATTATGTGTATTCTAGAACCTTAGTTTACTCCTTTCCATGCTCTAAACTGAAAGAATGTGTTACTGGGAGAAATAATGTTATAATGAGGTCCTTCTGTAATTCTATTACTAAATAAATTCTTTGGACAGTTTCCAAGATGGACTCTACCTTATACTGAGGTCTGTACTGCAGTAAATCAAGGCATCAAGATAAGCATTATGTTTTGCCTTCAATGAGGTATCAAAGACAAAAAAAAATTTATAGCATGATGATTGAGAAGTAAAGGCTTAACTTAATCATGTGCTTATTCATTGTAATTAGTCCTTCCTTACATTAAATTTAGGGGAAAATGGTATGTAACACAAGACCTGATTGATCTTAAATATTCAAAAGCTAGACAAAATTTTATAACATCGTTATCCTAAAGTCACAATTACTAAAAAAGCAGTACTTATCACTTTGAGTGAGTATCTGACACCTTTCTAAGCCCAATAAATGAGCAAATCCTCTGTATTCGTTCTTTACAGGATGAACTTTTTGTCTAATGCTTAAGGTGTCATCTAATGTTGACATTATCCCAGAGTTTGGATTTTAACCAAAACATGATATGTCTGCTTGTGTGGCAGCTTTATGTCAAGACACTTTACTTAAATCAATTACCCGTGTCAGAATTTTGCATCTTGAAAGGAAGTATCCCAAGTCTGGAACCAAAATGTTATTGACATAAAAAAAATTTTTTTAAATGGCTTGTAACTTTCTTGAGAAACAGTTGGTGAATGGTGGCAAATGGGGCATAAAAAAATGAAACAAATGATGCCAGAAAATACTATCTAACCTGGCAATTGAAGACCATAAAACCCTAGCATTTCTCCAAGCAGTCCTGGGAGACAAAAGCATATGTCTCATGGGTAAGTGACTGAGCTGATGGAAAGTACTGACTATGTATGGCTCAATCTTTTAATGTCTGAAATTGGAACCATAACTTTGACTTGACACTTTACCAACCCTGTATTTTGTTCAGACTGGAGACTTGGAGACTTAGAAAAAAAAGCAGAACTATACTAGAGCCAACCAACACGACAGTTGATGTGCTACTGTATGCATCTAGTTTTGGGAAATTATTCCTGAAGATCAAGGAGCTACAGAAACATGAAATGGCAAAGGGCAGGCTCTTGTGTTGACTTTGACTGTTTCATGAGCTGAAATCAAGACTTTTCCCCCACAGCTCTGCCCATGACACAGAACAGACACTTTGAGTTTCCAGATACAGTATGAATGAGCTTTGTTCAAGAGAAGGGTTTCTTAATGATGTGCAGTCAATAGGGGAGGGGAGAGACTGGATCAACACAGTTGGAATGGCTTAAGACGGTGGAGACAGAAGGACTTAACAAGATGGTGTGAAAAGCCCTGAAGCAGCCAAGATGTCTGTTACAACCCCTGTGTGGACACACCAATTATAATTTATAAGGCTTTAGGAAAGGGAGAACAGATATAAGAAAGGAGGAGAAGATAGAAACCACCATCAATGCAAACAGGGATAATGAAGACAGAAAAAGGGGAGGGATCATCAATGGATGAAAAAGCCAAGCAGCACATGCTGAAGGACTGGCTTTCATAATAAGAATAAATTGATTGAGAATGTCTTTAATTTTTTTTAAAATAGGTTAGGCCCGTTTGGGCTGGAAAATTGAAACATTTCCACAGTTAAAATGTGACAGTTCATAAGGAGCTATATTGTTTTATTATTTTGGGTACAAAAGTTAACATTTCAGATTTTCCATAATTTCCCACAAATACAATGATGTCTGTTTAGGAAACAGACTTAATAGATAATCTTTGAGACCTGATATAGATAGAGGCAGACTAAAGCATGTATAGTGACTTCTGTTTCACATCTAGGACAACCACAGAGCCTGTTTTCCTGCATTTTACTCCAGGATGTTCACATAACTTAGTTTGGAGGACTTAGAACATAAGTCCTTTTTGACATTTTGTTTGTCTCACTGTTCAGATAGACCTCAGTTCCCATTTCACAGGAGCTCATTTGAGCTACCATAGCATGACTTTTGACAAGTTGTTCCACCTTTGCTTCAATTTCTTCAATTGGAAAATACAATTTTACCTTGATAGAGCATGATTTCATGAGTATGAGTACTCATACCTTCAAGGCAGATCACAACTCAGCCAGACCTTTTCATCCTTAGAATTCTTGCCTGTGTCTTTCCAGAAATTCTCCATGGATTACCTACCTAATATGCTGGAGGTCTTGCTCTTTGTCTTTTAATGCATCATCAATAACAATGCAATTTGTGCTGTCCATCTCTTATCCCGCACCCTCTCTTTATGGCCAACCAATCTCCATTTTCAGTCCTACAGGTCTTTGGTGATGTTTCCATAGGTGAATCCTGTGGCCTACTTTCACATACCATATGTCTTTTCCTTGTTCTTAGGATTATTTATTATTTTTATCCTTCTGAGGACATGGTAGACCATGATTCAGAGTCACATAGGATAACAAGGAGGAAATTGATATAAAAAAGATAGGCTTTGGTAACATTGGGCTATTTGGGTTCATTAAATGCATAATGGAAATGTGCTTACGAAATAAATTGACTTAGTATATAATATTTTAGGCTTCCACAAACACAGACGAATTAAAACAGAGAAAGATGTTTCTCATTCACATCCAGAATACATGTAGGACTTGTCTTTCTTAATTTTGAAAAATAATCTGCCTTATATAAGGTAGTTCTCCATATTGGAGAGTAAAAAGAGTTGAGGAAAAAGAAGAGAAGAATTCATAAGGGAAGTAAGTCAGTGGGACAGAATTTGGTGATGATGATGATGATGATGACAATGATGATTATGATAGCAGATTACATGTATTTAGCACTTTAAGGCTTGCAAAGCACTTTATAAATACCATCTTTAAATTTAGAGGCAGCTGGTGGCACAATAGATAGAGTATTGGACCTTGAGTGAAAAAGAACTGGATTGAAATATAGCCCCAAACATTTAGTAGCTATTGACCCTGGGCATGTCACTTAACCGCTGTTTGTCTCAGTTTCCTCAACTGTAAAATGAGGATAATAGTAGCACTTATTTCACAGAGTTCTTGTGAGGTTCAAATGAGGTGATATTTGTAAAAATATGTTTAGCATAATGCTTGACAAATAGTAGGTGCTACATAAATGCTTATTCCACTTATCCTTTATTTTATTTTAGCCTAACAACAACCCTGGGAGGTAGATGCTATTGTTATTTTTATCAAGTTTTACAGATTAGGAAGGTGAGGTAAATGGCGGTTAAGTGATTTGCCCAGGATCACACAGCCAGTAAATGGGTGAAGCTGGAATTGAACTCAGGTCATCCTGAATCCAGGTCTAACACTAAATCCACTGGATCACCTACCTGGAAAATATTACTTCTTCAGTGTGAAAAAAAATCTGAGTTTACCTAGTAGTGTTATTGTAGGAAATTACTATTAAAAATGATAAAGCTATTTAAAATAGAAATACTAAATATAATCACCTTCTTTCTGGCATGGAAGATGGATAGATATTCACAGATCTTGATGACTTTTGCTTTGTCTTCTCCTAGCTGGTCAGTGGGGAACTGGAGCACCTGCAGCTTGACCTGTGGCATAGGAGAACAATCTAGGCTGGTTCAGTGCATACAGCGGATTCACTCTAAATCAGAGGTGGTCTCTGCCACTCTTTGCCCTCAGCCAATCCCTCCCAGCAGACAGATCTGTAATACACAGAGCTGCCCACCAGCCTGGAGTGCAGGGCCCTGGTCAGAGGTAAGTTATTCAGACTACAAGCAGGGGGCAGAGAAATGAGGTCAGTGCCTCTTTCTAAACCTTGCTTTTACTGATGCCATTTAGAGGCTTCCTCCTGAAAACCCACAGGCCAGCCTACTGTATTTGCCTTTGTTGGATTTGTCTTCCCATTATTTACTCATTGCTCTTCTTTAGTGTTCAAGAACATGTGGGAAAGGATGGAAAAAGAGATCAGTGACCTGTAAAAGCACTAACCCGTCTGCTCGGGCTCAGATTCTGCCTGATGCTGTCTGTTTCACAGAAATGAAACCCCAAACTCAAGAAGCCTGTTTGCTTAAACGCTGCCATAAGCACAAGAAACTACAATGGATTGTGTCTGCCTGGTCAGAGGTGGGTACATCTCAATTCTGATTAATTGCTAGAATGTCATTCCAGTAGGTGTGAAAGAAGGTGCTAAATTAATTCTTTTTCAAAGTTAATTAATTTTATTCTTTTCAAAGACACTGTATATCTTTTCAGAAGGTACTGAGGCCTAACACTGAACACTCACTAAAAAACTACCCTGTATAGAGGACTGGTCACAGTGCATATGGTTGTAATATCAGTGTTCCCATGGAAATCTAAATCCCTTGGCTTCAACTCCAGTGTTCTTTTCATAATACACTGCTTCTCATTTAAAAGAAAAATCACATGGATGGTGATATCCACCAGGAGCATCATCTTCAAAATAAAAAAGAATGTATGAATAAATTACTGTGCCTAGTGCCTGATTGAATTCAGTTGAATATCTTCTTTGGGTTGACACAAGTTACATTTAAAGAAAATGCTTAACTGGAGTTTGTATCAGGCATCAGGATATTGGGGCATCTAACTGAGATGTCTTGCCTAAATTGGTCATTAGAGGCTATTTTTAAATTTGAGAAATAGATTTTTAAAACATGAAAAAGTGACTCTACCAGGGACATTCAAGTGCATAATTTTGGGACAATCAGTAATTAGGATTATATGCAAAATGAGCCTCTCAATTTGTTTTAGCATCCATTATATCTTCTAAGAGAAAGATTTAAACACCATCTCTCATTGAAATTAGTTTACTGTTTATAAGTCCTTTTGATCTGAGAGATGTGTAGGGACAATCAGAGCAATAGTAGAAGATATAACATGTCTGATTCTCTGCCTAAGGTCTGCAAGGACCTGTAAAACTCATGTGACTTGCACCAGATTAAAGTATAATTGGAAAATGATTCACAAAATTAAAAAATACAACATAGATAATATTAATATGTGATTTTCTAAGTCAATGTGCAGTAGCAGGGATCTGTTTCTATTTAAGTTTGATGTAAAGGATAGGATTCAAGAATATTTTGTACCTTCCACAACTTTGGTATAGTTACTTCTAAAGATAGGAAAGAGGAAAAATATTTAGATTTCTGAAAACATTAAATTGATTGCATGGCCTTTATTATGATATCCCTGATTGAAATACTACAATTAACATAAGGCACTTATACCTAAAATGTAAAACTCAGGTCTTAAGTATAGCCACCATCAAATAGATATTTAAAGCTTAATTATTTGGCCTACTGACCCCTTTTAAAAAAAATTACTCAGTGCCCCCCTTGGAAATCTACTTTCTTTAACCCTTTAATGTTTTTCTTTTGAAATTTGCATCATTTCAAAAATATATAAAATATTTTAAATGTTGCATCTTACATCTAATAATTTATTGTAAATTTGTGGGTTTTTCCTCCATTGAAATTTTGTTGATGTAATATTGCATCATGTAACCCTATACTATCATATTATAAACAAGTCATTACATGCACATATTCCCAGTGATACATGCTGGACTTCCTGGCAATGTGTGACATGGTTGCCTGCCAGTACTTACTTGTTAAGGCCTGACGGTGGACTGATCAGGTATAACTTGCATTTTGTATGTTTATTTGGAAAATAATGTAATCACTATGACTTTAACTCAGTTACACATCAGATGAAACATGTATGAACAGTTTTTCAAAATTCTTATCTTCTTTCTTTATGTTTCCACTGCCCCCTTATTTTTATTCAATGCCCCCCAATTGCACCTGAGGCTACTACCACCCCCTGGATCATTCCAGTGCCCCCCAGGAGTCGGCATCACCCGCTTTGGGAACCTATGGGAACTTTCCCTAGACATTTTTGAGCTTATTGTACAGTACAATCATTTTTCCCTAATTCCAAAGCCACTACCTGCTACTGTTTGAGCTGTAAGATCTAGCCTCATAGGACACTTGGCCCATGGTAATAGCTAAGTTCCTCCACCCCACCCCTTTTAATAAAAAAATGTTCCTGGTTTTTATCTGGAAATCATTCTCATGTGAGCCATGTGACCTCACGGAACTGGAACTATTTATCTTCTGTTTTCAGGGAAGTATAAGGTACCTAAGTGCTTTGCTTTCAGGGGTATATGCACTAGCAGAGCAGTTGGCTTTCTGGGACAACAGCCCCTGTGTGAAACTTGGTAGAGCTCATGGACTTTTGCATCAAATAGTGGAATATGCCAGTTGGCCCTGCGTTTTTTCTTTCAATGAAGCCTCGAATAAGTTCCAATACAACATGAGAGCATCTACTGGGGAGATGCCATTTGGTCTCACTCCCAGACATTATTCCTTTCTTCTCTTCTCCTGCTTCCATTCTTTAGCTTCTGTACTATGTTGGTGATCTCTGTCACATTGGCCCAGCCCTTACTGACCTCATGGTAAGGTGGGATAAAGAGTATTGTGAGACCTAGTCTTGGCAACAAAATCAGTCTATAGTTGTGGGGGTAGAAAAAAAACCCAAAAACTATTGAGAAAGGAGCACAGAGGTAGTATTCACCAAGTAGAAGCTGTATTATTTAAGCAGGAGATCATCCATAACCAATCAGGAGAGGAAACAGGGATAGCACATGTCAACCAAGAAACAGCCAGGACCAGACAATGACCAGCTAACCAAGCAAAGGCTCAGAAAACACAGGAATTCAATGAGTCTCGGATGGGTTCCACAGAGCCAGCAGCCACAATATCACTTTCATTCTCATTGAGTCATGTGTTTCAAGACTGTTCTGCCTACGCTGCTCTGGTCTGCCAGCAAGTATCACCTGGTACTGAAAGCCAGTATGCACACAAAATCCTTTTTAAAAAGATAGTCAATATATTTAGTTAAAACAATTACATCTGAGGTCCACTAAGTTTTGTTATAATCATGTTAAAACTGTTAGTGATTATATAACATTTTAACTTCCATATTGAATTTTGTTCTAAAATTATTACTTCAGAGGAATTATTTCAATCCCCTTGTTTTTATTCCTTCTCTTTTTTTCTTTTAGTGCTCTGTAACTTGTGAAAGAGGAATACAGAAAAGGTTGTTAAAATGTGCAGAAAAATATGTTTCTGGAAAATACAGAGAGCTGGCTTCAAAGAAATGCTTACATTTGCCAAAGCCAAACCTGGACTTGGAAAGAGAATGCACCCTGTCTTCATGTCCCAAGCAAACAGTGTACTCTGCAGTGAGACATGTTAGGGGCACTTGGTACTCTTCTCCCTGGTCTCAGGTACTTGACAGTTTTAAATTCTCAGAGGCTTAGTAAGCAAAATTTATGGCTCTGCTGTTTGGTGGTGAAGTTTAAACAGTGATGTTTCCTCAGAGTTTCAGTCCCCAGTGTCCTATTAAACTGCTTTATTACATTTATTTTAAAGGCATGGATGTGTGTATGTGTCTTTTAGGGGTTGATATCCAATTGTTACAGAGCCTTTAAGAGCATGTATGTGTCCTTTGCTCAGAATTATCACCCACTCATCACATATAGGAAGATTTAATGCTATGGGTGAGATGGGGGCAGAATTCCCCATAGAATAACTATGAAAAGAAACAACCACTCCAGAATGAAGAGGTGGATTAAAGTTCATGGTAGATTAACTAGGGAGTTTCACAAGTCCAAATATATACTAGATATCATGTGAATTGTTTACATACACTTAAGCAGAGCCAGCTTTTAGCTGGTAAATTCAGGGAGGTTTGTCTTTTGTCCATACCATTTTCTCCCCCTGCCCTGTTTGCTCCATCTTTCCCCAATTTTATTTTTTTTCTTTTTAAACAAACATGTGAAATAACAACAAAATGTTCATGTATGGTCTTTGTCTCAATAGTTGACATTTCATCTATTCCTAGAAGCATAAGGTATAGTCCTGATTATATCCCTCACATCTTATTCTCTCCCTCTTCACTTTCATTTTACTTCTTTTCTCTTCTTCCATTTCCTTTTTCTTTCATTTTAATTCCTTTTTGCTGTCTCTTCAATTACCTTGCCTTTTTCTACAACCCCAATTTCTTTGCCTTCCATTTCTCTGGGTGCTGAGGGAAGAAGATATGGAAAGAGTAAGTAAGACATGGAGTGGAAGATTCAATGCACCAGCAGTATTTTTTTTTAACTCTGGATAAAATATAGCACCCTCACTTTGTTGACTGACTCATCTGCCTACACATAGCACTGACTGCATTTGGGTCCTTTCTTAAGCCAATCACTCCATTCACTCCTGATCTTGTAACATCTAATTCTCCCACATAAACAGTTCAGTGAGGATGGCCTTAAAGAGGACTAACCATCTTCCCCATTATGTCAGGGGTTTCTGCTTCCTCATCTAACTTACGGGATCCAGGAATCTCCCATCAGTCCAGGTCACCCCTGATTCTTTTGAGGACAAAGGGAGAATCAGAAATATCCATTTCCTCGATCTTTGTTCTCCTCAATCCCAAAGACAATTGACTATCTCAATCTTTTAAGACAGCAAGAGTTAGTTGTCTATTCGTGTCTTTTCCCCCTCTGTAAATATCGTGTGACCCATACAAAACAAGACAGACAAATAATGTTGAAGGATATGCCAAATCAAACTAACTCTTCTATGAAAATCTGAAGGCTATCATAACCCAACTCTCCTTTAAAAAAAAAGAAAAAAAAGAAGGTTGTTTTTAAGCCCATGCATTTGTTTTCAGGGAATACTTTCAAATCATTTCTTTCTCTTGCTCAATTTATATTCCTTTCCCATTAGTCGAATTCTGTAATTGATGCCTGGTCCCTGGTATACAGAATACAGGTTATTTGGATAATGTATACAAGGTCTAATTTTCTAGTGAAAATCTATGAACCATCAAAATATTTACATGCATATGTGTATCCTTTAGGCAGTACAGTGAAGCAGGTCTAGATTTGTGCATCTTGGGAAGTGGAGAAGTATTTTTTAGAAGCTAAATAAAATGAAGGCCACTAACAATTATGTTATTCTTAGTCATGAGCCTCTTTTATTGCATAACTCCTCTTTACCCTTGTTTACGTATCTTGTTCATTAAATGGATCCTTTATACAGCCAGATCCTCCAAAAATCTTCTCCAAAAAATAAAGGGAAGAAGTGCAGGTTCCCATAATGAATGGAGACTGGCACTCAAATGGAAGATTAGTGCAGCTGTTGACTGAATTCAAATTGAAGTCCCCATCCATTTTGCATTAGTTCAGTTAAAGCAAATTCCTCTCAAGCCTTTTAATTATTGAACTATGTACTTCCAACCAGGATGGCCTGGCTTTACATGTTGACCCATGAGAAGTCAGCTTTCCAGTCCATATTCAGCTCCTACTGTACCCACAAGATACCAAACAGAATCCATCTGCCAATATTCTAAGATAGCACTTCTCTGATCATGTAGTTATGTAAATATATCTACAGGATATGCAGTTTTGTTTTAGAAGAATGATGACAATCTGTATAATTTAATCCATATCTGTTGATCGATTTTCAAAGAGACAGAGTAGGATAATGGTTAGAAAGCTAGTCTGGGAATCTGGAAAATTTGGGTTCAACTGTGGCCTCTGACATATACTGGTTGTGTAGACTGTGGCAAATCCCTTTCCCTCCCCATGCCCCCAGGCAACTTTCTAAGGCTAGAAATTGCAGAGAAGGTATAGATCTTCATTAATAGGAGTTTAGTTACATGGAACACCCTATATTTTTGAAATTATAAGTCATTAAAATTGTTTCTTACTGATTTTTAGTGGGGTTGAAAGGAAGGAAACATGTATTAAGCATCTACTATTTGCCATGCACTAAGCTATGCATTTTATTAATATTATCTCATTTGATCTTCACAACAACCCTGGGAGGTAGGTGCTATTATTATTCTTATTTTACAATTGAGGAAACTGAGGCAAACAGAAGTTAAGTGACTTGCCCAGGGTAACACAGCTAATAAGCATTTGAGGCTAAATTGGAACTCCGGTCCTCCTGTCTCCAGATCTGCTGCTCTAACCATTATGCCACCTAGCTGACTCTGAGTTGAGTGGGTAAACAGTGTTTGACCTAGTGATTTCATTTGTGATAGAAATCCTTGTGGGGAAACTCTGCCAACGCAGATTGAGCATTATTTTGTAATTTATAGTCTGAAATTAGGACACTTGAGAGGTTAGGGAACCTGCACAGAGTCATACAGACAGTTTGCGTCAGAGGTAATACTTCAACACAGCTCTGACTTATTCTGAGACAGAAACTCTTTGCCTCCTATAATACTTTACCTATTTTTTTCAGGAAGTTAGTAATAGCCAATAATTTGGAAGAATATTCTCCCTAACATGAATGAGTATATACAACCATAGGCAACATTGTGATGGAAGTGAAATTATTCTTTTAGCAATTCTCCTACCTATTTTCAGATCACTTTGTGCTTTCATGTTTCGTCCTCGCTGTTCAAGAGGCCTCTACTGTGGTACTCCATTCAAGACTACCTTACCCAATTCAAAAACCTATCCCTCTCTCCACTCCTTCCCCCCCCAAAAAAAAAATCTCACTTATCTTTTTTTCCAGATCCTCTTAAAGTCTTGAATTTTACTTTCAGATGTCAACCACTTAGCTGAGAATTCATCCATGCAGAGATATTATAGACCGATAACAGTATAATGAAATGTCACTCAAAGACTATTTGCATTTTAATGAGAGAATCTTCAACACATGATAGGTTGAAATTATAAGTGAGCAAGTTTTGATCAAAATAAGGAAGAACATCCCAAAACCTAAGGTCACCCAACAAATTTGATAGGCTAACACTCAAGGTAGTGAGTTCTCCACCACCCTGGAAACATTCAAACAGAGGCTGCATGCCCACTTGTTAGAGATGTTGTAGAAGGAATTAATGCTTCAAGGAAAGGTTGGACTAGACATACTTGGAACGACATTCCTACTATAAACTCCAATGACTCTAGTGACTTCCAATAATGTCACCTAAGAGATTATGAATATTTAACTAAATGATAAAACATTTTCCTATATTCATCTACAATTTGGAGTCTTCACTTTCCAAAGTCAGTCTATTCCAAAGAATGTCTGGGCATGTTTTCTCCCATTCTAGGAAGGACCCCTTTTTCCCAAAGGAATATAATAGAAGTCTAACACTGAGCTTTGTCCTTCTCCAAACACCGCAGCAGTACATATAGTGGTGGTTATAGCACTTAACTATAGGCCAGGAGGTACTGCTTTAGTCCTGGCTTTGCCACTAATCATTTATGTGACCACACACAAATCCACTCACTTTTCTGAGTCTCAATTTTCTCATCTTCAGACTGAGAGGACTGAACTATCTGATCTCTAAGGACCTTTTTTTCCCTTTAAACTTTGGTGATTCTAGGATTCTCTCATAATGCTAGTTGTGGTTGACATTAATGCCAGGGTCCTCCCAGCACTGTGTGCTATGTATCTATGCCTCCCACTATGTGAAAGGAGAGAATATCTCAATGCATCTTGCTATATCCCAAGGGTCAGCTCCTGAGCATAGGAATGGCCATTAGTATATGCAGTGACAAAAGAGACCATGGTCATGTCAGGAAAGAAGTCATATGTCAGAGCCAAAAGTGACTTTAGAGATCATCCAGGCTAGCAGCCTCAATTTACAGGTGAGGAAACTAAGGAACAGAGAACCTGGCTTTCCCAAATTCACCCATCTAGGAAGTAGAAGAGCTGGGGTAAGAATCTACATAAACTGGGATTTCTTCTACTATAATGTATGGTGTGTTGCCAGGAAGTGAGCTAGCCCCCTCTACCTTTTCAGCAGCTCTTCACCCCAGATGCCAGCCCTGTCAGTAACTGCGAATAGCTGAAGGCAGAACTCCCAGCAGGACCAGATTCATTCTCCACTTGGCCTGAATTAGAAATATAGGAGAAACTGGGGAATAAGGGAAGGGAATTTCCTTAAGTCTTCACTCCAGGGTTATACATGCCCAATATAAAGAAGCAAATCAAACCAGATAAACTCATGAGAACTCAAGTCTCATTATCCATAGGGAATTCATCCTCTCTGAAAAGTTCCTCACAGATGGACTCCAATTACTGTTGGGATCATTCTTTCCAGAAAGATCTTATACATGTTCATTATCTCCATGTAGACATTATGTGTATGTACATATGTATATGTGTATATATATATATATATATATATATGTGTGTGTGTGTGTGTGTATACATATATATGAAGTCACACTAATCATTTACAGATAAAATCCTCATTTCAAATTACCGTTTTTGAGTATAGACACTATACCAACATAATTTTTTTTTTAAATCCAGAGTACTCTATGGAGCATGTTTATCTGATTGGAGAAGGGGGGGGGTAAAAAAATGCAAAAAGTGGCTGGAATGTGGTTTAACAAGCTAATAAATAGTTGTCCATGGTTCATTTCCCGGTCAGGGAGCCACATCACATGCACTATGGAAACTAGTAACTGATTTTCACTTGGTTTGAATTTTTATTAAGGATTTAATAGTCTGTAAGCTTTGAAATTCCACCTGGGTAAGATTTTTCCATATAGGAAATAATGTAAGGCTGCCCAGTCATCTTTGGAAAGGTAACAAAATGGCCATTGCTGGTTGAACATGGATGCCAAAATTCCAGGAAACTGATTTTTTTGAACCATCAGATTCTGTGTCTATTGTTCCTACTACTCTTTCGCTCTTCTTGCCACATGGATGAGATAAAGGGATAGAGCAGAGCTTACCCAACTCAGCTGATAAATGGAGTCACTTTCCTCAGGGACTATTTTTCCCTGATGTTGGGAGGATAGAAGAGGTGGTTGCAGCTCTCTCATTCCATTCCACTTCCTGCTCCCTATTCCTTTAATAGAAGAAAGGTATCATGAACCAGCAATTTTTATCCACATCTATTATTCATATGTCCTGCTGATTAATCAAAGACTCAAGTAAAACAAAAAAGAAAAAAAAAACTAGAGTGAATTACTAGACTCCACAAACTCAGAGACTGAATTTTTAACTGATCCATAACTGAAACAAATTCTAAAAATTATTTTAAAAGAAACTGTATAAATGGATTTGTCCCTTCAACACTGTCAGTATTTCTCAAACCCAGTCATTTTATTTTCTAAAATTATTGAACCAGGAAGAACTCATAATATCCAAATATTATCTGAATCATACCTTTATTTCTTTCTATATTAGGAAAAATTTAGCTGCACTGGTTTGGTAATATGTTGACAAGTTTATAAAAAGCCAAGGCTACCTAGTAGTAATGCCATTGTCTCTTTTTCATCTGCCAAAGCCTCTTGATCTAATCTGTGAGCACTTTAGAGGAAAGATATTTTATAAATCTGTGAAAGGGAACAAAAATCCTACTACTGAATAACTGTACACAATACCTATAAATACTTTCCTGGTTCATCTTTGGGACACCTTTTCTTTCATAAAGTTGCTGTATATTTTTTGTTAAGAGGTATGAGATACACCTGAATCATACCATCTTTCTGATGCAACCTAATTTGGAGAGGGGCAATTAGAGCCTTCATGCCTTGCAAAGTCTTTCTTATGCTAGGCAAAAAGTACCAAATGGGTAGGAACCTTCTCTGTGTAGTTTCCTTGATTTGGCCTTTTTTTGTGCAGCACAACTGCTAACAGTATCTACCAGCTAAGACATTAAGGCTAACAAAGTGGGGTTATCACATTGTCTAGTATTGGAATATTCATTACTTCCCAGGAGAAACTTATGAGGAGACTTTAGGGGAATTTACAAAGAGAAAAAGAAGTCTTATTTGTATTTAATTTAAACCATTCTTCGCATTTTGAGCAAAAAAAAAAAAGAAAATATATCTTCACAGCTTTCAAAAGACTAAAGATATTCAATCAGTTGTCTGATAAGTCATTTTTATCATATGGGGACTATAAGTTTTCTGGCAAGTACTATTCATTGGCCGGGTGTTTTATAGTTCTTCAAGATCATAAATTATTGTGGTATAAGAATCCAAAGTGATATGTATGCCATAAGCACTTTTGTGCGATAGTCAGCTTTCCAGGGCTATGGAAAATTGTCAAGACGTAATGGCTGTCTGCCCACCCGCCCTTTGCACTCAAGAGGCTTATTCTTGTAACAGTTTAAAAATCTCCATTTCTCTTATTTAGTTCATGAGATTTCTATTGACTTAAGAACTTTATTCATCATCTCTTTCAGTGGGGGACCCCTGAGTTAGGACTAACTTAAATCATGTGGGCAGAAATTCAGATGTTTCACATGCTAATTTGGTTTGGGTATGACTGGTTAAGTGCAAACACCTGTTGGATTGTCTGAATGAATCAGCATGACGAAAACAGGGGTGTGAAATCACAGTCTGAGCAGTGTGAGGAGCAGTATACCATTCCAGACATTCTTCACCATGACTATGCACAAGTTCAGTCAGTAATCTAGATTTGCATCAGAAAGAACCATGTAGTGGATGAGCCATTTGGTTTTCCACCGTACTGGTACTGGTTGCCTGTGTACCCTAAAACACTTACCTCTTTGTAACTATGACAAATTCTTCCTTGTTTCACCTGACTCCAGTAGCACAGCACTGTATCAACCCTCAATTCAATTGTCAAGAGAATTCTGAGTGATTGAGAGGAGAACAGGAAATGGCATGCTGACCTTGGGGTGTTGATGAGTGGCACTGAGGAGAGTAAGCCTCATGAATCTAAGGAGAGCTTGAGGCTTGGAATCAGTAGTGCTAATATCCCAATAAGGCCCAGGTTTATACTCATGAAATTGTTTGCTCTGGATAAGGCTTTTGGGATTTGTGAATCCCCACTGCAAGCTCAGGCAAAGAACATCTGATCAGGAGGAAAATGGAAAAAAAGGAAAATGCAACAAGGACCATGGCTACAGAAAGATGAAAGAATTTACTACTTCAACCTGTGACACTTTTAAACATATAAAATGGAAGCATTAGTCAAGTGACTTTAGTGGGAAAAACAGACAAATCTCACCACCATTTACCAGTAGTCACTAAATTAGACCCAAGTGAAGTTGTGGCCCACCTCAGAGCAGATGCAAACCAGTATATTCAGTCCAAGGCTACAACTTCTGCAATAGAGCCCTTCTTTGACAGGAACCTATAATTTGGGAGCACCAGAACTTCTGTTTCATGATAATTCCTTATAAATAAACCTTGCCAAAAAGACCCTCAAGAGATTAAATAAGCTTGCAGTAGACACAGAAAAAAATTGATCCTTGGGTAGAAACAAGCCAACTAAGAAGGGGGTGGGGAGACTATATTGTGGAATGTATATTGAACACTAATATTAGTCCATTTGTTAAGATTTTGATAGCCCTCTCTTTCCATTTTTAACGTAATTCATTGTTTTAAAATGGTGTCTAACTTTAGCCATGCACAGGTCAAAGTAAATGAATTGTGCTATTTTCCGGGTAATAAGAGTAATATTCAGACTGAAGTCAAAGCAAGGGGAGTTTACCCAAATTACCTAAATTATTGTTGCTCTATAGTCATATTTATAGATATATAGATCACATTTAAAACCCTTTTAGCAAACTATCACCAGTGGTATCCCCAGTGTAATTCAAGAGTCCTTAGTCAAAGGATACCTGGTTACTTTTAAATTAGCATACGTTGGGGTAAAAGAAAAAGTTGAAGGACTCCCTGCTAAGTTTAGTGATTAGAGCAGGAAAGCTGGAGGATGAAAAGATATCCTTAGTAGAATTTAAGTATACTCCTAATCGGGGCATATTATTGAGAGGAGAGAGAGGTAGAAAAGGGCTTAAACTGTATGTGAGGGAAGTCCGTGGATTTTCTATAAAACATTTTGTATTTACCCTGTTAGAATAGCAGATTAAGTTTACTTGGAATAAGGTAAGGGCAAATGATACTTCTAAATTAGAGACGTTGGTAACTAAAAAACACTCAGTAGCAACACTCAAGCTATAATAATAGTTAGCATTTTTATAATGCTTTAAAGTTTGCAAAGCCTTACAAATATTATCTCAGTTCATCCTCACAATAACCCTGGGTAGTGGGTGTTATGATTATCCCTAGTTTACAGATGAAGAAGCTGAAGCAAAGGCTTAAATGATTTGCCCAGTTTCACACAGCTATTAAATGTCTCTGGCTGCATTTGAATTCGGGTCTTGCTGACTCCAGGCCCAGCAATCTATCCACCACACCACCTATTACTTACTATTGACAATCAGACCACCATTTATCTCCTTGTGAGGCCCAGTGGCATAATAAAAGAAAATGGCCATTCCTACTCTGTAACATGAATATTCACTTTTCAATCCATTTGCCTAGAAATATATTCATGTACTCAAAATACTCCTTTTTTTCTTTTTACCTGCAAGTATGCATGATGATCTATTTCATTTAACCAAGTTAAATATGGGCTCATAATCATTATAAATTCATGCAAATTGCTAATGAAAGGGAGCATAAAAAAGAGATGATATATGATACTTTTTTTTTCAGTTTTTTAGTGTTTGGCAAACTGGTTGTGCTAAATATCTCGAATTAGATGAGTTGGGAGCTGGGTTAATGAAATCAGCAGATGTTAGTTGGGTGAATATTAGGAAAATAGACTCCCCAGGTACATGAAGGAAGCTCAGTTAGCATCAGTAAGGTCATTTTAAATGAGATTGGAAAAAAGACACTAATTGCTAAACCATAGGGAGGAATCATGTCCTGGATAATGTATTGGGCTTTTTCCACTTCTAATTTCTCTGATTATATGAAGTCTTGGAAAGTAGTCTCTCGGGTTCTAACTGCAAACTATTTCAGCCCTGCATGAAATGAGTGAAGCAGTGTTGAACTGAGCACTGAGAAAACTCTTTGGAACAAACTGAAAACCCTGCTAATGTACTAAAACATCTCAGTAGCTGCAGAATGATTGTTCCAAGGGAGGCCCTTTGGAGCACAGACAAATCTCACCGCCATTTACCAGTAGTCACTAAATTAGACCCAAGTGAAGTTGTAGCCCACCTCAGAGCAGATGCAAACCAGTATATTCAGTCCAAGGCTACAACTTCTGCAACAGAGCCCTTCTTTGACAGGAACCTATAATTTGGGAGCACCAGAACTTCTGTTTCATGATAATTCCTTATAAATAAACCTTGCCAAAAAGACCCTCAAGAGATTAAATAAGCTTGCAGTAGACACAGAAAAAAATTGATCCTTGGGTAGAAACAAGCCAACTAAGAAGGGGGTGGGGAGACTATATTGTGGAATGTATATAGAACACTAATATTAGTCTATTTGTTAAGATTTTGATAGCCCTCTCTTTCCATTTTTAACGTAATTCATTGTTTTAAAATGGTGTCTAACTTTAGCCATGCACAGGTCAAAGTAAATGAATTGTGCTATTTTCCGGGTAATAAGAGTAATATTCAGACTGAAGTCAAAGCAAGGGGAGTTTACCCAAATTACCTAAATTATTGTTGCTCTATAGTCATATTTATAGATATATAGATCATATTTAAAACCCTTTTAGCAAACTATCACCAGTGGTATCCCCAGTGTAATTCAAGAGTCCTTAGTCAAAGGATACCTGGTTACTTTTAAATTAGCATACGTTGGGGTAAAAGAAAAAGTTGAAGGACTCCCTGCTAAGTCTTAGGTTAAATAAAAACAAACAAACATGGAAATGTAAGCTGTTTAACTTTGAACTTTAGCGTGCCTCTCATAAAATCCTTATTTATTGACTGGAGGAATTTGAGAAATATATCTAAAACCTCTAACATTAAATTTTTGACCATCTGGATAAGACATTGATAAACTAAGAAAATAATACTATTAAGCAACTTAATACTTTTTTTAACCTCGATAGAAGTTAGGGGATTGAAATCATGAGTCTTTTCAAGATTTTATTTACTTCCATGTCTTAATGCTATTTTAATCTTGATTCTTCCTCACCCCTACTTAAGTGTGTGTGCATGTAAGAGGAGGGGTGCTGGGAACTGGTACCTGTGCTCTCATGTTTTGGGGAAACTCCCAGTGTGAAAACTTCTGTGGATGGAAATCTGTAATTCACTCAGAACCTTAGAGACATGCCCAGAGCCCTGAGGACTTAAGTAACTTGCCCCAGATTGCACAGCTCCTATGTGTCAGAGGCTATACTTGAACCTGGGTCCTCTTAACTACAAGGCCTGCTCATTAACTAACCACTATGGTACATTACCTGGACTCTTGATCAGTATGAAGAACCCAATATTTTCAGAATTTTCATCTATCAACCAAGTGAAGAAATTTGAATTTTTATAAAATTGGAGTTCTGAATTATTTTTTTAATGGGTGAAGGAAGTGTTTAAGGAAATGCTTTCATTGACACTATACTTAGCATAATCCAGGATGCCAATGAGCAGAGTATGACCTTGAAGAATGTCTAAAACACACTTGCAAAGAATGAAGCCAGGCCTCTTTTTTTTTTTGAATTACGTTTTAGACCAGAATATACAGAAATAAGGAATATTTGATAGAAAACAGCTGTATCAATTGTATTTGACCCTGATAATTTGGAAATTAAGCATTCACATGCCCACACAATTAATTTTCTCTGGTTGCTTATGATCATATTTTAAGACTAACTTACTGAGGAATTTTGCTGAGCTTTGTTAGAAAAGCAAGAGGGGAGGGGAAGGAAGAAAACCTAGCAGAAACATTAGAGGCATACCATGCTTATCAGTTGAAATCCCGAGGTGCTTGATTTTAATATCCAGTGGGCCTTACTATCCTTCAGCCCAAAGAGAAAAAATAAAAATGCTCTCAGCTTGTCAGTTTACAGACATCCTTTCTATATTTCATTCTCACTCCCCACACAGAAGAAATAGTTTATGTGATCTTGTGTTTGTCACTCAGTCAGAAGGGGGAGGACTTCTGAATTCCTAGATTAAGAGCCCATCTGGGGCAGGCCAAGTGGAGGAAACAATGGAAGGCAGAGTTTATTGCCCTTTGGCTATGGTCTCAGGAAGAGAGCCCTGGAGCCCTGCTCAAGGTCACTCAGTACTATGGGATTCTGGTAGAATGTTCCTGTAATTTTTGGCAAGTGGTATTACCCATATACCATAACCCAATTTTCATACCATTTTTATACCTTCTGTTTAAAAGGTTTTATTTCAGTACTGTGTACCAAACTATTCGAAGGAAAAATCAAGCCTGCTATCTTTTTGCAGGTACTATTTTAATTGCTTACATTTTTAACATTTTTGGAGCAGGTCCTATTGTCTTAAAATAATTTACATAATTCTGGTTAGACCGTTTATTGATTTCCTTTTTGGATGCACTGATTACTAAGTGTTTCCCTTCCTTTCTTTGTGCATTTCTAGCTTCCTCTGTTCTTTAAGTTGTGTCATGGATTGTTCCATTGAGCAGTCATATACATAAGCGTATGGTTTGTACACATGAGTATTCACTTTCATTGGGGAATTCACTTTCTCCATTTCCAAAGCACATAATGCTAAGAGTGGAGGTGTTTGAGAAAAGCACTAAAATAATCTCTGCAGAGGAAATCTGTGTATCAAAACAAGTTCCCTACAATTTTTTAGAGTGGTGGACCCTCCAAACTTCTCATTGCCAAGGCAGGATCTTAGTGTCAATCAAGAATTCAGCAAGCATTTATTGAAGCACCTCCTAGATACCAGGCATGATGCCAGTCACTTGAGATACAAAGACAAAAAAGCATCTGTCATCAAGGAACTTACATTCTATGGGTGAGAAAATCTGTGCTTATCTAGGCACATACAAAATACATACGAGGTGGTTAGAGTGGGACAGAGTATCAGCAGTTAGTGGGGATCAAGAAAAAGATTCATAAAGAAGATGGAACTTTACCTAAGTCCAACAGGAAACTAGGAATTACAAGAGGTGTGTGGGGGGGGAGGGTTTGTAATGAATAGGCACAGAGATCAAGAATTAAGTTCCATTTATGAGGAAAAATAAGAAAGCTAGATTGACTGGATTGTAGTATATGAAGGTCAAGAATTTGTAACAGACTGAAAAGGTAGATTAGAGTCAGGCAGCATAAACTCAGTGTAAGCAGGGATTATTTTATTCATTGTACTTGCATCCCCAGTACCTAGCAAAGTGCTGAGCACAGTGCTTAATAAATACTTGATAGATTGATCGATAGCAAAGAACTTTAAATGCTAAACACAATAGTCCATATTTGTTCCTTAAGATGATAGGGAGCCAATGAGGTTCAATGAGTATGATAGTGACATGGTCAGACATGCACATAAGTAAAAACAGTTTGACAACAGCATGAAAGAGGGATTACAGAGGAGAGAGTCTTGAAGTAGAGAGACCAAGTAAAAGGCTACTGCATCTGCCTCTTCATGACCCTATTTGGGGTTTTCTTGGCAAAGATGATAAAGTGGTTTGCCATTTCCTTTTCCAGCTCATTTTACAGATGAGGAAACTGAGGCAAATAGGGTTAAGTGACTTGCCCAGAGTTACACAGGTAGTAAGTGCCAAGGGTAGATTTGAACTCAGGAAGATGAATCTCCCTGACTCCAGGCCCAGCCCTCTATCTACTGAGCAACCTAGCTGTCGAACTGCAGTAGTACAAGGGAAAAGTGATGAGGGACTGAAATAGAGTGTAAGCTGTGTGGGAAAAGAAAAAGGGACAGATGAGAGAAGTGTTGTAGAGGTAGAAATGAGAACATTTGGTGAACTAAGGGAAAATAAAGACTCAGGGATAACATTGAGAAATGACAGCCTTCATGACTAAAAGAATAGAACCCTCCACAGTAATACAGAAGTTTGGAAGAGAGGTAAGATTGTAGCAAAAGGTAGTAAGTTTTGTTTTGGACATTTCACAATTGGACATTCAATTGGGAATGGTCAATAATAGGCAGTTGGTGATGGTCCTGCACCTCAGAGGAGAGACAGTTGCTAGATATATAGATCTAGAAGGCATCTGCACTGAGATATAAATTAATCCAATGGGAGCTGATGAGGTTCCCAAGTAAGACAGAGTGAGGACAGAAGAAGAGGCATGAGAAGGCATCCTGGAGTACCCAGAATTAGGCAGCTTGAGATGTATGATAATCCAACAAAGGACATTAAAAAGTAATCAGAGCTAGAAGGGACCTTGGAAATCATTTACCTGTCTCCTTTAATATCTGAATTTAGTTCTGACCTATCCAAATACTTGGATCTAGAACAGACTTGTGAGCCTTATTGGGATGAAGAGTGAGGTGGGGGAATATTTGGGATTGTCTAATTTGGGGTATAGCTATATTTAGCCCTGGTGGCCCTAGAATCACTCTGGGATATCCAACCTGACCTCAGATTATCTATAATATTAAATACCCTCAATGAGCCAGTTTGGTTCTAGAAACAAATGGGAAAGCACCTGTAATGGACAAGCCCCTTCAGGACCTTGGACAAGGCTTGAGTCCCTAGAATTTCAATGACATCCTAATTCTTCTGCAGAAGCATCTTGATAAGGATGTGTCAATTACACAATAAGCACCCAGCCTGGTAGGTAATTTTTACTGGGTTGTACCTATTGGATAAGTAATTAAACTAGCCAATAGCCCAAATATTCACACATGCAAGTTAGAACCCAAGTTTGCTTAGATACTACTAAGGTCAAGTTGGCATGCAAAATCTTAGAGTGATTTCCCATTTTTACTTCCATTCGGACTTCAGTTATTTGCTTTAAAAGAGTTTGTTAGCCAATCTGAAAATCATTAGTAATAACTTGCTGCTAAAGTCTCTATTAAATATTTGAATATCATTACTGCCCCTATTGAGAGGGAATTCCTTACAAGTGTTCATTGCCAGGCATTACCATTTCTCGCACCTGCCACTACTGTCTCAGAATTTTGTTTTGCAAGAGAGTAGATGGTCATTATCCAGCCTCTCTTCATGTTGATGACACATATCCTTGGAACTCTGAGTACCCTGAAGCCATCCTGGACTCCCTGGATTTTTTCTTTCATAGAGTCATATCATGAAATTTGCTAAAAGATGTTTGGCATCTCAGGGGGGGAGAGAGAAACAGACAGAGAGAGTCAGAGAGAGACAGAGACACAGAAAGAGAGACAGAGAGATAGAGACAGAGATTATTTACTAAAGCATTTTACAAAACTATAACTATGCAGATATTTTGAAATTACATTTTTTTAGATAGCACATTTAGTTTTAAGTTCTCCCTATTTCTCTTTGCCACCAATTCAGGTCTACATTTTTCTTCAAATGCAGCATAAAGAATAAAGAAACTTCAGTTGTTTCATGTATGAACATACATGTCCTACTTTATGCAAGAAGTTCTCATAGGCTTCTTTTTTTTTTAACAGTTTTATGTCTATAATAGACAATAGATGCCTGTGGAATATTTAAAATTAATATATGAATGAATGAATATGGAAGATGTTGAAAAGCTAGAGCATTTCTAGGAAGGTAACCAGATAATGAAGGGACTCAAAATCACAGTACATGAGGGCTGATTGAAGGAAATGTGCATATTTAGACATCTAGAACCCTTCAAATATTCTACCCTATCAGGTAGAAGAAGAGCTAGGCCTATTCTGCTTCATAAATCTAGGACCAATGGACAGAAATTAAAGAGGGGAAAAATGACCTAATAATTATAGCTCTCAAAAAAAAATAAAATGGACTGCCTGAAGCTCATTCATTCCCTCTCACAGAAGATCTTAAAGTAAAGTCGGGTTGCCTAATTATTGAGGATGTTTTTTACATTTTAAAATAACCTCTAAAGACACTTTCAGCCTTCAGTGTCTGAAACTATGAGTTGAGAAATTCATATTTGTTTAATTGATTTTTCATTTTATAAGATAAATACATATACTATGTGCTCTTGGACACTTTAGAGAATTTGATCCACAGTATTATGTTCAATATTCAGTGATTTTTGTTCCAACCACAAGTTGATACACGAATTTAGTTGACTAGGAAAGGATCTAATTGTTGTTGTTTAGTTCTTTTTCAGTTGTATCCAACTCTTTCTGACCCTGTTTGGAATTTTCTCAGCATATCTATTGGAGTGGTTTGCCATTTTCTTCTCTAGCTCATTTTACAGAGGAGATAACCAAGGCAAACATGGTTAAGTGACTTGCCCAGGATCACACAGCTAGTGTCTGAGGCCAGATTGAATTCAGGAAGATTGAGTCTTCCTGATTCCAGGCCTAGCACTCTATCCACTATGCTACCTGGTGGCTCAGGAGGATATAATTAATCCTTTCCAAAGTTACAAATATATGCATATTCCACCTAAGATTTTTAATTGTTTACTAAAAAACACTGTCACTTTTCCATAGGAACAATGTTATTCATATTATAAATGGAAAATTGGCTGCATGATGTTTCAGTCTTACAGTAGTGTGTCATGAATTTATTATGGGATGTATTTATAATATTTTAAGATTATTGAGAACAGTATTAGTAAATTCCATCTTGTCCTAGAAGCAAAAGTTTTCAGATAGTGATGCTTTCTTTTTGCTTACTGTCTCTTTAACCTTCAGTGGAATATGAATTGCCTCTATATTTACTGTCATTTTCACACTGTACACTGTCCTACTCCCTGGAAAAGGGGAAGGAAAATGTTAGGTAAATCATTATTGAGTCCTCATTAGATCTCATACACAGAGAAATTTGGTGGGGTTATTTTGAGGGATGAGAATATATCACCCTTTAAGAAAAGAAGGGAAAGGGAAGACAAACTACATCTGCTTCAGGATTCAGCTCATGGTAATCTTGAAAAATGACTCAAGAAAGACAATTAACCTTTAGTAGCCTAACTTGTATGCAGGTTCATTTGTGACAAAGGAATTATTCCTATAGTATTAACTCTGATCCTCTTAGGGTAAAACATCTTGAAAGGAAATCAAAGAAAGGGAAAGGGAAAGGAAACCAAAAAAAATGGTGGGGGGAAGAGAAAGAAAGACAGAGGGAAGTAAAGAAAGGGAATAAAAGTTGTTGTTGTTGGAGAGGGGGAACTACATCACTTACATATATAAAAACATGATCTTATTCATTCCAGCATCTGGTAGGAATTTAGGTAGAAAATATGCTAATAAATTAAAAAAAGACTAATTTCTGTACTTAACTTTAAAAGACTTCAAGTTCTGCATATAAATCTACCTTCTTCCTCTCTTCCCTTAACACACCCCCAAAGTAAATATGAAAATATGGGTATATTATTTTTGTTTATCACAACAAATTAAATCTCCCAGTTAGTAGTAAATATAATAGCATTATTCTAGAACTAGAAAGGACCTCAGAAATTATCTAATTCAGTTCCCTCAGTTTGCAGATTAGGAAACTGAGGAGCAGAGGAGCTAAGTGATTGGCCCAACATTACGCAGATAGTAAGTGTTAGAGGCAAGACTTGAACCTAGGTCCTCTGACCTTGAAATATTTGGACCATGCTACTTCCTAGGGGAGAAAGGAAGGAGGGAGGTAGGAAGGAAGGAAGGGAGGGAGGAAGGCAGGAAGGAAGGAAGGAAGGCAGGAAGGAAGGAAGGAAAGAAGGAAGGAAGGAAACAAGGAAGGAAGGGAGGAAGGGAGGAAACAAGGAAGGAAGGAAGGAAACAAGAAAGGAAGGGAGGGAGGAAGGAAGGGAAGGAGTGGGGGAGGGAGGAAGGGAAGGAAAAGGGCTCCTTAGTCTCTTCCAGGTCATTGTGTCTAGTTGTGAGTGCTGGGCATTTGCCTTTCTTCCTCATTATAAACATTTCTTTTTCAGCCTCTAGCTTTCACATTTCCTTCAATCTAACATACACAAACACACACACACACACACACACACACACACACACACACACACACACACACTTCTCTCTATAATTTTTGTTGTCCTTGTTCCCAGTGCACAGCAACTTGTGGAGGTGGAGTTCAAACACGATCAGTCCAGTGCCTAGCAAGTGGCCGGCCAACCACAGGATGCTTTCCACAGCAGAAACCTATCAGCTCCCTAGCCTGCAATACCCACTTCTGTCCTATCCCAGAGAAGAAAGGTAAATGTGACTGACAGTATTTCCATGTTTAAATTCATTTCAACAAACATTAAGCCTCTGCAGCATATTAATGGCAGGTGATAGAGAAAAACACAGTTTAGACAAAACATGCCCTTAGGAGGGTCATATTTGAATGAGGGGATAACTATAAAACAAATAATTTAGAATAAGGACATGCAAGAAATGCAAAGGGCTGTATTAAACCTGAGGACATCAAGGTTGTGACCAACCTGGTGATCAAGGCTCTTTTGAGGAGTAGGTATTATTTGATTTGGGCTATAAAGAAATGGTGCTAATTTTGTAAGTAAATAGGGAAAGAGATAGACAAAAGGAACAGCTAAGCAGGAAGATTGGAACTAGAAAAGCACAGTAAGTAGTCTTGTCTGGAAAGAAATAATATAAAATAGTAATGAATGAGATGAATTAGAACTTTTCTCTGTAGAATATAGGATGCCACTGAAGATTTTTGAGCTGAGGAATGACATGACTAAATGTATAAATAACAATAGCTATGGATATTAAGGCTAATGGAGGCAGATTATTTAGTTAATTCTTGGCAGTTACAGAGTCAGTGAGAAGTAGGGCCTATGAGCTGTCACTTGTGGCTATCCTGAGCAGCCCCATGTGGAGGACCTCTGGATCAGGACCTATGCTTTCTCTCATTCCCAACCCTGCCCCCCCAATCCTCCATATTTTATTTAAACCAACCCAAGTGGCCTCTGGTTTCCTTGACTGAAAATACCCTATTCTTAATAACATCATACTGCTACTATGGAGGAAATAGTTGTGAGAAATATTCCACATAAAAAAGCTGTTTAGAATACTTGGATAAGAAAAATGAGAATATAAACTCTTTGTAGGCTTCCTAAGTCAGACAAAAGCCTCCCATATTCAGTTCGGCTTGCTGTATCAACCTAGATTGTGCTGCTTTGCAAGTCATGAGTAAATAACCCCCAAATATCCAAAATATTTAGAGAGACCAGAGATCTGTCTGTTGAGTATTTTCTAAGAAGGAATATAACTAGAGGACAGTGAGTGGTTTGGCTAAATCAGAGGATTTAAATGTGAAATTCAGTTAACAGAGGAACTATTGTCTAGGTGGATAAGTGGGTGGGTAGGTTTATTTGGGGGAAAAAAAAGAAGGAGAAGGAGAGGTTCCAAGCTTTACAAGAGAATATCAAAGGAAGGTCTCATAAAGTTTTGAAATTATCTGACCTACATAGTTTGAACACTCCCTTTAAAGTAATAACAAAGAATGTTTTACTTGCCCAAAACATCTATTTGTTGACTGTGGTGGATGGTGTGTTTGGGGAACTAACAGATCATGGGGAATACAATACTATAATGTGATAAACATTTATTAAGCACCCACTATGTGCCAGGCACTATGCTAAGTTCTCAGGATACAAATAAGTAAAAGAAGGATAGACCCTGTCCCCCAGAAGCTTACAATCTAGTGAGGATATTGAAAGTTGATGGTTTCTCTTCTTTTTCAGATATCTTCTGTAAAGATTACTTCAGTTGGTGCTACTTGGTGCCCCAGCATGGAATGTGCAACCACAAATTTTATGGCAAACAGTGCTGTAGGTCTTGTTCAAAATCTAATTTGTAATTTAGGACTGATTCCCATGGTGGGAAAAAATAATTTTTCAGCACAAGAAAAGAGCTGCACAATCTGAATTGGGCTGTGCCCAAGTAAGATAGAAATCCGAAGAATAACTAGGCTTGGTTCTTTGACTTTGGGAATATTTTTTAATGGGCCTGAATACACACACACACACACACACACACACACACACACACACACACACACATGCAAACGGTATTATGAATGGTTTAAACATGGAAGCCTTGTATAACCTTTTGCAGTATTATGGTGGGTGTCAAACCTACCAGTACTGCAAGCAAAAGGAACCTATTCTAAAGGGGATGGACAAAGTTTTGCTAAGGAGTATGTTGTTGTTGTTGTTTTTCTTTTAATCTCAAATAAATTAAGGCCCCAAACTAGGCCAAGATGAACTTGCTATAGCATATGTGGTGCTTTCTGAAGAAAAGAAAAAATCTGTGAAGAGGACGACAAGTTAAAATGACCTACCACCAGGCACATGCAGTATCTCGCCCCTCTCATCTCTGTGGTCCCTTCCAGCTCTTAAGTTCTGAAATTCTCTGAGTCTTCTTTTTTAAAAGGGAGCAGGTGTTACAAGAACAGAAGCTATCAGGCCTGTGCAGCCATCCTCCCCAGCTGCTGTTCCTGTTTCTGAATACTTCCTCATTCACTAACAATATCAAAATTTCCATCAACATACTTGAAGCACTTGAACCTGGACGCTGTGTCTTGATTCATGCACCAGATGTGGAAAGGGGGAAAAATGAAATATCTCCAAAGGTGCTTCCTTCCCTTTCAGACTCATGAGCCAAATGAGAGTTTTCTTCTGTTTTATTTTTTATATCTATCTGTTATTTACAAAGGAGCCTTCCTATTTAAACTTATTTCTTTATGCTTTGCTGTAACAGAAAGGAAGGAAAGAAGGAAGAAAGAAGGGAAGAAAGAAGGAAAAAATTGTTCTGTATCATCTTTTTTTTTTAAATGTCTGGTTATGCCCAAATCCTGCTGTCCTTTATTAAAAAATTATGGTACTACTAAAATAGTTGTCTGCTAAATAACCAACTTTCTAAACTAGAAATCCATGTTTTATATGTGTGGCAGTTTGGGGGTTGGTTTGTTTTTGCAATACCCATTTAGAATGAATGCCAACATTTCACGAATGAAAAAGCTGCACATCGTCCTGTTTCTGACATACTCCATTTCAGTATTGGTGCTGCCTTAAAGTTAATGTTCCATGGTGCAGCTCCACTTGTAATGAGCACCTGAATATTTATGTTTTCTGAAATTTTATAATAAATTTTTTATTGTATTGTTTGCCTCTGGATTGTCTCATCATTTTATAAGATAATAGGATCATAAATTTAGAGCTGGAAGGGGCCTTAGAGGACACTGAGTCTCTCTCTCCTCCCCTTTATTTTTTACAGATGAAGAAATAGAAGCAGGTAGCAGTTAAGTGACTTGCCCACTAGTAAGTATCTTCAGCAGGATTTGTACCCAGGTCTTTCTGACTCCAACTCCAAAATTCTCTCTACTACACCACACTGCTTTCTCATTCCTAGGTAATCACTGAATTGGTTTGCTTTTGAACTAAAAAGTTGATGATGACTCTCTACTGTTCACATAGGTATGATAAGAAAGGGGAATGGAAGATGATTTGTGATAGAAGTTGTATATGGAAACATTGCCAGACACCAAAGGACCACCGAAACTGATTAACTGAATGAATACAATGAAAAATACCCTAGGCCCTTTAATCTAAAATGGCCTCAATGACAACCCAAGAATACAGACATGGGTCTGAGTAGCTCAGCATTTCTGCTGCTCTGGATCTTAGGATCTTCTGGTCCACATCAGATTGGATTTGGAAAATCCAGTGATGATACAAAGTAAGATTGATATTATGATGTGTCATGTGGAACATCCTTCCTGCAAAAAACCCAAAAGCTAAAGATATAAATATGTTCTACTAGTCTCCTCCCTTATGCTTGCTTCAAGATACAGAAGCCCTTGGGGAATGAGGACAGCTAAATGGCACAACCCTTTGACTCTCGCTTTTTAGGGGAAGGGAAGGGAATAAGTATTAAGCACCTACTATGTGCCAGGCCCAGTGCTGAGTGGGTACTTTACAAATATTAGCTCATTCAATCCTCACAACAACCTTGGGAGGCAGATGCTATTACTAACACTATTTTATGGTTCAGAAAATTGAGGCAGAGAAAGGTTAAATGCCTTTCCCAGGGTCACATAACTAGTAAGGGAGTAAGACTGGATTTGAACTCAGGTCTTCCTGACTCCAGGCCCAACACTCTCTTCATAAGACCGACTAGCTGCCTGTTAAAAAAAAATCCAGACTTCAGTAGCTCAAGTCTTTCTAAAGCAGGATGTGAGTGACTTCTCAAGAGCCACTGGTAGACATTTGTGTGTGTGTGTGTGTGTGTGTGTGTGTGTGTGTGTGTGTGTGTGT
>NW_020954569.1:39353407-39409650 GCF_900497805.2 Vombatus ursinus | reverse complement strand
GTGTGTGTGTGTGTGTGTGTGTGTGTGTGTGTGTGTGTGTGTGTGTGATTTATATATGCACATTGTATTGGTCTACCTTCTGTGGCTGACAAATTTCATTTTACTGTTCACTTTTCCTGAGAAGTTTTATTTGAAGACAAATGTAGAGAACTGAATTTTCTTTTCAGTTGATGTCCTCAAAGCCAATAGACCTTCACCTGCATTCCTGAGGCTGGTTTCTAGCTAAATGCCCAAGATTTGGATCTGGGTCTATAATATGTCAGACAAGGATTTCTCTAGAAATCCATTTCTGACAAATGGATTGGTCAAAAAGGATTATTCACCAGTAACACCCATATATGTGAAGGATATTAAATTTTCTCTGAATCCCAGACCAATTAACAGCTTTTCTAAGAATAATATATGAAATAACTATTCAGTTTTCCTTGCCCTATACTCTCAGAATGTATATATATATATCCTATAATTTGTGTGCCATACTTTAATATAACATAATAATTTATAGGATATCCTTCAACTGGTTGTATGAAGCATCTGAATAATGATTTTAAAAGTTAGCTTTTAGATAGAATATTATTTTGTGGAAATCTCTCCATATCAGGAAAAGGAAACAGAAACTATAAATGTGTAAGGATAATTTTTCATTTGGCACTTATTGAAATGAATAAATGAATAAAATTATTCAAATGAATAAAAAAATCTACTTCTGTTTCCCACTAGTATTTTATGGCTTAATGTAAGGAAAATTATAGGAGATGTCACTATTAAATATTTCCTTTATATAATCACTCATGTTGCAGTGTATGTATGTGTATATATATATATAGAGAGAGAGAGAGAGCACTATACAAATTCTGAATTTTTTCACTCTGCATACAGAATACTCCAGTGTGCTATCCTTCCTAGATAAAAATTGCTGTTATTGATCCACAATCAACAGAACATTCACCAAGTTGAGTTAATTCTTTTTAAAATCTCCTGAATCTATTCTTTTACATTCTCACTGCCACTACCCCAAGTAGTACACCTCCAAGTGCAAACACCCTTCTCATTTTCACTATTCCAATAGTCTTCTTAGTGGTCGCCCTGCCTGTAATCTCTGCCCTTCTGTTCTATTCTTCACACCATGGCCAGAGTCAGAACTGCAGAATTAGAAGGCCTCTACATTATATCCACCAAGTCATCATCCACCTGTTGCTTTAAAAACCACCAATGAAGTCTGCTCTTTCTCAAGGCAACCCCTTTTCCTTTTTGGATATTGCTCATGGTTAGGAAGTTTTTTTTTCATACATCCATCTTAAATTTGTCTCTTTGTAACTTTCAGTGCTCCCAATTTTGCCATCTGGTGCCAATCAGAACTAGTCTAAACTAAGGGTCCAAGGGCTCTTAACCTAGTGTTGATTGATTCCCTTTGTTAATCTTACAAATTTTATTTTGTTCACTTTAAAACATTTTTTCTGAAAAGGAGTGCATTGTTTCACCAGATTGCCAAAAGAATCCATGACACACGTGAAAAGGTTAAGAACCACCGGTTTGGAAATTCCAGGGAATCAGCAAAGATATTAATTGAAGCAATGAATTAGTTTCAGCAAATTTCAGGCTACAAAATAAATCCTCAAAAATAAATGGTATTTCTTTAAATAGTAACAAAACATAAGCAATAATAGAAAGGGAAATTCTATTCCAAATAACTACAAAATGCATAGAATATGTGGGCATCAACCTCCCAAAGCAAAAAAAAAAAAGACTTGCATGATTCAATTATGAAGTGCTCCTTAAAGAAATAAATAGCTAGAGGAATATTCAGTGCTCATGGCTAGGCCATACCAATAAAATAAAAATGACAATGCTACCAAAATTAACTTACACTTTTAATGCTATACCAATCAAATTACCAAGGGAATATTTGTACAGAGTTTGATAAAATAACAAAATTCATCTAGAAAAACAAAAGATCTAAAATAACAAGTATGAAAAGAAATAAAGATAAAGGAGAATAGCACTTCTAGACCTCAAACTATATTATAAAGCAGCTATCAACAAAACCATCTGGTATTAAAGAATAGAGAAATAGATTAATATAGCAGACTAGCCAAATGATATTCAGAAACAACAGAATTCAATAACTCAGCATTTTATAAAGTGGAAACATATTACCTAGGGGAAAATTCCCAATTTGATAAAAAAAAAAAACTGCTGGGAAAACTGAAAAGCAGTATGGCAGAAATTAGGTTTAGATCAACACCTTACATCACACTCCACAATAAATATTAAATTGATATGTAATCTTAATATTAAAGATCATATTATAAAATATTAGAATTGAAATAGGTTATATAATTTCACAGTTATAAAATGTGTTCTTAACTAAATAAGTGATAGAAACAATTAACGAAATATAAAATGGGTAATTTTGATTACTTAAAACTGAAAAGCTTCTGTAGGATGCATGTAGGATAAGAAGGGAAGTTGCTCAATGGGAAAAAAAAAATCTTTGTACCAAGTTTCTGTGATAAAGGTTTGGTATACAAGACACATAAACATTTAATAAACATATATACACATATGTGTGTATGTGTGTGTGTATGACTAGTAGTCATTCCCCAATAGATGAATGGTCAAAGGATATGAATGATCAGTTCTCAAAAAAAAAAAAAAACTACAAAGTTTTCACAACCACATGAGAAAATGCTCCAAATCTACTCATAATAAGAGAAATGCAAATCAAAACAATCATGAGGTTTCAGTATACACTTTGAAAGTTGGAAAAAATGACCAAAAATGGCAAGTCAATGTTGAAGGGCTTGTGGGAAAGATAGCTACACTAATAAATTGCTGGTGGGGCTGTGGGGTGGTTCAGCCATTTTGGAAAACAATTTGGAATTATGCAAATAAAGTGACTAAAATGTCCACACCCTTTAAGCCAAAGACTCCATTACTGGGAGTATAATCCAAAGAAGCCATCAATAAGAAAAAAGTTCCCATATACTCCAAAATATTCATAGCAGAACTTTTTGCGATAGCCAAGAACTAGAACAAAATAGATGGCAATCAACTGGGGAATAGCTTTAAAAAAAAAAGTGGCACATGAATGCAATGGAGTATGATGTAAGAGACTATATGGGTGATGAGTATGGAGAAGGATGGTAAAAGCTGCATGAACTAATGCAGAGTGAAGTAAGCAGAGCCAAGAAAACAATATGCAGAATATCATTTTTAAGAATAAACAATATATTGCTTTTAAAAATAACTGAATGACTAAGTTATTTTAACTATTATAAATACACAAATTAAAAATAAAGGACATATAAAGAAATATGCTATCTGCATCCAAAGAACTGATAAATAGACGTATATATAGAATAATTTTACATACATATATAGACACCTATTTGTGTCTACTGCTAGCTTGGGGCCATCTCCAGTCACATCTTGCCACTGAACTCAAATGGCTCCAGAGAAGAGAGTGAGGCTGGTGACTTTTCACAGCCCTGACTCATTTAAATCCAATCCACTTGCAAGTCATGACAACACCTTCCCTGATGTTATGGTCCTCTTCAAGAATAAAGGACAAACAACAATCAACAATCTGTGAATATTAGTAGTTGCCCCACTGAAACCCAACTGGCCAGTTCCAATTGGGCAACACAGCTTGCTATCCTTCCTTCCTTCCTTCCTCCTCTACCTCCATCCACATAGAAAAACCTGCTGGTGCTCTTACCCAAAGGAAAATAAATTTTGGTTGTTGAAATCTCACGAGATATATTGGAGTTTACAATATAGATTTCTTTTTTAAGGACCTTGCCTTAAACCCAAATCACTCTTGCTCTCATTGATTGGCCAACTATAGATCCCAGCCCAAGCTTCATTTGATCATTGTTTGGATTCTGATGGTTCGGAGTTAGTGTAAATAGCAATTTTTTTTTCTGTTTTGGCCAGAAACCCTGAGGGCCTTCCCCTCCTGGATTGATTTTTTTTTCTTTTTTTTCTTTCTTTTTTTTTTCTTTTTTGACTAGGTAAAAGAGGCCATTCTTTGCCCTATTTCTTACTTAGCCTTAATCATTGAATAGGCATTGCCTCAGTCAAAGTGAAACCTGGGAAAGACCTTAGCTTAAAAAGGCCAAGTCTCCTACTGCATCTGGGGCCTTCTCCAGTCAGCCTGATCTATATCTAGCCACTGCATCCAGATGGCTGAAGAGTAGAGAGTGAGGCTGGTGACTTTTCACAGCCCTCCCTAATTTAAATCCAATTCACTTGCAAGTCATGACATTACCTTCCTGATGTCATGGTCTTCTTCAGTAATGAAGGACCAATAACCAACAACAGCTGGTAGCGATCTCTAGGGTGGGACCATGGGGGGGGGGGTGGAGAGAATTTAAAAAAAGAAAAAAGAAATTTACATGATAACTTTACTATATATTTAAAAGGAATAGCAAATTGTACATAATAGATTTGCAGTTTCATGTATAATCATCTCTTTTATTATACTATGTTATGGAAATGCTTGTTTTATTCCATAAATTAAAAATTAATTTTTTAAATGAAAACAATGTACACAGTAACTACATCAGTGTAAATGGAAAGAACACCAAACAAAAAAAAAGGAAGAAAAAAGAAAAATAAATGTAACAAAATTATAATGTCAAGTGGGACTCAAATGAAATGATATGAGAAGACACCCCTAACTTACCCCTTCATGAAGGTGGGATGTCCAGAGGTATTATACATTGCATACATTATTGAACTTTTTCAATATGTCAATCAGTTGTGCTGACTTTTTTTTTCCTTTCTGAAAACTACTATTTGTCATATGAGATAACTCTTTGGAAGAGGGAAGGAAAGGGATACACATAGGATGCTCTGGTGATATAAGGAAGAGAAAACATCAATAAAAACTTAGATAGAAAGATAGATAGACAGACAGATGGATAAGAGTCCATGGTCTAAATATTCTTTCATATGACAGCTCTTCAAATACTTGAAGACAAATATCTATCAAGTCTACTGCCTCCCTCAATTTTTTCTCCTCCAACCTAAATATCATCAATTCCTTCAACGAATCCTCATTTCTTAAATATCATTCATTGTATCACTTAAGTGACTTCGAGTGCCTATGAAATAAATTCCTGGTAATTAAAGCCTTCCACAATTTGGACTCAGCCTATATTTTTTACTTTATTTCCCAATATTCTTCTACATGCCCTTCTTGCCAGGCTGTTCTGTTATATATCTTTCAAACCAAGTGCTGCTTTCATGTGCTATTATTGTTCCCCATCCTCTTTATCTAGCTACATCTCATCCATCCCATTACTTCTTCAATGAAGCCTTTCTCCCCCATGCCATTACCAATGGCAATCCATTGTCTGATGGTTCGGAGTTAGTGTAAATAGCAATTTTTTTTTCTGTTTTGGCCAGAAACCCTGAGGGCCTTCCCCTCCTGGATTGATTTTTTTTTTCTTTTTTTTTCTTTCTTTTTTTTTTCTTTTTTGACTAGGTAAAAAAACAATCCCCTGTGTATTTTGATCCCTTTCTAGAATTTGTCTGTCTCATTCACAGAATCACAGAATCTCAAAGTTTGAAGGGACTTAAAGAGGCAACTAGTCCATCCCATACCTGGACAACAAACAGTAAGTGTTCATTGAGCCTTTTCTTGAATACCACAGGTTGGTGGGGAGGGGTTAGTATTTACTGACTTCAGAAGCAATCCATTGGAATTTTTGGGTAGCTGTAATTGTTAAGAAATATCCTTCTACCTAGCTTCAATATGCCATTTCTGCAACTTCCAACTATTCATTTGGCATGAAACTAAGTATTACATGGTGTTATTTAGTTGTTCACATGCATTTCTTGTTTTCCCCCTATGATTATAATTTTCTCAAGGATCTTACAAATATAATCTCAGAGCTGAAGGTAACCTTAGAGGAAATCTGAGTCTAACTCCTTCACTTTTACAGATTAGAAAATGGAGCCAAGAAAGGTTAAGAGAATTGCCCAGGGCCACACAGTTTCTAAATGGCTAAGGCAGGATTTGTACTTGGGTCTTCTTGATTTTTTTACTGTAACTAGTACAGTGTTAGGCACAGAGTAAGTGCTCAATATTTGTTTCATTGAAGATTAATCAATATTCTTGGCCCAGTTGCAGGGATGAATTGGTAATAATTAGTTCAGATTAGTCTGATTAGTCTTGACCTTTTATTTAGCTCCCCTTCTAAATAAAAGGAATTTTCAAGGTTAATATACATAAAAGTATGGTTGCATAAATTTCTCTACATGCATGCATTTACCCACTCTCAACATATTTCCATTCTGCAATTTTCTCAAATTCTGGGAGAAGAAATATTTTAGATGCCCATCCCTTATTCTTCCTTTGAATTTCCATGATAATTCATGTGGCCTAGGGCAATAAGGTTCTAAAGCTCCTCACTATCCTTGGGAAACAACTCAAAGAAATTGTCCTTTGTTGCTGCCATTCATGTCCACCTAGTCAAGAACAGTTCCTCAGTAATTCAGCTCTGCCAAGGCAGAGAAAAATTAAGAAGAAAAGAGATTATAGAATCCCTTTTCAATCCTTCTCTCTCTCTCTCTCTCTCTCTTTCTCTGTCTCTATCTCTATCTTTCTCTCTCTGTCTGTCACACATACACACACACACACACACACACACACACACACACACACACACTGATTTATATGTTGACACTCAGGTGCCACCACCTGATTTTATAGACTGAGGTCTTATGGTATCACAGTGGGCTTTTTGTTTTGTTTTTTTCTATACTTGTTTCTCAATTGCCTTCAAAGGCAATGACAGCCTTCTACAGAAGGTCTTTTGTCCTCAGTCACACTTACTTCACAAGAATTTCACCAGGTGCTACTTAAATCCTAAGAGGTGGGGAGGGGTGGTTATCACTGAGCTCAGAGGAGTAATGCTTTCCACATTTGCCAGGAACCACAATAGGTTTCGACTAAACACAAGCCCCAGAAATTCCAAGCTAAGGAAAGCAATCCAGACAAAACAAACCTGCAGGGAAGGAGGAGAGAGGAGAGAAAAAATAGGATCTAGATAAGACTGAAAATTGAGCAGTCACCCTGTCTGCTAAGCATCCTCCTTCCTGTACTCCCTTGGAGCCTGTGCACATATGAAGAGGGAGCTCGAAACACCAATTGCTTATCTTGAATGCTACAATCTTCCAGTTGAAAGGAGCCTTAGAGGTCGTTTTGGACAGTCCCCTGGGATACTAAAAGGGAAGAGAAGAAGGAAAAGAAATATCAGGCAACATATCAGGAAGGATACCATTTCTCAAATCTTCACAAAGTAGCCAGAATTTAGGAAGTTCAAGAACAATGGAAAATAAAATAGCAAAAGCAGCACTGATTTGGGGTAGGAAGAGGTGAAAAATAAAAGAAAATTATAGGTGTTCTTCCCACCCCCCCCATTGAAGAAAAAACAGTGACTATGATGTCCAATTCTTTTGATATCTTAATTAGATTTCCTGATTTTTCCTTCTTTTTTTTCTTTTTTCCCCCTTAAAATCCTTAGTTATAAAGAACAGCTCCATAGGGAGAGGAAAATGAATGCAAATCTAAATAATATAAAAAGAAAAGATGTTAATTTTTCTAAGTTATAGGTGTGGAGTTTTTTATGACTATGTTTTATGTTTGTTTTTGATGTTTATATGACTTATTTTTTTCTGTTTTTGAAGTCATCCCTTCTTTGGGAACTAAGTATATTTAGTATTAATAATCACCAGGATATAAAAGTAAGAGAGTTCTTCAGGTAAATCACATTTTATTCACTATAAAGTTTACTCTATAGTTCATATCATGATCCCAAACAAGTTCATTAGTTTCTAGGAAAAACACTTGGTATATATGTATACATATATACATATATATATATATTTTATATATATATATATATATGGAATCATGAAATTGCAGCCTTAGAATATTAGAACTAAAGGGGAAATTAAGTGGATATTTGTCCAGGGAGTGGCAACTGCCTACATGAAGTTCTTTAAATATAGATTGATTTTTTAAATTAAAAATAAAATAAATTCATCAATAGCTAAACAAATTTAGGGATATGAATTTAGTGGAGTTTTCTTGCAAAAAGGATAGTTTGAGGGAAAACTGAAAAGATTGATAAATTGATGCAGAATAAAATGAGCAGAACTACAAGAACAATTTATATGACATCGTAAAGAAAAAAATTTTGAAAAGCTTCAGACCTCTGGTCAATGCAATAATAAACAAAGATGAAGCGTGCTACCTGTCTCCTGTCAAGAAGTGATAAGTTTAAAATGCACTGAACATATACAATATGGGAATTTGTTTTGCTGAATTATGTATATTTGTTATGAGGATTTTCTTTTTCTTTTTTCCTTCTCCTATTGGAGAGGACTGGGAGAGATAATAAATGCTTATAAAAATGTTTAAAAGAAAATAAACTCCATACCATATAATTATATTAACATAACAGTGATATTGATAATAATAATAATGATGTGTTATAAATATATTAATAATATATTATAGTGTAATGTTTTCATTAATAATATTAGTCTATGTTAATATGATGAATCATTTCATTAATAGGCAAATGTCCTATTACTTCTAGCCTTAGAGGCTAGAACTCAGGCCTAAAAGGCCCATGATCTCTCCTCTCCACTCCTCCTATTACTGAAAGCTTAGAGCATGATGGACTGTTACTCCTTATAATGTAACAACTCCTTATGTGAGTTGTTAAATTCATTTACTCATTACTCATTTACTCATTTACTGTCTCCTCCTCCAAGTACATCCTTCTCCTTTCCTGTACATCACCCCCCTGAGGGTCAGACTCTCCAGGTTATTCAAGATGACAATTAGCAGTCTCATTGTCATAATGTGCTAATGAAATCGGGCTGTAAGAGCCCCTTTCAATCCTCATTAGAGCCCTCCCAAGGACCTTCACTCCAGTTGTTAGGCCACACATGCATTTACAGCAAGGGCCATCTGGAGACAATAAATAATTGCTATTAGGTCATTCTATCATTCTGTATTGTCTTCTACAAACAAAATAAAATAAAAGTAATAAAAATGAGTCCTCCAGTAAAGTTTCTCCACAGCCGTATCATGGCACCAAATTGACCCTAGTTTCTCAAAGGTAAAACAGAGACTCTATTAGGTCCTACCGAACTGGAAAACCTTTGATCACAGCCGGTGGCAGATTGTTCTTCTGTCATCTAAGAACTAGCTTACTAAGTTTAGAAACAATTTACCACCAGTAGGTTTGCAATTAGATGATATATATGTATATGTATATATATATTTATATATGTGTGTATATATACACATACATACATATGTATATGTGTATTTTTACACCTGTATACATGTGTGTATATACACATACATCTATATGTATATGTGTATATATATGTGTATGTATATTTATATAGCCACAGAGGCTTATAAAGACCTTCTACATAGAAGAATACAGTCTTTTTTGGTGGAAGGGACATCCACACTATAAAAACATGGATACTTGAAGTCCTGAAATACTAAAAATGTATAAATATCCATTTCTTCAGCATGAATTTAAAAAAAGCACACATACACACACAAATAACGAAACTTCCCAAAGTTACATGCTATGAATAGTGGGAAAAAATGGCTCTTCTATAAAAAAATAAAAATGCTGACCATTAACATACTTTAATCCTCCTTTGTTGTTGTTCCCTTCATTTTCAAAGAGGATCAATGACATCATGGAGTGATGTCTTGACTCATGCATAAATTGAATTTAAGCAAGGCAGAGTTGCATAAAGTCATCAGCTTCACTCTCCCTTCCAGAGTTACTGAAGTCCAGGGGCAAGACAAAAGTCTTGGGCTACTGGCAATGGCCTAGGATGCAATGGATGACTGTGGCATCTTCCATGTCTGACCAAGTTCTAAGCACTCCACAGGTCCTGGCTCAGCCATCTTCATGACCATTGGAACAAATTGTTCTCATCTGCCCATTTTGCTGGAGGAAGTCTTCACATGCTTGGGGTAGACATCCTCCTAACTCACTGATAGGTTTGAGACCTAATGCTTACCTTCAACCTGGTTCAGTGTATCTGCTGAGATGGTTTTACCAGGGTGTGGCCACTGCATATGCTACAGATTCTTGGAGCCACAGGTGAGAGTTGGGTGAAAGACAGACACCAAAGATGGATGAGCAACCCTGAAAAGGGCTCAGCAAGCCCTCACACCAGAGAAGCTAATCCTCCCTGATATACACCCCAACCTTCTATTTTATAAATCAAAATGCTGAATCTCAAAGATATTACAACTCATCCCAGGTCAAATGGCTAGTAGTGGCAAAACTAGAACCCAGGTCTCCTAACTTCATTTCTTTCAGTAAACCATAAAATTTTGAGTAAAAAAAAATTTTAAACAGAATCAACCACAATAAAGCACCAAGGCTGAAAATGAAAAACACCACCAAGCACTGAAAAAGAATGCTGCAAAAGAGCCTAATGAATCCTCAGAAAACAAAGACCTTCAAATCAAGTAAATTCAATAAACTTCTTAAGCAAGCACTTACTATGTGCCAGGCACTGTGCTGAGCTTTGAGAGTACAACGAAAGGCAAAAATCAGTCCCTGCCCTCAAGAAGCACACAGTCTAACGGGGGAGACAACATGCAAGCAATTACGTACAAACAAAATGCAGACAAAATAAATTAGAAATAATCTCAGAGGGAAGGCATTAAGGGTAAGTGAAAAGCTTCAAAGGAGCCCAATCTCCTCCACCTTCTATATCTATAGTGTGGAAAATAAAAGTGGATGCTTATGTGGTGCTTTAAAGTGTAAAGTGGTTTATATTTGAGCCTCACAACAATCTTGTGAGGTAGATGTTACAGGCATTTTTATTAATATTTTACAGATGAGGAAAGTGAGGAAAGTGGCAAATAAGCATTAGAAACAAGACTTGAAGGGACATGCTTGAGCCAGCTTGAACCAGCTCATAAGATCAACTGTTGAATTTTCAGTGTTAAGCATGTACACCTTGGAAATTGGCAAAAGTTACAAATCAGACTTAAGAGAGTAACAGATAAAATACTAATAATGTAGGTTAAACTGAGAAGGAAGTTGCACATATTTTCCCAGAGAGCCAATCATTAAACATTTACTAGCACACCCCTAACTTGAACACAGGTCTTCCTGACTCAACAGCCAGTACCTGATCCACCATATGCTGCCTTTCATAACCCATCTTCAGAAGCGTTCCTCCAGGGCACTGTAACTGTAAGTTAAAAAAAAACAACAGTTCCACATTTTCACCAAGGAACAATACTCTATTTGTTCCTAAGGCAGAAAAATGTAATGATACATTTTATGAACCCATTTGTTTGTTTTTTGTTTTTTTCCAGCCCAAAAGGGTGAAACTCAAAAGTGGTTTCTGCTGAACTTTCAGGTGCCCAGAAAATTAAATTTACCAGACAACTGATTCTTTGTGCTGAGTCCTCAAGCAGATTTCCTTAGGTTAACTGAGATTTTTCTAGTATTTCAATAGCATTTAAATTGTGACATAGCTGAAAAAGAAAGCCTTCCCTGCTTGTTTTCATTTCAGTTAAGCTCTATGCCATAAACCTCCTTCCAAATAAGGAGAAAGATTTCTTTTTTATTTTATGTTTTGGAGGTTTGTTTGCTGTGCTTTTTATTTTTTTAGAGGAAAAAGGTAGCAAGGTAATAGACTGTACGATAGAATGAAATGAATGCTGGCTTTGGAGTCAGAGAACTTGGATTCAAATTTTGGCTCTTCTGTGTATTACCTGCATGACTCTGAATAAGTCACTTAAATTCTCTGGGCTCAGCTCCTTCTCTATAAAATAAAAGGTTTTGATGATCTCTAAAGTTCATTCCAGTTCCATATCTGTGAGCCGATGAAGCACAGCAGCGCTGGCTGAAACAGTTTCAACAAAGCCCAGAAAGTTAAAAATTAATGTGGGGGGACAAAAGGCATCTGTGAAAAGATATGCATCATGCCAAAGTAGCCCTACTTAGGTGTGAGTCTCTATTTCTGCCTACCTATCTCTGTCTCTGTTCATCTCTGTCCCTATTTCTCTGTTTCTCTCTCTGTCTCTCTTTCTCTCTCTCTCCCTCCCTCCCTTCCTTCCCTCTCAAAGAACTCCCATAGGGAAATGCCAGATATACAAGCAACTGTAATACAAAGAAAGATAAGTCAAGTGCAAAATCTGAAAGTACAAAGAGGAATCAAGACCAAATACAGCTAATAAAAATTCATTAACTAATCAGGGAAAGTAACCAAAAGGTAAAGAGTACCCCAGTTAGGATGAAAGTTATGAGAAAAATGCTTTTGCAAACCTTAACGTGCTTTCTAGGAGCTGTTATTTAGTTCAAAGATAAGCCAATGTTGAACCAGAAAGTACCACATTATTGTGCCATCATGCACTAAAACATGTTTCTAAAAAAGGCATGAATGAATAAATAAAAATAAAATTTAGTTTAATTTTTTTTAAAAAGAAGAACAACAAATATAAAACATACAACTTTTAACTCTGCCAAATGAATAGCCACAGCAAACCAACCATTCTTTTAGGCATACTAATGAGACTTTTTATTTTATTTGACTCAACTGTGGCAGAGAAAAAACTACTGCTTTAAGACAATAATTTCATTATGAAACACTCCATTAAGTTATTTGAAGAATTACAATAAGAGATTAAGGATTACAAGCCAAATCACTAAGCACCTTGTATATTGTCTTTATTTTTTTTTTTTTACAAAATGTTAGCCAAATTCCACATATTAATTGTGCAAAGAAGGAAAACCAATTCCTAAGCTACCAGCTGAGCCTGTTACATGAGAAGAGCATCCCAAGGCAGCAGACTGAGAAAAGCCAGGGGCCCCAGCAATCCTCAGAATCTTATCTCTGCAGCTAGTAGATTTTCATTGATTCCAACATCAAAAATGATTGTTGAAAGGTGAAAAATATTCAGTTGGCATTTCTCACACACATTTTTTCTATTCAAAAGAACTTTAGGACCATTCTAACTGGCTCTAATTTCCCCAGCTGAATTCCAGGACTGATTATCACCTCATCACAAACTCAATGAGGCACAGCCAAATTCATCTTGGGGCATACACCTCAGTGTAGCTTCAGCCCTCTTTAAAAGGGAGTTTTTCAGGTGGAGAAACTCAGCAGGTGCTTGAAACTTAATGAAAATCTGCTTGTAAAAGGTGACCCTTTTCAATTTTGTGAATTACGTTTGTTTGAAATAGATCACCTTATGCACTGGCAGACTTAGTTTTCTCTTCTGGAATAGGAGCATTCAGTCTCTAAAAGACATTCCTGCCTCAGACACTAGGTGGTTTGACAAACTAATCCAGAATCAACAGCAACACCCACAAGGATTGCTGGAAGCTAGTCTTTCATCACATTTAAGTGCCTTCAACCTGGAAGTCTAGCTTCATCACCAATCTACTGTATTGACCACTGTGATCTGTATCCAACTGGGTAACCCCCAGCTATGTGTCCCTTAGCCACAACTGCCTGCTACATATCCCTTCCTGGCCACCCCATCAGCATATTTGAACTAGCACATTCAAAATGGGACTCACCATATTTTCCCCAAACTCCTAGCTCCTAGCTGGTGTTGAAGACATTGTCAGTCCTTCAGGTTCCCAACCTCAGGGTCTTATTTGAATCTTCTCCTCCTCTGCCTGTCTCCCTTGTGCCGGGTCTCTAATCAATTGTCAAGTTTTGAGGATTCTAGGGCAAAGGTAGGGTTCCATTAATTATCCCATTCACATAAAAATAATTACCTCTGTTAGATAAGAATCCTTCTGAACTGAGCCAATCAGACCCAGGTGTGAACAGGACCTATACACCTCCTTGAGTCAAAGACATTGTATGAGAAATGTGACAGTCACCTAAAAAAATGTAAAAGGAAGCAGCTATCTCAGAACTGTGAGTCCAGTAATGAAGAGGAAGAAGTGGGCTTACATAGAACCATGCCTAGGGGAAAGGAAAGATAGGACTAAACTGAGACAGAGAAGGAGGGCCATAGGTTCTACATGTTCTGGGAGCACACTAGGCCTGATCACATCAGTGTACCCACCTACTCAAGGATTGAGGGAAGTCCTGAGAAAAAAGTCTTCCCCTCCCCAATCTCTTTTCCAGATGCTTGTCTATTTACAGATACTATAATATAATCTGCTATTTCATTACCCAAACAATTCCAGGAATATGAATTTTTGCCTCAACCACAGGGATGCCAGGGTTAACTAGATATAAATGTAAATAGAGAGCCCAATTTCTGCTTAAATGGTAGGCAAATTTTCTAACTGGGGACTCAGAGTGATTATGACTGAACTCATAACTTTTCATCTAAAATTTACTCTCTAAAACCACAAAAGAAGGAACAACATTATATTGTCGTTAGGCTTTAAATGAGTTAATCATTATAGGAGTTATACTAATTCCACAGCATCTCTCAGACTTTCCCTTTTTCCTTGTAGCCACTATCCTGGTTGAGATGTTCTTTAGCTCTTCCCCAAACTATGCAATAACCTCTTAATTCCTTTCCCTGAATCCAGTTTCTCATCCTTCCCATCATTCGTCCACAGAGCTGCCAAATTAATATTCCTAAGTCATTCCCCCGCTCAGAATGCTTCAATGGCTCACTATTTCTCCTATGATAGAACACAAATTATTTAATTTGGCATTTAAAGTCCCTCATGGTTTGGCATTTACTTACCTTTTCTGATTTATTTCATGTTACTCCACAAATTCTAATTTCCAAAAGAAAAAAAAAAACTGACCTACTAGCTCTTCTGGGAACTCAGCATTCCATTTCCCAACAGTAGTATGCCCTTGACTAAGCTGCCTTCCTGGCCCTGGATGCACTGTGAGCTCCTAGCTTCCTTTAAGGCTTGAGCTCAGGCATTACTCCTACTGAAGGCTCTTCTTGCGTGCGCGCGCGCGCACACACACACACACACACACACACACACACACACACACACACACACACACACACACACACACACGCACTGTTAGAGCTCTCCCACTTTGGGCTTCAGGACTCACTGCTTCACTTAGTTTACCACCCCTGCAAGAATGTTTTAACAGAAAATGGAGACAAGGACTATTCATGCTCCTGTTCACCCAAACTTTCTTTTCTCTTTGTCTTTTCAATGCCATTTCTTTTGTGGGAAAATATCAGATTAGAAAAGCTCCTAGGATTGGTGTCTATTTGCAAGATATAACTAGAGTATGTTATATATAACTACTAGTACATGACTAGATAAGGAAACCCATGAGGGATTTTTAAAGATTGTTATTCCTCTCAGGAGATGCCCATTGACCTCCTCTATACACTTAAACACACAGATTTCTGGCTCTCAAGAAAAAAGAGTTGTCCACAGCTTCTAGACAGGCGGGGTGAATGAGGCCTGGTCAAATTAGACTAGCAATATCCAATCACTAAAACAGTGGAGGAGATATGAATAGTTAAGAAGAGGTTTTCTTTTTCTTTTTTAAAATTTCCCTGCCATTAGTTTACAAACGGGAGCTTTTAACAAAATGTCTGTGCCTGCCAGCATTTTGTCCAGAGAAAGCTGGCTCTTTTCCACCTACCTAGTTACTGAGCAGAACAACCTAGAGCTGCTATCTGAAGTGCATATCATCAGTGGGGTGACTAATCATGATGTAGTTTTCATCTTTCTGACCTTGGTGTTTTATGATGACTGGTCCAGGCATTTGAATTCCCAGCTGGAGGCTGGAAAGCTACAAAGAGTCTGTGGTGAATTCTGCATATCTTAAGAGATTTAGTTTGAAGCCTGGACAGAGACACACAAGGAACAGGGTGCCCTGAGGCTGAGTAAAGTAATTGTTTTGCACTGGTTAAAACCAAGAACTTTCTGATTATTCATAGACAGGTATGACAGATAGAAGCCAAGGAGAGATCATGTCTATCCATTTCTTCCTGCCTTTTCCACATGATTATGAGTCATTGTCTTAAGTGTCCAAAGATGGGCTCTGAAGAGATCACTGAGGAAAACTTGGCAATAGAATGTGAAGATAAATTTGCATACCACATATGTCTCTGTAAATCCACTGTTGTTCTAATTTGTTCTGGTTAATTTAACTCCAGTTACAGCCTGGTGAACCATTAACTCCTACTTTCTTATCCGAGCTGAAAACCATGCTTTCCCAAAGGTAACTTGGAGTTCAAAAAAGCACTATGGTCTTGAAGGTAGCCTCACACAAAAGAAAGTGTCCTCTGGGCCTACTTTTCTGCCTTACCTGAGCCATATCACTTCCTGCTGCTGTCTCATGTTTGAGGGGGAAACATTCCTGTTCCTCACTTCTAAGTAGGTTTAAATAGCTCTGGATTATGCCTTTATCACCATTTTGTTCCTATGGAAACCATGGCAGTGAGAACAATAATGACACCCTTGCTTTGTTTAGTCTTTTTTTTATCATTTACAAAGCTGGCTTCCTGCTTTCTCCCTAAAATCAAAATAGCTAATGGATCCATGTTACCCATTTTTCTGTCATCTTCAAATTGCTGTGATTCACCCATCCTAGAAGTTAACCTTTAAGGAACTAAACACAAATCCCACTATTAATGTAGCCTGAAAACTGTTCTAGCATTTATCATCTTAGGGAGAGTTTTCCAAGGCAGTGGAAAGTGAAATGACTTGGGAAGAGTTAAACAATCAGTAGGTAGGAAAGATTGGACTTAACCCAGATGTCCTGGAGTCTGAGGCAGCTCTCCCCCGATGACATCCCACAGCTGTCCTTCTTTGCTTGTCCCTATACAGAGCCAACACAGGAGATCGGCTATTAGGCTTAGGGACAGCCTAGAACTTGGTCAATGAGTTAATAAACATTTATTAGGCACCTATTATATGCCAAACATTAAGTTAAGCCCTGGGCATACAGAGAAAGATGAAAGACAGTTTCTGCTCTCAAAGAACTCAAATTTGAATGGGGGAGACAACATGCAAATATCCACATACAAACAAGGTATATACAGGATAAACAGGAAATAATGAACATAGGGAAGGCACTAGAATTAGAGGGGACTGGGAAAGGCTTCCTATGGATGGTGGGACTTAAAGAAAGCCTAGAGAATCAGGAAGTGGAAATGAAGAGATAGAGCATTTCAAGCATAAGTATTTAAAAATATTATACCTTTCTTTTTTATATATTTTATTTATTTTATTTTTAATTTATGGAATAAAACAAGCATTTCAATAACAGTATAATAAAAAAAGATGATTGTACAGGAAACTACAAATCTACTATGTACGACTTGCTGTTCTTTTTAAATATATAATAAAGATTATATGAATTTTTTTGGCTTTCTTTTCTTCCTCCCCCCTAGAGATGGCTATGGCTATCATTAGACACAAATATGTATGTGTACACACACACACACACACATACACACACACACACATGTAAAATTATTCTATACATACTACTATTTATCAGTTCTTTCTCTGGATGTAGATAGCATCTTCCTTTACATGTCCTTCACATGTAGTTAATTTGAGTATTTATAATAGTCAAAATGACTTAGCCTCTCAAAGCTGTTCTTAAAACAACAATGCTGTTACTGTATACAATGTTCTTTTGGTTCTGCTCATTTCACTTTTCATTTTTTCATGCAAGTCGATGCATGCTTTTTGAAGATCACCAAGCTCATCATTTTTTAAAGCACAGAAGTGTTCTATCACAATCATATACAACAACTTGTTCACCCAAAAATACTATACCTTTCTATAATAGCATGCCTCCCAGAATTCACCCTATGGTTCTAAATGAGTTAATCTTTGTAGCTTTTCTTAAACCCCAGTGCTATTAAATTTTAGTGGTAAGTGAATACATTCCTAAGTAGCTCAGCAGAGCTATCTGTCAAATCAACAAAAACACTGGTGGTTTTTTATAATTATGTGCCTGAGAGCTGCTTTGTTACAGAAGAGTCTCTGGATGTTAGGTCAGGCTATAATCTTCTCATTTATTTCTCCTCTTCTTTCTTCTATTCTCAGAAAATTCTAGAATTTTAGAAGTGAAAAACAGACTTTGGAAATAATTTAATCCAATTTCCTTCCATTTGCAGATGAAGAAACTGAGGTTCAAATTGGTTTTAGAGACCTATTTAAAGTTGTCAGGTCCAAAGAAGAAGCCGAGCTGGGGTGTGAACCCAGGTTTCTTGACTCTTGGTCCAGGATTTGTATTACCATGTCATGCCTTACGCAGTCTTCTGCCAACATGGTGAACTCATTTAATTCCATTGTACACAATTTCGAATCCTCAGAAATATGATAATGATGGACAATTATTCCAAATTTTGCTGGCTGTAAATGTGAGTAGGTTCAATAATGTTTTTTAAAATGTATTTTTAATGTATGGAATAAAACAAGCATTTCTATGACATAATAAAAAAGATGATTGCACATGAAACTGCAAATCTATTATGTGCAACTTGCTATTCTCTTTAAATATACAATAGAGTTAACATATATTTTTTTCCTTTTTTTCTTCCCTCCTCCCCCTGCTAATAATGGTTTTAATAAATTAAATGCATGAAGAATTTAATGAGCACTTCCTGTATGTTTAATACTGCGCTACCTGTAGCAAAGGATTTAGAGACACTACATGCCAAGGTCTTGGCCCTTAGAATATTAAGAAGCTTATAGTTTTATTGGGATTATAAAACTTATTCGAATGAAACAGGAGAAAACAATACAAGTGAGTTTAAAACTAAATGTTTAGGGGGATATAATCAGGAGTCAATTCACAATAAATACTATAAATAGTCAGGGAGGGGAAGAGAACAGTGCTAGCTCAAGTTATCAGGAAAGACTTTATGGAAAGAGTTAAAATTGAAATAAGGCATGAAGCATTTATTAAGTGATTATTTTTGCCAGGTACTGGGGTGCAAACAGAAGCAAAAAGAAAGGCTGTGTCTGCTGTCAAGGAGCTGACATTCTAATGGAAGAAGACAATATGCAAAAAGTAACTGGAAAAGGGGAAAGGGAGGTAAATACGAGGAGTGGGCTGTGGTGGAAAAGTACCTAGAGTCAGAAATATAGGATGGTAATAAAGCATAGCCAGCTTTTGCCTGTCCCTTGCATAGTGTGAGTACTTACCAATACATGGTGGGGGGAGGATGGAGAAGTGGAGGGATGTTCCATAGCAAAAAGGCCTGCAGTGCTGAAGGAAGTTCCAAGGTGAGAGGTTAGCTGAGGTGTGGTGGTGAAATGCAGAGTCAGCATGATAGAAAATGCTATCCACATTCAGAAAAAAAAAAACAAAAAACAAACCTGATGGAGTCTGAATACAGATCAAAGCATACTATCTTCATTTTGGGTTTTTTTTTTCCTTTTGTTCTGTTTATTCTTTCATGACATAACTATTGGAAATATGTTTTACGTGATTACATGTGTATAACCTGTATCAGATTGATTGCCATGTTGGGGAGAGGGGAGGAGAGAGAAGGAGGGAGAAAATTTTGGAACTCAAAATCTTATTAAGAAAATGAATGTTGGAACAAAAAATGAAATGCAGAGGCAAGCAAAGCCAGGAAGGAAAACTTGAGGATTCAGAAAGAGCTCAATGGGCTAAGACACTGGTCCAAATACAATAAGGTAAGTTTCAATATGGATAAATGTAAAGTATTATGCCTGGGTTTAAAAAAAAAATCAGCATTGCCAGTACAATGTGACAAATAGATGAGGTGATATAGCTGTCCTTCTAAAAGTGATCTGGGGATTTTATTAGACCGCCAACTCACTGTGCATTCACAGTGTGACGTGGCAGCCAAAATTGCTGCTAAGATCTCAGGATGCAAACCAGGGAAATCACAATGCCTCTATCCTTTGCCTTCATCAAACACATCTGGAATATTGTATTCATTGTTAGAAATATTGTATTCATCTCTGTACACTACAATTTCAGAAGGCCAATGTTATTAGGTTAAAGAATTGGCTTGCTGAGAGACATAAGATCTTATATGACAATCAGTTAAAGCAGAGGTGTCAAACTGATGACCAGAGGGCAGCGAGCTAAATGTAACTGGGAACTGTTTAACAAAATAAGTAGAAATACTACATAAATATTGTTAATTTACGGTTTTCTAAGTAAATATGAGGTCCTCTAAGGATCCATTTTGATTTGACTTTGACACTTCGATCCTGGAGCAGAGACTAGGATGAGCTAAAATGTGTTTTCAAATATTGAAAGATCAGTACACAAAAAAGGGGCTTGACTTGTCCTGCTTGGTCCCAAAGGAATAGCTAAGAGCTATGGGCAAATTGGCAAAAGCATAATCAGGCTTGAGATAAGAAAAACCTTCCTAGCCATTAGAGCTGTGTTGGAGGAGGTGGATTCCCTCTCACTTGACTTCCTCTCACAAAACTATACGAAATGAAAAGCAACATCAGCAAATTCACTTGCAGACTGCCGATAGGTATGTTGTTGTATGATAGGTATGAGTTGGACTAGGTTTTTAAGGTCCCATCCAACTCTGAGTTTCTAGCCTTTGAAGCAGGAGGAAAAGGGTGGAGGTCATTTTAGTCTGGGGAATAGTGCCTGTGAAGGCATAAGTCATCCATGTAGCTAAAGCTAGCACTGCATGCATAGGGAATCAGGCTAATGGGAACAGGCAATTTACAATGTGGAATAGTGGATAAGCTGAGATGAATTAGCACTGAGAGTTCTGATGGTCAGGATGAAAAATTTGGACTTGATTTGACATAGTAGGTAATAGAGAGTCATTATAGGTTCTTCAGCTGAGGTGTAATGTGATAAATATTTTTAGAACAATTCTCCCTACAGGATGACCTAAAATCAGAAAGGCTCTTGAATTAGTTCAGTCATAAAGTATTAAGGGTCTAATTAGTGTGCTGGCTACATTCATAAAAAGGTGATGGACATGAGAGATTTTAAGAAGGAAGAATCGACATGATTACGTGGCAGACTGTATAAATGGGATAAAGGAGTCAAATATAATTCCATATTCTGGGCCTGGGTGACTAGAAAAATGAACATTTATTGGATCATTGAAAGTTTGAAATGAAAGGATTTACAATTGCATCCCTAATTTGTGAGGGTCACATTATGGTGTTAAAGTGCTGCTTCAACAACTATTCCTTGGTGCCATTAAAAGTGAAGGAATAATAAAGTAGATGGATTGTAGTCACCTTATTTAAAGAGTAATATGATAAATATTTTTAGAAAAAATGTATTATGTTACTCCCTAGTTCAAGAATCTATGAACTCCACATTTGTCTTCTGTATTATATCAAGTCAAAATTCTTCATTCTGAAGGAATTTGGAATTTCTTACATTTCTCATGAAAAGTTACTTTCTAATTTTTTTTCTCCTGCTTTAACTCCACAAGTTTTTGACATACAATTATTAAATTCTTCATGAATTCATTGATACTCAGACTAAATTAACTCCACAACTTTTTGACCATATAACTACTAAATTCCTCATGAAGTCATTGATGCTCAGACTAAATTAACTCCACAACTTTTTGACCATATAACTACTAAATTCCTCATGAAGTCATTGATGCTCAGACTAAATTAACTCCACAACTTTTTGACCATATGACTACCAATTTCCTCATGAATTCATTAATTGATGCTCAGACTAAATATAGTATTCATTCAGATCATATTATTAATAGTCTCTACTCTGCCAGAAAATGAACTTATCATAAAGGAAATCAAACTTAACTCAACATTCCAAGAAAATATGATTTCATCTGGGTGGGTACTCCTTCTGCTAATGCAGGTTGTAAACTCTTCCATACCTTAGCAAATGGTTTAATGAAATTTCTATGACTAAAAGTAATCATTACTTGCTGATGAAATCAGGCTGCTCCTAAGATGACAAGCACAGCCTATCTTGCTGAGCCTGTGTACTTGGTATTACTATCTAGAATTTGGGGTCTACTGACATAGCTTTTGAGAACCTGGGGTCACTTCAGGAGCATGCTGGGAAATGTTTCACAACTACTTTACAAAAAAAATACAAGCAACACACTCAAGTTTAATCTGGATTATTAACACTTTCTGCATTACTTTTGTATATAGACAATCAACAAAACAATAAATCAAGCTCTGATTGGTAATATTTACTAATTATTGAGGTATAAATGCTTATGCTAAAAATTTAACAATGGCTCTCCAGTTCAAACTAGTTCCAGCACAGCCCTGTAGTCATCTCCAAATCTCTAAGCCTCCAATGAATTTATCAGAGTGTGACTTCAGTGGAGAAAACTGAATCATAAATATAATAAAATGCATGAAGTATTATACTGAATTAAATCAAAGTGTACCATGCATTAAGAAAACCTTGTAATCTGAATTTACAAAGCAGATATACCAGAAACTATTATTATAATCTTTGATCTACATAGGGATTTATTTTAGAATTCCTTTAAAGTTCCAACTCCCATTGAGTATTTGTTTCCCTGTAGGCCTTTTTAATTGCAGCAAACATGGGTTTCTCTCTTCTCCCAATCTCTACTCATACTGGTAGTCTGGATCCCTAAGAATAGCTGATATTCTCCCCTGTAAGTTCTAGAGGACCTTAAGGAGCTGGAGAGTGTTTTTCTAATACACTAACTCATTAGCCCCCATCCACCGTGTTCTTCCCAATATCATTCACCCAGTTATTATCCATTAGTCCATTTGCTTTCTCAACAATATCAATTAACCAATTAACATGAAATAGCTTTTATGAAGGAGTGTTTACTAAGAACATATAAGAAGATCTGAAGTACAAAAATATCTGAAAAGGGAGCACACTTTCCTCTCCCACAAACTAAGTCCTTGGGAAGAGTAGGCTCAAATGTCAAGTGGTTGCTATAAACCCTCTTTTCACCAAGTTCACTCCTGGGTGTGGTAAAGCAATAAATGAATCCATCACTTGAATGAGTCCTTGCTTGTAAGGAAGCTATGGGGTTGATTCATTGCTGAGCTGGGTCAATCTGACTCTTTAGGATTATACTGGGTTCTCATCTACTTTAGCTTCAGCAGCTATTGGCAGGTTCTGCTATGGCCCTCCAATGGGCCTTCTGTCTTAAAGACAGGGCTCTTCTTGTCCTGTCATATCCTCCTCTGCCTTTATATGTTTATCTGACAGAGTCTGGAATGTTGTTGTTCATCCTTCATTTTCAAAGACCAGTGCAATCAAGGGGTGATATCTTTATTTGCATATGAATCGGACTTAAGTGAAGCAGAGTTGCACAAAGTCATCAGCCTCACTCCCTCTTCCTGAGTCATCTAAGTCCAGTGGCAAGACAAAAGTCAGGATGACTGGTGATGGCCCAGGATGCAGTAGATGACCTTGGCATTTTCAATGTCTGACCAAGCTCGACGTGCTCCACAGAACTTGCTTCAGCTGCCTTCATGGCTACTGGAACAAATTATTCTCATCTGCCCATTCGGCTGGAGAAATTCTGCACATGCTTGGTGGAGTCGACATTCCTCACTGATGGGTGAGGCCAGTCAGTTGCCCTCACCCTGGTTTAGCCCATCTGCTGAGATGGTTTTGCCAGGTTGTGGCCACTGTGAGAGATGAGAATTGGGTAAAATGTGGACACTAAAGATGGATGAGCAGCCTTGAGAGGGGGTCAGCAAGCCCTCACACCAGAGGTGCTAGTTGTTCCTGAATATCCCATAAACCCCTTGGAATAGAATCCTGCTGAATAAAGATAAACCTGTATTGAAGATGAGGGTTGTCTAAAATAGGAGTCAATTTACAAAAATGTGATTCACAAGTTTGTAAAGCACAGCACTCCAGTATTCAGATACTTCAATGCATGAGATTACAGGGGAAATAACTTAGAGAAACTTAAATAAAATGCACTTAATGGAAAAAATAGGTTATATAATGAAATAGCTGTAATTGAAATGGTTATCATAAACATATGCTCCTTAGTGCTAACCTACAATTCTTTCTTTTGTATTCTTGCCAGTATCTCCCCTGAGTAGAATTAAATTGTTGTTTCATTATGTGCCCAAATAGGGAGTAGTGCAATATCACCAAATTAATTTTCATTTGGAAACCACAAAGTAAGATCTAAATGTAGGTCTCCAGAAACTAAGCAAGCACTAATCAAATGGATCCCCCTATCTCCTTAGGAAAATACACAACAGCAGCTCTGAAATTCCCCTTTCTTATCACAATCTCCTGTGCTTTCAATTCTCCCACAGCTTTTTTCCTTCATGAACCTGTTTTTCACCTTCATTGTGACCCTTCTTTGTTCTTGCAATCCATTACCACCACAGCGGTTTTACTTCCCTCCCTTTGCAGTCACTTCAACAATGTACTTTGCCTTCCAACCTTGAATCCCTTCCCCTTTTTCTCTCTATGGTTTCAACCTTGCTAATCCCCAAGCCTGGGGTGACCCCCACAGACCCCTTCTCTGCTCTTGTTGCTGCCAAGTGCTGCTGGAGATAGTTAGGAAACCTTGCTGATTGGGTCCATTACAAATTCATGTTATCTAACTTCAACTATTCGGCATGTAAAGATATTCACAACAGCTTGGCCCTAACCTACCTTTCCAGCCTTCATATACTAACTTATTTGAATCATTTCCAGTCAAATTTAACTTCTCACTGTTGTTCATAGGACATTTGATTTCCCTCTCTGCAGTCCATTGGTTATCCCCCATGTGAATACACTCCCCTGTAGTGCTTAGTATACCTAGTTTCCTTCAAGATCCAACTACACAACCTTCTATATGAAACCTTCCCCACAGCTGCTGCTGTCTTCCCCTCAAAAAAAAAAAAAAAACCAAAAACTTGTATTTACCTTGATCATATAATTGGACCAGTTCATAATGGAGTATATATTTTTAATCCCTCAAATGGGCTTTGAACTCTCTATAAATGACTGAATGCTGGATGGACTGTCTCCTTCTGGGAAAATAAAATCATTACTAAAAATCATGGCAAATTGGGGGGGGGGTGAGGTGAGTAGAAAAACTTTTCTCTTTCTCTCCCATTCCTGTAGACAAGATAAAGCCATTGGAGTTTATTGAGTCAAGGGGTGGTGACACGATCTGACAAGTGTTTTAGGAAAATGACTTTAGTGGCTGAATGGAGGATGGATTGGAGTGAGGAGAAACTTGAGATAAACAGACCCACCAGTGGAAGTGATAAGAGTCTGCACTAGGAGATGTTAGTGTACAGAGGAAAGAAGGGTACATATTCAATAGATGTTGGAAAAGTGAAATCAATATATCTTGGCAACAGATTGGATATGGGGGAAGGCAGAGATTTTGAGGAATCCAGGATAATTTTTATGTCATGAGCCTGAGCAACTGGGAGGGAGGATAGTGTTATCCTCTATAGTAATAGTGAAGGTAGAAGGGGAGAGTTTAGTGGGAAAGATAATGGTTCTATTTTGGACATAGTGAGTTTAAGATGCCTACTGGACATCCAATTCAAGATCTTTAAAAGGCAGTTGAAGATATGAGATTGGAGATCAGTAGAGAGATTGGGGCAGGAAAGATAGATTTGATAATCATCAGCATAGAGATAGTTATTAAATCCATGGGAGCTGCAAAGATCACCCAGTGAAGTGATATTCAGGGAGAAGAGAAGAGGGCCCCAGACAGAACACTGAAGGACAACTATGCTTAGAAAGGATCAAGTGGGGGAAGAGTCAGCAAAGGAAATAGAAAAAAGTGGTCAGATAGGTAGGAGGAAAACCAGGAAAGAGTGGTATCCCAAAAAACTAGAGAGAAGAGAGTATCAAGAAGGAGAGAGTGATTAAAAGTGGCAAAGGCTGCGGAGAGGGAAAAGAGAATGAGGACTGAGAAAAGGCCTTTGGATTTGGCATCTAAGAGGTGGTTAGTAACTTCGGAGAGAGCAGTTTTGATGAAATGCTAAGGTCAGAAGCCAGATTGTAAGGGGTTAAGAATAGAGTGAGAAGAGAAAAAGGGGAGGCACCTATTATCAATGGCCTTTTTGAGAAGTTTAGCCACAAAGGCATGAAGAGATATAGGGTGGTAACAGGGATAGAAGGATAAAGTGAGGTTTGGTTGGGGTTTTTTTTCCAGCATAGAGGTGACATGGATATGTTTGTAGGCAGCAGGGAAAGAGCCAATAGAGAGGGATAGATTGAAAATAAGTAAAAGAATGGGGATAACAGAGGGGGCAATCTGTTGCAGAGGACAGGATGTAATGGGATTCCTTTAGCCTTGATAAGGAGTAAGGGCATTTCATCATGTGAGTCAGGGGTAAAGGGGGAGAAAGTGTCAGAAGGGACCTGAGTGATGAGAGATGTGGAAGAGGGGAGAAGAGGGAGCCAATGACAAATGGTCTCATTTTTTTCTGTAAAATACAAGTCAAGGTTCTCAACTGAGAGAGTGCGTGGAGGGGGAGACATGGGAGATTTGAGGAGGGATGAAAAGGTAAATGAGAACCTCATTTAAAAAATTAAAGTGAGATGTTAATAATTGTGATGATGATGATATTAATAATAGTAATGGATTTTTTCTTTTTGGTAGAAGGGGCCACATAAATGACATCATGTGTCTTGTGAAAAATTTGTAAACCTAGATGTTATCAGTTGCTTAGATAATTCACAAGATTTGTTACCTCAAAACAAAATAAAATAAGTTAAGCAAAACTAACTGATATATCAGCCCCAAGTCAGACAGCCAATGGAGTACTCCCCACCTTCTGTCTCTTTTCCAAGGAGAAGGGAAAAATGTTTCATCATTAGTCTTCTCAAATCAATGCTGGTGATTACATAAATCTAAATTTTAGTGCTTTTTTCACAAAACATATGGTTTTCAAGAACTACAACTAGAAGGAGGGACCCAAAGCTCGATCAACGATTCAGCACCTTAAGTTAGGGAAGCTGCAGTTCCCTTAGATCACCTAAGAAAAGATTCCCCAATTTCCATTGGTCCTAGGATGTGCCTATCAGTTCTGATAAGCTAATAAGTAGGGAGCTAGGGTGGTTCCACAAGAAAGTACAAGTTTAGAAATAGAAAGCAAATCAATCTAAATTTAGAGGCAATATGATGAGGAGCAAAGGAGCACCAAGGAGTCTGTGGGCAATGGCCATGGGTCCAGTGCAGACCTAGTGGAGGGAGAGGTGATCGTCACCACCAAGGCCCAATCAACCAAGAAATATTGACCTAATCCAATGAAATGTGGGCAGACCAGTCAGAACAGAGAGGATGGAATCAGAGAAAGAAAGTTTCTAGAGGGGTAGAACATGGAGATCAGTGCTAAAACCTGCAAGGAAATAGTCTTAGGCCCAGATAGGGAAAAAAAAAATCTTTCCCCACTCCCAGTAACTAGGTAGGGAAGTAAAGAGGAAAAGTCTCACGATATATTCTTAAACTATGACTTCAGGTCAGTGTGCAATGGCCAAAGAAAGCCCACTTTAACAAAGATTGCTGTGGAGAAGGACCTGCCTGAACAGATTTGCAATACTGGGCTGTTGACTAATTTTGTCCTGCAAGTTCTCAATCCCCTGATGGAGGACTGAGACATGAAAACCTGGTCAGTCAAATCCAATTAGCATTACACTGTTAATTGATATTGGGCTTGCAGTCCACCAAAACCTGCAGGTTTCTCCCAACTTCTCAAAAAAAGAATTGCTGTTTGGCCTTGCCCCCCCCCTTCCTATCCCTGTGCCGTTGATTTTTGGAAACTAAGCTCTGAAATTTACAAATATAACTATAGTAGTTCTTTTCTAGTGTCTATTCCCCAATAGTCTTTTACAAGACTGTAAAAAGACTCCAGATATTTAGAGGTTCACAGGGTTCTGTAAAGCAGCATTGAGCTATAGCAGAAAGAGTACTGGCCTGGGTTCCAATTTGCTTTGATGGTAAATTCTAGATTCATTATTTCTAGCAGTTTAGCTACTTTGGGGCATTTCTATTCCTGTTTTTGAAAGGGATCATTAGGAGACTTGTTTCCTAAAAACTTCTTATTCTGCCTTCTTTCCAGAAGCCTCTTTGCTTTTCTTAGTTCAGATAAAGTACAGGGAATTGTGTCCTTATAATGACTTTACTCTCAACAAAATGATCACAGGATCATAGATTTAGACCTGGAAGGGACCTTAGAAGCCACTGAGTCCAATCTTCTCTTTTTACAAATTAGGAAACTGAGGCACAGAGAAGTTAAGGAACTTTCCCAAGGTCAGAAAGCTATTAAATATCTGAGACAGGATTCAAACTCAGGTCTCCCTGAATCCAAGTCCAACACTGCCATTGTCCCTGGCCCAGAATGAACACTGTGTTAGGAGTCAGAAGACCTCTGTTTAGATTCTTCCACACCCATCTGCTCCTGCTTAATACCTGGGTTACCTTGGACAAATTATTCAAGCTTTAAGGGTTATTGTAAGGAACAAAAGGAAAGGAATTAGAGAAAAGCTTGAGGTCACTATCTGCTCCAACCCACAGCCCCATAAAGGACATAAATTTGGGAATCCAGGAATAAGGTGGTCACGGAAACTCAATAGAGGATGCTAGCTGGCTGAGCTTCAAACTGGCTCCTTAAAAATGAGATGGCAGGGCAGCTAGGTGGCGCAGTGGATAGAGCACTGGCTCTGAAGTCAGGAGGACCTGAGTTCAAATCCAGATTCAGACCAAACACTTGACACTTACTAGTTGTGTGACCCTGGGCAAGTCATTTAACCCCAATTGCCTAAAAAAAAAATGACATGGCATCTGAGTACTAGAGCTGATCTAGCAACTTAATGAATCTCTACTCTCTAGTCCCAGGCTGCATGGAACCACAATAACAATCAATACTCCACCACTCTCTGTTTAATGAAAGTAGAGATAAGCAGGATTCAGTATTTTATTATATATATGTATGTATATGTACATATACACACACATATACACATACATATATAAATTAATTAAAACATGTATAATTAAAAAGTGTGTGTGTGTGTGTGTGTGTGTGTGTAGCTCTTTATTAATTTTATTCTGTAGGTTTGGGGCCAGTGTTGAGCTGAAGTGGCGGTGAACCAGAGAACACTACTGCAAAAAAAGCAAAGAACTGAGGGAAGCAATCTGTCTACTAATCAATTTAGACAAAATAAATAATGGTGATGAGGGACTAGAAGTTAATTAATGATGAGGGAATAGCAGGGGGGAAAGTACCTGACCTCATTTTTCCCAGACCTCCCTCTCTCCCTTTTCCCAGACCTGGCCTTCTTTTCTGTGGAGTCCTTTAGTCATTTGTTTCCTACACTGATTAAAATGTTGTCTTTATACAGGGCAAAAAGTGTTTACTCACATCTCCAAAATCATTAGTTATGTCTTCTTCCTATTCTTTTCTTTCAAGAAAGTGTTCAATCAACCTATCAACAAGCATTTACTAAATACAATCTGTGTGCTAGGTATTGTGCTAGGCACTAGGGATACAAAACCACAACTGGAACAGTCACTGCCCTCAAGGGGTTTACATTCAATCTGGAAAGACAACATGGAAATCTCTATGGATATACAAAATAATTAATGGGGGAGGTCTCTCAAAGTTTGGGGAATTAGTAAAGGCTTCATGTAGGAAGTAATGCTTGAGCTTTGGGGGAACAAAGAGATTCTAAGAGGTGTGAAGGAGATGCATTCTAGACATGAAGGACACCAAACATAAAGGCACGGATATTGGAAAATGAGCATCACGTGTGAGGAATAGCATGAAGTTTTATTGGTGCGTGAGGGAGAATAATGTACAATAAGGCTAGAAAGTGGTGTCAGGGCCAAGTTGTGAAAGGATTTAAGAGGATCTTATATTTTATCCTAGCAGCAAAAAGGAGCTATTGTAGTTGTAGTCAGAACGTTGTTCAAAGAAAATCACTTTAGCCACTGTGTGAGGATGAATTAGAATGGAGAGATACTTAAAGCAGGAAGACTAATTAAGAAGTTAGTACAATAGTCCAATCAAGAAGTGATGACAGGTTGAACTAAGATGCTAGTCTATATGTATTCAAGAATGTGGGATAGATGAAGGAGATGTGGAAGTAGAAATGACAGATTTAGTACTTAGAACGAAAGAGCAAAAAACCCAATCATTGAAAACTTTCATTTAATACAGAAGCTAGAAATCCTAACCAATAACAATACAGATGGCAAAAACAATACTGGTCTCTAAAATGACTCTTCAAAGAGAGATATGAACACTTAGATAGAAATTTTGAAAATCTTTTTTTTGAGTTTGATGGCATAAACCCAACTAGCGTACTAATTATAGCAAAGGAGAGTTAATTCTAAAAAGCTAGCATATGCTATAACTATTAGCATTCTTCTATAACATTAACATAAAACATAAGAACACTTCAGGATCCATACACAATAACATATACTGCACCCACTGCCATGGTGAGGGGCATAGGAGGAAAAGATAGAGCTGCCGTCTTAAGAGGGAATACTCCTAAGGACAAGTGTCATAAACCATCATGGCAGAAGTAGCTTAGGAAAGCTATTAAAGACATCATTTTCAAGGTGGCACTTGAAATGGAGAATGTGAATGCTATGTCACCCAGTTAAGGGGAATAAAAAGAAACACGAGGAATGGCATTTGAAAAAAAACAATAGTATCACAAATTGTTGACACTCAAATAACAAGTGAAAGAGAAAGCCAAAAGGTTAAGGTTATCCAAGGAGTCCAAGCAATACAATGAACAAAATAAACAATTTGACATCACTCAAAACCTTTTCTATAAAGGGTAGAGATTCAAAGAAATTGGATCGAGAGAATTCCCAAAGAATAAGGGGGTAGAAAATTTCTGATAATCTTTAAAATCACAAATGAGCTCAACACAATGAAAATGGAAGCTTGCATAACATATAGAGTATAATTAAGTCCTAATTGGTGTGAATAATGAATACCCAGTTAAGTGACTGCATTATTCAAATTTTGCTGCCTATTTCCACTGGGCTAGAACCAAGGACTTCACTGGATTCATTATTCACACTAGTCGGGACTTAGCTATATACTAGTTCAATGCCACTAATACATGGAAGTACAGAAAGATTACACCAAGTGAGGTGATTGAAATACTAACTACTTTGCAAATCTGGAAAGTGATGATCCCATTTGGATAAGATTCATAATTATTGTTTGGAGAAAGAGTGAGCTGGATGCTGATAGATCATAGCAACAATCAGGAGTACCCTAGGGTGGTAGGGGGGAGGCTGGAAACAGGGAGGGGAAGGAGTAGAGAGGAAGGATTACAGTGGGGAGGCAATTTTGTTTCAGGTTCCCTGTTTATATAGACATTTGGATTAAAAACGTATTACAGAATCATACCCATGTGAAGCATGCTGATTTATCCATAGATATTTAGACTTCCATATTTGTTTATTGTCTGATCAGCACTTGAAGATTCTCTGTAGTAGTGCATATGTCAGATGGATTGGGCTTCAAGCAGCTCTAAGGCGGTGGAGTGGGGCACAGGTCAGCCTCAGCAGGGTGATAGGTGGGAAGATTGGCTGTTACTTGGCCTCAACAAGTGGACAAGACTCCTAGCTGCTGTGTCAAGATCCCAGGGTTAGTGCAACAGGTGAACAGGATCTCCCAGGCATTCAGGCAGAATGCAGAGGCTACTGAACTACTGAGGCCTTCTCCTAAGGGGTGAAGCAGGGGACAGGGCATGGAGCCTACTTTTTCTGGTCTAAGAACTAATTTTGGCAACAAGGATCTGAACCAGGTGATATGAAAGGATATTAAAAAACTTCAAAGAAGGAACAAAGAATATACCAACTCTTCCTTGGCCCAGGTAGAGCCCTAAATAATCAGTAACTGTGGCTAGTAAATTTGTAACTCTGGTTCATTGATTTAGAGTTACTCTGTTGTGGAGAAAAATATTCCTTTTCCTGAAAACTGTCTCTGTACTGTCATTCTTAACTAGCTCAAAACTCTCACTCCCTAGTCCTTTTTGTCTCTGGCCTACATTTTAATTGTGCCTTATGTTCTAGTCCAATGTAGTAGGAATGTAAGAGAAAGAACATCCAATATTTGAGAGGGTGACAAAGAATATTGTGTCTTCTAGAAGGAGCCATTTTACTGTTAGTGTAACAAAATGGAAAGAGAATGAAAAAAAAAAAGAAATTGAGGATGAAGGGAATTTTATTAGTGAATGAGCAGCAGGGCACAATTAAAATGTACGCCAGAGACAGAAAGGGATTAGGGAGTGAGAGTTCTGAACTAGTTAGGAATGAGAGTACAGAGACAGTTTTCAGTTTTCTGCACAACAGAGTAACTCTAAATCAGTGAACTAGAGATACAAATTTGCTAGCCATAGTTACTGATTATTTAGGGCTCTACCTTCCAAGTCCTATGATGGTGAGTGACCTTTTTTTTTGTAGCATCCCCCCTCCAAACAGTGAGAAGTTTAGAGTACTGGTGGTAGGAAGTTTAAAGCCAAGAGAAATGAATTCCAAGTTCCCAGGGACTGGACTGAATTCATTTTGGCACCATCTCAGTAGTTATATACCAAAATGATAGGGGAGTGAGATTTCCCACAGGTGGAACATGCATTTAGCTCTGTGTCAGGCCTCATGTTTGAGGTCTCAATCAGTACAACACTAAGATTTTTTTTTTCCCTGAGAACCCAGGATCTTCAGCTCCAAACATGGTGTCTAAGGTACTGGATGGGATGGCACCAGACCTTTGAATTCTCAGACTTGCTGGTTCCTGGATAATGTTTCTATAACAATTCTAAAACATTTTGCAGTTAAAAGGAAAAATAAGTTAAATGTAAATACACAAATGGCTGAGAATGGAATCCATAAATTAAGATAGACAAACTGGTCTGAGCATTTTTTTTTGTCCTGCTATCCTCCTCCGTTCTAGATTTTCATGCTTGTTTCTTGATGGCCTGTACCTGGAACTGACAAGTGTAGCTAATATCAACCCTTCTATGTGTATTGGGAATGATTATTGGAACTCAGTTCTCAAAATACTTAGAACAAAGAGAAGATCACTCATAGGTCAAAATTTTTATACTACATTTCCTAGAAGGCTATGTGTCTTACACAGAGTGTGATGGCATCATTGGGGTCTATGGTCATATGGTAGAAAAGAAAAAGACCTCGTACAGTAGGAAGGCCATAAACTCAGGAGCAGAAGCTGGACCCTGATGACATCAAAGCCAAGGCAAGTGGTTTTAGACATTCTCTTAAATGTCCATAAATTTCTAGGAAAGAAATTCAAAGGGCAGTTGGCATTGCACCCTGAACATTTACCATTGGGTCTTTGAAGTTACTGTTGCCTCCTACTATCCTGCAAATCAGAGATTAAAAAGGAAATAGATTATAACTGCCTTAGAAGTCTAGGAGATTGCTCCTATTTAAATCTAGTGTCAAGAAGGCTTCTATTATTTTATTCTTTCTGATGTTATTTGCATTTGTTTTAATTCTTAATGAAATGTGTTTTGCTATTGCATTTATGAGCCTGTTGTCTGGGATGGTATTATAAAACTGGATCATATGATTGATTATCCAAAACAATCATGCTGAATAAGAAGGATGGTGAAGGGGTGCTATACCTAGAAGCAACTAGGTAGTCCAGTGAACAGATCCCAGGGCATGGAGTCAGGAAGACCTGAGTTCATAATCCTGCCCCAGACACTTACTTAGCTGTGTGACCCTAGTAGCTAAATCACTTCAGTTCTCTGTATCTATTTCTTCATCTGTAAAATAAGTATAATAATAGTGCCTACCTCACAGGATATATGTAATAATGGGGTTATTGTGAGAATCAGATGTGTTAACATTTATAAATGCTAGCTATTATTATCATTACATTCATAAATTGAAATTGATAGTTATGCAAACATAGTATTTAAGCACTCTTCAGATTGTCCCTTCTAGACTAATAGCTTTATCTAGGTGAGCCAGGCAGATACAGGGTACTCTAAAAGTTTTAGTGAAGCTTTAAGCTATTATAATATATATTGAACTCTCTGTATCTATCATTTTCAATATGTAGAAAAGTCAACCACAAAATCCTTTTAAGCTTAAAATTGCAGTAAGACTTGTGGGCCACATACATATATACACATACACATTGTTTTCAATACGTAAAAAGAATATCTCAAACCCTTTTTTTCAACCCCTGAAAGTATTTTATTAATATCACATTTATTGATTTCACATCAAGAGTAAAAGTGAAGGGAGAGTGGAGGAAAAGAATAAGCATTTTTATACTACCTATTATGTTCCAAGTATCATGCTCAATGCTTTTACAAGTATTATCTCATTTGATCCTCACAACAACCATGTGAGTTAGGTGCTACAAACAGAGGTTAAATGACTTGCACAGAGTCAAACATCTAGTAAGGGTCATTCTGACCCTAGGCCCAGCACTCTATCCACTACACCACCATCTGCTTAACCATACAAGGTAGAATGTACGAGTTCTCCAATGGTACCCTTCCAATATCAGAAGAAAGCAAGGAAAGCACCCCCCCCCAGCACCTTGGCTATACCTCCTGGGTTGAACTTTTGGGGCAACACAGGCATGATAAGGTATGATTTGCATCACTGGAGTCAGTAAGATCACAGGTCCATTTGAGTACTGGGGTACATGAATACCAAGGGAAAAAAAAGAGAAAAGAAAAGAAATAAAAAGAAAAGCAAAAAGACTCAATGACTCCATGTAAACAGGTACTCAATTATTTAAGCTTCAAAATCTAGCCTGTAGATAACCCAGGGCTTTTCCTTCTCTTTCTTATCCCTTATACTTTCTTTTTTTTATGGTAATGTTTATTTATTTTTTGTATTCAACATTTACTTCCACAAGATTTTGAGTTCCAAATTTTTCACCCCATCTCGCCCCTCCTCCCACCCCAAGATGGCATGCATTCTGTATACACCTTCCCCTAGTCTGCCTTCCCTTATATCTCTCCCCCCCCCTCCTCTTATCCCCTTCCCCTTCAATTTTCCTGTAGGGCAGGATGGATTTCTGTACCCCATTTCCTGTATTTCTTATTTCCCAGTTGCATGTGAAAACATTTTTTTAAAACATGTGTTTTTAAAACTTTGGGATCCAAATTTTCTCCCTTTCTCCCTCCCCACCCACCCTCATTGATAAGGCAAGCAACTAAATATAGGTTATATATGTGCAGTTATGCAAAACACTTCCATAGTAGACATGCTGTGAAAAAATAACTCTATTTCCCTTAATCCTATCACACCCCCCCATTATTCTATTCTTTCTTTTGACTCGGACCCTCCTCAGAAGTACTTGCTTCTGATTACCCCCTTTCCCAATCTGCTCTCCTCTCTATCATCCCCCTACTTTCTTGTCCCCTTCCCCCCCCATTTTCCTGTAGGGGAAGACAGATTTCCATACCCAATTCAGTTTGTATGTTATTCTCTCCTTAAGTCAAATTCTATGAGAATAAGATTCACTCATTCCCTCTCACCTTCACCCATTTCCCCTCCACTGTAAAAGCCTTTTCTTTTCTGTTTTTTTTGTGAGATAATTTACCCCATTCTATCTCTCCCTTTCTCCTTCTCCTAGTAAAATCCTCTCTCACCCCTTAATTTTATTCTCCAGATATGACCCCTTCATCTTCAACTCACCCTGTGCCCTCTATCTCTCTATCTCTCTATCTCTCTATCTATCTATCTATCTATCTATCTATCCATATCTATATATACGTACACATAATTTTTTCCTCTCCAACTACCCTAGTACTGACAAAGGTCTCATGAGTTGCAAATACCATCTTTCTATGCAGGAATATAAACAGTTCAACCTTAATAAGTCTCTTATGATTTCTCTTTCCTGTTTACCTCTTCATGTTCCACTTGAGTCTTGTATTTGAAAATCAAATTTTCTATTCAGCTCTGGTCTTTTCATCAAGAATGCCTGAAAGTCCTCTATTTCACCTAATGACCATTTTTTCCCCTGCAGGATTATACTCAGTTTTGTTGGGTAGGTGATTCTTGGTTGTAATCTTATCTCCTTTGCCCTCTGGAATATTATATTCCATGCCCTGCAGTCCCTTAATGTAGAAGTAGCTAAATCTTGTGTTATCTTGATTGTGTTTCCACAATACTTGAATTGTTTGCTTCTGGCTACTTGTAATATTTTCTCCTTGACCTGGGAACTCTGGAATTTGGCTACAATATTCCTAGGAGTTTTCCTTTGGGGATCTCTTTCAGGCGGTGAGCAGTGGATTCTTTCAATTTCTATTTTGCCCTCTGATTCTAAAATATCAAGGTAGTTTTCCTGGATAATTTCTTGAAAGATGATGTCTAGGCTTTTTTTTTTGATCATGACTTTCAGATAGTCCAATAATTTTTAAGTTCTCTCTCCTGTATCTATTTTCCAGGTCAGTTGTTTTTCCAATGAGATATTTCACATTGTTTTCTAATTTTTCATTCTTTTGGATTTGTTTTACAATGTCTTGATTTCTCATAAAGTCACTAGCTTCCAATTGCTCTATTCTAATTTTTAAGGAAGTATTTTCTTCAGTAATGTTTTGGGCTTCCTTTTCCATTTGGCCAGTTTTGTTTTTTAGGGCATTCTTCTCCTCATTGGCTTTTTGGACCTCTTTTGTCATTTGGGTTAGGCTATTTTTTAAGGTGTTATTTTCTTCAGTATTTTTTTGGGTCTCCTTTAGCAAGCTGTTGACTTGTTTTTCATGATTTTCTTGCATCACTCTCAGTTTTTCCTTTACTTCTCTTACTTGCTTCTCAAAATCCCTTTTGAGCTCTTCCAAGGCCTGGGACTGATTCATATTTTTCTTGGAGGCTTTGGATGTAGGAGCTTTGGCTTCGTTGTCTTTTTCTGGTTGTATGTTTTGATCTTCTTTGTCACCAAAGTAAGATAATATAGTCTGACTCTTTTTGCGCTGCTTACTCATGATCCCGGCCAATTTCTTGAGTTTTAAACTCTTTGTTAAGGTAAAAGTCTGCTTCCAATGTGGAGAATGTACTGTCCCAAGTTTCAGGGGTTTGTATAGCTGTTTTCAGAGATACTTCTAGGGACCTGAAAATTTTCATTTCTTCCAAGGTGCTATGATAAGGGGTGAGGTGTTTCCTCTCCACCACCACAACAAGCTCCACCACACCAGCATTCCTTCTCACCCCAGGACCGCCCCTCAGAACTGTGACCCAGATCCAGTAAAGCAAGAGATTCCTGCCTCAGCACTGGCAAAGAGATCCCTGCAATCCCCCTCTAATCAGTCACTTGATTCCCCCTCAGTCTGTGGCTGGAAGCTCAGGAAACAGCAGCGGCCCCCAGGGGCGGCTGAGACCTAGGTCCTTCTCTCACTGCAGTCACAGACTTTTCCCACTGACCTTCAAAGTTGTCTTTGGCATTCGTGGGTTGAGAAGTCTGGAAACTGCCACAGCTGCCCGTGATTCAGTCTTCTGAGGCCTGCTCCAGGGTCACTGAAGCCTGTGCACCCACACCGCACTGCGCTCCTCTCCCCACCCAGTGTGATATACCTTTCTGATCAACCATCCAGGCTGTCTTTGGCTGGAAATTTGTTTCACTCTGTCTTTTTGTGGTTTCTGCTGCTTTAGAATTTGTTTAGAGCCATTTTTAATAGATATTTGGAGGGGTTTGGGGGGAGAGCTCCAGCAAGTCACTGCTTTCCCTCTGCCATCTTGGCTCTGCCTCCCTTATGCTTTTTACCATCTTTTCTGTTCCTGTTATCATCATGATCATTTCACTCATTGGCAGCATCTCCACTTCAGGATGATACACAGAAGGAGGAAGTAAAACCATCTGTTTTTCTACTTATTAGCACGTTTGTTGTGAGATGGGGGCAGGGAGGGGGGATGTTTTAATTATCTGTGTGTTCCCTGCTTGCTGTGCATCTCTCCAGTGTGGGTGGATTTTTTGTATATTAAATGTCTCTGCTTGTGTATACTAATTTGTGATGGGTACTCAAACCTCTGCACTCAGGAATAAACACCAGGCAAATAATGAGGCAAGGACCAACACATCCAGATGTGGGACAGAAAATGGTGAGTAAAAGAGGATGAAGTGAGTGGGGAAAGTAGTCCAGAAAAAAAAAATCTCTGGTATTCAGAGAGCCAGGGAAGTGAAGACTTTACCTGGGCTAGATAGGAGTCACTGTTTTCTCAGGTGGTCAGTAGAGCTCAAAGAGAGTTCAGCTTGAAGTGGGGATAGAATTAAGATACAGCCAGAAAAAGAATGCTGATTTCCTGGATAGTTGGGGAGATAAGTGTCTGTGCTAGCAGGTGATTGGGTTACTGAACAAAAATGATCCAGAACCAAAGACTTCGAAGTAAAATGTATTTCCTCAGCTGGACTCTACATCTACACCATATATCTATAATTGCTAACCAGTAAATAGTTTGCACCCTGGCAAGTCTTCATACCTGTGGGAAAGGTGGTTTATTTTATTTTATTGATTGCATTCAAGACAACTGATGAGAGTATATTATGGTTGGTGACTTACTAGAAGAAAGATAAGAGAAACAAAGAGGAAGGTGATATACCTGAGGCCATTGCCCCAAGAGGAACCTGTGATGAAATGGGCAATTCTCAAACAGAAAACTGTTTGGCCAAGTTCCTGCCTTGGCTACTCATTGGTAACTTCCCATTACTAGCACCCAGGAGAATACAAAGGGGGATTTCTTCTCTAAAGGCAATACTCTCTGGAATCCTTGGTCTTTCCCTTTTTCCCTTCCAGCTCTAAAAATCCATGCCCTATTTAACCCTTTCAAGGGAAATGTACTCTGAGAGAGTTGTTTGAGAGTTTATAGGGTAAAGTCTAGTGTCAAAACAAAATACATCCAATGACTGCTGGCACACCCCTCACCTCTTAGCATCCTGGCAATAGAACATAAAGCCATTGTAAAGTGTGCATTCATAATGTCAGGGATTCTCATGAGACACACATTAAGTTTTAGATGTTCAAGAATTAATCAATCTTCTCCAGGCTTTCTTTGTTTTACTCCCTTTCTATCTGAAATGTCCTAACTCCTTTCTCCTTAATTTACTCTGCTTAATTCACCCTACTTTTACCCTAAGGCCAAGGCCAAGGCCAAGTGTTTATATTCTCTCAGATCACCGAACCCTAGAGAAGTCACCTTATTTTCCACCGAGATTTCAGTCTCAATCCAGATTGAAACTGTCCTCTTCCCAGCCACCTATAAAATGACTTGTTAGGGTCTTTTGACACTTCACATAGAGAAACTCCCTGAACTCACCTTCCTCCCATTCTGGGCACAAGACCCTCCTCTGCTTCCTCATAGAGACAGAACTGAAAGGAAATTTGAAAGTCACCTAGTCCAGCTGCATCATTTTACAGATTAGAAAACCAAGGCCCAGAAAAATAAAGTAACCTCTTCAAAGCCACACAGCTAATGAGGGGCAGAACAAGGATTGGAATCCAGCTTCTCCATCCAGTGCTCAGTTTTGGTTCCGTAGCTTTCTATTCTGTCTTTCTCTGAAAGCTCCAACTTTATTTACAACCCTGCCCCATTCCCTCTCTACCCCCAGCCTCATATAGCTCATTTCTATTGGGTACACATTAGGATGTAAAGAAATACTCATGTAACACATATACTGCACTGAAAATGCTTTCATTGTTCATTCCCTGGCAACATTTTTTTAGTCTGGTCCTCAACTCATCCTTGTCAGCCTGTTGTTGTTCAGTCATGTCCAACTCTTCATGACCCCCTGTATGGGGTTTTCTTGGCAAAGATACCAGAGTGGTTTGCCATTTCCTTCTCCAGGGGATTAAGCAAAACAGAGATTAGGTAATTTGCCCAGAGGTTTACAGCTAGTGAGTGTCTGAGGCTGAATTTGAACACGTCTTCCTGACTCTAGGCCTAGCACTCTATTCACTGATCCACCTAGCTGTCTCATCTCTCTTCTAACCCTATTCCTAATCTAATTCTAATCTATCCTTCCAATGTGTCCTCTGGTACCCCAATTGTATTGTTAACAAACCACTCTTCATATTATATGATTTACACCCCCTCTACTCCCACCTAAAAAATACTTGTATTTCTCCCCAGTAGATAAGTTCCTTGAGAACAGGAACTTTGCCATTTCTCTATTTGTATTCCCAGTGTCTTGCACAGGATGGCACATAGTAGGTGTTTAAGAAATGTTTATTGAACTTAATTGACTTGGGATTTTATTGGTGTGAGAAATTCCTGGTGTGTAAATGCCATCTTCCATTGCAGATCAAAAGTTTAGCTTTAATTTATAATCTTAAAGAACCTCCTTGAGGGCACTGGGAAGTTAAGTGACTTATCCATGGTCATACAGCCTGGTTAACAGAATGTCTTTCCATCCCTAGCCAGGTTTATGGTGTTTCTTTGTCCATTGTTACTCTCCCTATTGAAGATCCTGGGCCAACAACCATTGCAAATGCTTTCAGTATCCTCTAAATCCTGCACCCTGGTGCAAAACTCTAGTTGTTCTGATGTATTTATGACTTTACTCATAAGAATTGTTTGGAGGATCAGATAAAATGGTAAATGTGAAAGATATTTGGAAATTTTAAAACAATTCACAGAAATAGGGTAGGGTGCTCTCATTCAGCCGCACAGTTTAGTAGGGTCACAAGTGAGACCCCCTCATGAGTTACAGCTGAATAAGCTTGATGACACTACAGTGAAAGAAAGGGTTTCTGGTTTAGAGACTGGGACAGTGTCACAGGCAGGATGTTATTGTCCAAGTGCAGACCAGAAACATGATCAATAAGGCAAAGTCAAGAGCCAGGACACTGATTGTATAGCTGAAAAGCCAAAGTTAAAACCAGGATCAGAACTAAGTGGGCATCTCTAAGTGGTGGTGAACTGGTGAACTGGTGCACCGGTGCTATTATCTTAATAATCAATAATTATTTTGCAAATCTCCATTTTGGACAATTATCTTTTTTTCTATTATTCTTACCCTCACAACATAGAAATGAAAATACTAAAATATTAGTAAGTATAATTGAAATCAATTTTCAGTTGAAATTGTCTTAATATAATAGTTGTTGCCATGGATAGAATTACACTGAGAGGGCTTTTAGGAATGAACTCAGTGGCCTATGATGTAAGTTGAACCTTTTAAACTTTTCTGGCACAGGGAAAAGGAGAAGCAGCTATTTCTGCTCATTTTGCCAACTGGCATTGTAGGCACTTGTCTGCCTTGTTTATTGGAGAATATGTATTTATGCCTATTTATGCCTGCAGGATCTGTACCGGAGTTACAAGGAAGACAAGGAAAGTAAGTAGATAAGGCTGCTAGGTGAGTTCACCTGACCACTATCAAGTAAACTGAGCAAATTCCCATGATCCCAGGCCATTCATAAAATGTTCAAGGGTATCAGGCAACTCTCTCCACTGGTAAAATGCAAAAAGTATATGTCAGTCAGTCTATGTGCTATCAGATATCATCTGACTACCCCACAGACATACTAAAGGTATCCTAAATGCTACCAAACAATAGATTGCTCTCTTATTGTCTATACAAAGAATATCGTAAGTGATTGAAAAGATGCAATTGGGAGTAAAACTTCTAGATCTATTTACACATCTGTGTTCCTGTTGCACACTCCCCAGTAGAACATAAGCTCCTGAAGAAGAAACTGCTTCACATTTGTCTTTTTACCCTGGGTGCCTAGCACAGTGGTTTGAACACAGTAGACGTGTTTAAAATGTTTATTGAATTGAATCTATGATTCACAATCTCTTATCAATAAAACCAGAAAATCTAGCATTTAAAGCTCTGCTAAATGCATGTCAGTCTTGACCTGAGGTACTGGCACACACAAAAAGATTTTAAACTCTTTGTAATGATTAGAAATTATAATAGCTAATATATAATATTTCACTGTGCTAGGAAGAAGGTTAGAGAAGAGGGGCAATTCCTCCCTTCTCTTAAATCAAATAGTTTCCCCAATTGTCGCATAATATCAGTCTGGATTTTGTAATGTGAGATCCCATCCCCCATCAACTCCATAGCTTTGGGATGATTAAGCAAAACTGTTCTCCCAGTTACAGAGACATTAAAGGGATAACTAATTCCGTGGCCTAAGGGTTAACCAGACATCATTAGGGAGCAAAAAAGATTCGGCTTGGGTAAGGGGTATTGGGAGCAGATGCTGGAGGGGGGAGGGAAACAATCTTAAACTATGACTCCACAGAGAAAAAAGAAATATTTCTTTAAGTTTCAGCTAAGGGTTTCTCTGGTGTCCTGTTATATTCATTTCTCCTAGTGCTGAATGAAAATTTCCATACCTGAGGCACATTGATTGCAGAAAAATAAGTCAGCTTTATTCAGATATTTAAATAAGGAAAAACAAAAACTCATTATACAATTGTCACAGTTCAGTGCTTTCTTTGGTTGTTCTGGTCAAACCCCTAAGCTGAAACATTTGCTGAAATAACCTAGATTGTGTCTACAAAACAGAGGTGTTTTCATATATCTCTTTTTTCTATCCAAAAAATTTCGTTTCTTCTTTCCCCCTCCCACCCCATGCATATCCTTAGACCAGTCTTGCTGACTCAGTGAGCAAAAAAGTATCTCAGGCAGCCTTACAAAAGACACATTTCTCATCTCTGCTCCTGAGTCCGCAGTGCCTGATCTCAGCAATCCTGAGAGCAAGTTGACCTAGTGTACTACCTTTACATTAGAGCTTCCCTTCCCCATCATAGTTTTCCTCTTCCCCTCTTCTCTTCTTCAACACTGATTTCTTCTGTTCCCAGCTAGAGGGATTTATCTCTCACTTTATAATCCCAAAGGAATCACTGTTTACTTCTCTCTTCAGTCTCTTATAGTACAGAGAAAATAAATTGCATTTTAGTCTGTTTCTACATTCAACTCTCTCCTCTCCTTTCTTCTTCACTTTATATTGTGAAAACATGGCAAGTTTTAACAGCTTCAGTTTTATAACTAGAGAAGCTAGTCATCTCCACTTTCCTAAGGCTATACAGGTCTAGAAGGAAAATAAGAGATTGACCATTTATAAAGCAACTAGGCAGTGAAGTGGAGAAGGTTGATCTGGAGTCAATTTGGACAAAGACTACTAGTTGAAGCAGAATTTATTTTGTTCAAGGAGTAGCAGAATGATAGTGTCTTCCAAGAAAGGTAAGTGATCCGGTTAAATAGCATGAGACTTTGAAAAAGAATGGACCCAATGTCTCATCATGCACTAGTTGCTCTCCTCACCATTCCTTGCATCTCAAGACATTTCCCTTTGAGAATCTAGCTTAGCTCATGGATCTTCTCTTAACTCATGATTCTTTCTTTGGGGCCTGTCAAGAATAGGCCAACTACATATGCCCATCCAATGGGGAGACAGACTTACTAGAATAGAGAAGTTGAAGGAATAAGAGTGGATATGTCACAAGCGCAAAGATTTATCTATTACTTTACAGGGCCAAAGCTATCATGGGTTATCTCTTCCATATCTCACAGCATGGAGACAATGTGTATCTTAACCCTTTTCTGGATTAGACTTTGTCCCTACACTTTGAGTGTCTTGCTCAAGGCCTCAAAAATAAAATACTACTGGCAGAGCCAGGAATACAATTGGATAGCTTCTGCTCAGTTTTATGAATACAGTTTATCACAGGATCCAAATTGACTTGCTTATAATTCCAACTGAATCTTTCATAAAAAATCTAGACTTTGACTTGTATTTCTTCTATAGATCTGTTCTTGTCCTTGAGACAAAGAAAAATCCCAAGAGACAGAGTTTCTGGGTAATTAATAATTAATTTATTAATTAGGCTAGTTGATTATAAATTGATGGTCAGTGATTTCTCTCAGTAACCAAAGACAAAACCATGCAGATCCCTGAATGCTTAAATACCTTTGGAAAAGGAGGTGCCCCTGACAGGTGAAAATCAATCCTGATTGGTGAACAATTAATGAGAGGGTGGAGACATTCCTGAGGAGATGGGCTAAAAGTCTTCAGCTCCTCCTGCTGAGAACATGACTGGATCATGAGACTCAGTTGCCTCCAGCAATCTAGACAAAGGAATCAATCTCTACCCAGATCACTCTGGTTGATTTTCTCCTTCATGAGTTGAGTTCCTCTAGACTGCAAAGGAGGGGTGCAAGGTCATGGGCTCAATGCTTTAGGACTGGAATACCCCTGGATTAGATTCTGTTTACACCATAAACAAAAGTAAGATCCCCTTGGTGGGTGGAGTCCTGCCCAAAATTGTGGAGCATGTACCCTGAGAATTACGTCAATCTTAGCTATCAGCATTATTCTTCAGAGACTGGCTACATGATCTATAGGTAGCTGAATGAAGGAATAGAGAGAGAAAACCTCAATCCTAATTGGCTATTAACATAATAGAAGAACATCACTTCTCTCATCCTATTACTTTTTTCAGCACCTAACGGTAATGCAGCAGAATTCCCTCCAGCGGTGACATGAGCAGCTACTGGGAAGAGCAAGCACCAGCCTGGCCTTGTTAGTCCATGGACCATTACAATCAGAGTTACTGAGAACTGAGTGGGGGAGAGATCAACAAACTCAGCACGTGACAATTCCACTTGAAAGTTTCTCTAGATCCATGACCTCATAGACATGAGTACTCCCTCTACCAAGACACCTCCTGATGCATACATGTATTCTCATCCTGTATGATTCTTGTCCATATACTCCCCTAAATCCTACACAGAGGATCCTTCTACCCATATACTGAGCAGTTAGCTTTTTTTTTTTAACATAGCAACCCCTAACGTGGCTAATAAGCCACAGTCATTTTTTCTAATTTAATGTTTAAGGGGGTATTTAAGCAATGGATAGAAGGAAGCTGTTAAGCAAATCCATATGTATCATTTATGAAAGAAAAGAAGGATAAGAATAGATATGGTGAAGTTGAGAGCAGCAGGAAGGAAAAGAGGCAGAAAATTGAAAAGGATGAAAGATTCCTGGTAAAATACTCCGTGTTAGAGGAAAGTGTTCCATTTCTCTAATTTCATCCTTCTCCAGGGGCTACTTTCCAAGAAGCATGCTTCCCCTGCCCCTTCCCTTACAGAAGTGAAGGATTTTTGATTAACTTCAGTGGTGGTCTTTTGGAAGATCCTCCATTAGATCATTAAATTTCTAGTCCCTTTGGGCAAAGACATCTGTATGATTAAATGGGAAAGGCTCCGATTACTCCAACAATATTCATTTGTGTTGTTCCCATTCCTGCCATGCTGCCTTTTGAGCTGGTGTTTCTCTGACATCAGCTCCAAAAGAGGCAGATATATTTAATAGGAGCCCCGGGAACTGGAAAGCCACCCACCTCATGCCAGAATACATCATGTGTAACTTATAACCTTTGAGAGAAATCATGTTAGACTTGAACAGAAGTCAGCGACTACGAATGCCTATCTAGCATCCCTTTGTTTCTGTGAAAGAAATGTAGCCAGTAATTTTTCCCCTTAGAGCCTCAGTTTCTTTATTTATAATATGATATGATTGGAGCAATTAGATTATTTTTAAGGTCCCATCCAGCTCTAAGTTTCTATAGTTCTGTGATTCCAAGTTGCTAAGATTTCATTATTGAGCTTAAGTCACCCATTTTTGGCTTAAGGATTTTCTCCAATCATTGGGTCTGAAAAGCAGAGAGAACATTTGGTTACCTCATCTAAACAGTAACTGTTTCCTTCCATCCTTTGGTGTTTCATTTTGTTTTGTTGCCCAGACTTGTGATTTTGTTCATGCGACTTCAACTCTAGGTGAGAAAATTCTACCAAAGCAGACTGGCAATAGTTCTGCAATTTATAATCATAGAGCATTGCCTGGTAACACTGAGAAGCTAAGTGAGCCACCCAGTGTCTTAAAACCATCACGTCAGAAGTGATCTGCATCTAGTTCATCCTACCTCTGAGATGTTGCTCCTTTATCCACAGCACTGCACTACCTTTCTTGCATCCATATTGCACTGAAATATCTAAGTTTAGTAGACAGACTTCAATATGTGTTAGCTAAAGACCATAGTCCCGGGCATAAACTATCAACATTTTAAAAACTAGTTACCTGGGGGCAGCTAGATGATACAATAGATAGAGCTCTGGCCTTGGAGTCAGAAGGACCTGAGTTCAAAACTGACCTTTGACACTTAACTAGCTATGTGACCCTGGGCAAGTCACTTAATCCTGATTGCCTCACCAAAAAAGAAAAAAAAAACTAGTTACCTGGAGGGTACTTTTCTTAGCCTGTTTTAAAATTTGATTTAGTTGATGGAAGTAAGAATTCTTTGCATATTCAATGTGTGCTTTGAAAGTGAGACTTGAGACTAAAGGTAGAAGGTTTCATTTAATGACAATAGCAACCATCAATTTCTTTTATTTTAAAGACACTGATTCAAATTTTCTATCAGTTAAGTGAAGGAAAAATTTTAAAACACAGACATGATTTTAAAATGAAAAATGAATGAGTAACAATAATAGCAAATAGCTAACATTTTTATAGCACTTACTATGTGCCAGGCATTATGCTAAACTCTTTAAAAATATTATCTCATTTGATCCTCACAACAACACTGGGAGGTAGGTGCTATTATTAGTCCCATTTTACAGATAAGGAAACTGAGGCAAACAAGTTAAATGACTTTCTTAGGGTCACATAGTAAGTTTCTGAAGCTGGATTTGAACTCAGGTGTTCCTGACTATACTCTAAATGATGGGGATATAAATAGAAAAGTGAGATAACACATATGATATGCTTCAGTTGCAAAATATTATCTGGTTGATAGAGTTCAAACAGACCATGTCTCAGGAAGCAACATGCTGTAGTATAAAGAATGCTGTATCTGAAGCCAGAAGACCTTGAACCCCTATCTCTGACTTGCTACCTATGTGACCTTGAGCAAGTGACTTAATATATCTGAGCCTCAGTTTCTTCATTTGTCAAATGACAGGGTTGAACCAGATGATCTCAAAGGTCCTTTGTAGCTGTCAGTCTATGATCCTATGAGGTTTGAAACTATGAATAATGGTTGACTGTATTATAAACTGTATGAGCACATAGGTTGTCTTCTCTTGTATCTCCTTCTAGCCAGCCAGTGCTTTACCCAGAGTAGGTACATAAACCGTGTTTAATTAACCAAATTACTAATTTAAAATTTAACAGATCTTATAGATATTAAAGCAGCTAACATATGTAAGTTTGAGCAATAATCCTTCTGAAATAAAATCCATTTTATTGAGGAGCAAACTGAGGAAATGGCTTAACTTGTTTAAAATTATACATTGTTTAGATTTTGGATTTATAAACAACAGTATAGGCTTATAATTTTTAGTAACACTTCCCTTTGATCCTGTTGAAATTTAAAAAAAAAAAATCTCTTCCTAATCCCCATACTGATAGAATCAATGAGCAGGGAGGGAGGGATATTGGTCAAGGGAGGGTGCCAAATAATTCATCTAAGCTATAAGCCCTCTCTATAGCACAGCCTCTCACAGTTCAGTACCCTCCCTTTCCTTATCCCCTAGCCCCCAACCCAGGATATTGTATTTTCTTTCCTAGTGAGATTTTGATGAATCTGTGACTTTATCAGTGTTAGTCCTTTCTTTAACAGTACAAATTCCAATTCATACACATTTTTCATCCTTTGTGAATCTTGTCCAGGTTCTTCTAGAAATCCTCCACAGAACTAGGGACTTTCCTCTGATCTTTTGATATTATGTAGAAAGATATCAATGGAGAATTCGGGTTACTTCTCACTCTCCCTCTATGACCATCCACCTTCTTTTCCAGTCTTACACCTCATCTTTTTTTTTATATCAGAGATGTCAAACATAGACTTTGGGTCAGGTCAATACCTCAAGTACTTCCCAAATCAGACTCAAATTGAATTGGGAAATAGTTATCAAAATAAATTAAAATATAATAAGATATAGACAAAATTAATACAATATGTGATTTTCTATGTCAATGTTTGACCTGCAGAATCCCTTAGTACAATTTAATATCCTCCTTTTCTACTTGAATTTGACATCCCTACTTTACATGATCTCCCTATCCAAGTCTTCACTGTTAACACTGCAGGCTACTCAAGGCCAGCTTACGTCTCTTACTTACCCTTTTAGTTATTTGAAATTTTGATTCTTTTTGGACAGTGCCATTCTGTGGTTCAGAATCAGTCATTCAATAAGCATTTTGTAAGCACCTACTATATTTGAGGTATTAGGAAACACTGGGGATACAAAGAAAGGCCAAAGACAATCCCTGCTATCAAGGAGCTCACAGTCTATGCAACCATTACAGAAAAAATGCCTAGGTACAAATAAGATAGATACAAGATAAATTGGAGATAATCATTAAAGGGAAGGCACTAGTGTTAAAGAGATCATGAAAGACTTATAGTAAAGGATAGGATTCATAGACATATATTACTGTAAGAATTTGGGGGCTTATTTTAAAACAGAGAAAAGTTTAGGGTCATTAAAAGCACTACAGAAATTTCTAAAATGCAAGTCAGATCACTATTTTTTCTATCCACTCATTTATTCAACAAGAGTTTATTAAGTTTCTAGTATGTGTTGGGTACTATGCTAGGCACTGGAGATACAAAAAAAAATCATCCTTTCCTTAGAAGAGTTTAAATTTTTTCTGTGTTTCATTTCTATTATATGAACTTAAGGATGAGATATGCAATTTATGACTCAAAAATGTTTCAAAGGAATACGAATATTTCAGAAGAATAATCACAATATTATAAAATATTAGTGCCAGAAAGGACCTTAGAAATCATCTGTTCCTCTTCTATTTTATAGTTGTGAAAACTGAGGCCTAGAGAAATGAAGTTACTTCTCTAAGATAGCACAAAAACCAAACTATTGTGAGAATTGTTTTTTTTTTAATTTCCTATCTAATACCCATAGATTCGTAAACTATTAGAGCCACAAGGATTCATAGAAATCATCTGGCCCAACTCTTTCATGTTATGTAAATAAAGAAATTGAGGCCTGAGATGGTGAATTCCCACTCCTCCCTCCCCTTATACAAATATTAAGTACTAGAAAGGGGACTGAAATCCATGTTTTCTGATACCTTATCCAGTGCTCTTTCCACTAAACCATGAAGCTTTCCTCTTAATTAATCTCAAGCAATTAATTTCATCTATTCATTCTAGATAAACATAAGCTAGGCAGTACAATGGATAAAGCACTGAGCCTGGAGTCAAGAAGACTTGAGTTCAAATCCAGCCTCAATCACTTACTAGCTGTGTGATCCTGGGCAAGTTACTTAACCATTGCCTGCCTCAATTTCCTCATCTGTAAAATGAGGACAATAATAACACCAACCTCCCAGCATTGTTTTGAGGATAAAATGAGATAAAATTTGTGAAGTGCTTTACAAAACTTGAAGTGTTATATAAATGCTAGCTATTGCAATAATAATTATTGTTATCTATTTTATTTGGTGGTTAAATTTAAAAGGCTTCCATAATTTAAGAAATACAAGTGATAAACTGTCTTTGAAATATATATGTATATTATACACACACATATGCACATATATGTGTATACACACATGTGTATATATACACATATGTGTCCACATATATATATTTTTTTTCTTTACTAAAACTTTCATTGGCCCATAGTAGGTGCTATGTAAATACTTATTCCTTTCTTTTTCTTCAAAAGCTCTAAGAAAATCTAATTCAAGATCACTAATAAAACTAACACAGAATTCATTAGGATTTTTCTCTATAAATTATTGGGGCCTGTCCCATGGACATGTTCTAGAGTTACTCTTTAGATTTCCTCACCAGATTGCTTCAGTGTTTCTAGCTAAAGTGGGATTATAGATTTTGCTACCTGGAAAATGGGTGATGTTCATTCTGTTCCCCTTGAACAAAATCCTTTGTTCTGTTTGCTGAAATGTGACCTCTCACTATCTGGTTCCTCTTTTCATGTATTAGAATTTGGAAGTGTGATGGAGCTTTAAAAGTTGAAAGGAATGGGGGGAGGTGAAAGAGGAGCAGAAAGAGATACAGAGTATGATTGATTTTTTACAAAGCCTTTTATCCCCACTCTCACTTTATGCCCACTAAGCTTCATAAAAAAGTAACACATTTTTCAACATTCTATAAAATGATCCCAGATAGTAAAGTACCACATACAGGACATTTTCTGTCTTGGGGGACTTTGTTATTAGTGATATTAATTAGAGTTGGACTTGTGGGAGGTATCCACACTTTTCACTTCAAACATAAATCAGACCCAAGCATTAGAAGTATGTCTGTTGAACTTAATCCCAACCAAACAACTGTTACCTAGTTCACATTTGAATTCTGATGTGTTTAACTAAACCCTCTTTGATCTCTTTAGCTTCTACTGCTGGACTTGATTTGTAAGAGCAACATTGGAGGCAAATTTGAAATATTTTAGACTTCTAAAAATCAGACCTGTTATTTTGGTTACTAATATAAGTAGCATTTTTATTTAATTCTATTCTTCCATCCCATGGAATAGAAGTTGTGTGAGTGTGTGTGTGTGTGTGTGTGTGTGTGTGTGTGTGTGTGTGTGTGTGTGTGTTCACACAGGGAGAAAAGGTTAAGTTCAGGTAGAGACTGAAGGAGAAAGTCTCTCTCCACTCAGCACCTTCTATTTGCTACTACAAATAAAATCTTATTACACAGACTACTTTTAAAACAGAGATTATGTTTAAAAATATATTTCTGTGCTCCAAGCAAAGCTTGCAAGTAAGCAAGCATTTCTCAAGCACCTCTTATGTACCAGCATCTATGCTGATTGCTAGTGATGAAAAGACAAAAATGTCATTTGAAACGTCATTTCAAAAACTCTCAAAGAGCTCATATTGAACTCATATATGTAACGTACATATGTATGTTACAATATGTATATTACACACACAAATAATTCCCCTGTACCGAGGACCTCTCCCACCTTTTTTAAGCTCCCTCTTGTGCTTTGTCTTCTCTCATAGGAATGTAGCCTCTTTGAGGACACAAACAATCTTTTACTTTAGCTTCAGTGCTTAATGCTGTGCCTGGCACAGAGTAAGTGTTTAATAAATACTTATTTTCTTTTCTCCTTCCTTCCTAAAAAGATACAAAAGATATAAAAATCCAATACAAAGTAAATACAAGGTCACTTGTGAGGAGGAGAAACATTGACAGCTAAGGGGATCAAGAAATGCCTAGTGTGGGAGGATGTATTGAGCTGAGAGTTTAAGGGAACTAGAGATTCTAAGAGGCGATGAGGAAGGAGTGGATTCTAGGCACGGGGCACAGCCTGTGCAAATGCAGTGGAGATGGTAGATGGTTTGTCATGTATAATGGCCATTCAAAGAATCATCCATGGCAATAGACCCTCCTTGATCGGTAGATTCTCCAGACAAAATCACCTAGTGCAACAAATATTCTTTCCACTTCTGACCAGGAACAGCTGCCACATAAATAATTAACCTGATTAAAAACTTTTTGCTCATCAATGAGAAAAATATAAAAGTATCACTGTTTTATGCTTTTGTTAGGCAATTGAACAAGTTATATTTAAGTTCCTTTCCCCTTTTTCCACCCCATTCATCTTTCATCATTGGTCCTCTTCAAGGACTAAGGATGAACAACCAATCCCATGCATTGTATTCACCATCTGCCAGGAAATTCAAACCATCCACTTTACAAACCATCTTCCTTATGAACCATCCACAAAACTAAATAATACCATAGACAAGAAAGATATAAAGGGTGGATTTGAAAATGTTTAAGGTGGCATAGTTTTGCTTGAATGTACATAAAAATTCCTAACTGTCCCAGAATACAATGGGCTGCCACTGGAACTAATTTCCCATCATTGAAGAGCTTTAAACAGAGACTGAATGATTACTCAGGAATGTTAAAAAGGGAATCCCTGCTTCAGATAAGTAGTTGGACTAGAGGGCTTCTGAGATTCCTTTCAAATTTTCAGTTCTCTATGACACAAGTAGGTACGTGATACTTTTGCTTTCTCTCAACTGTAATATCAAGGACACCTTTCCACCAGCTATAGAGAAACTTGACACTGATACATTTCTAGCTACTATAGAAAGGAATGTGTTTTCCAGATCTATACTCAGTATAAACAAATTCCACTCAATGAAAGAATTTGGTTGTCATACTGAATTTTTGAAAATTAAATTTTTCATTTTCTGCTTTGCAGAGTTCTCACCCAGGAGCATTCCCAGCACATAATGAGGCAAGGCTGGCAAAGATATATAGGTCCCACAGTCTCTAAGCCACACTACTTGCCATCAGTGTATACCTGGACGGACAAAACCATGTAGGTACTCATATTAACATAGCCAGCACTCCTTAACTAGTCTAGTGAAGTACTGTGGTACTCCAAGTACTGTAGTACTGAAGTACTGGGTGCACAAAGATGATGCAAAGTCCCTGCCCTCAAGGATCTTATAATCTAGTTAGGGAAATAAGATGGCAACACAAATAATTGTAATACAATTTAAAATGTAATCATGGAAACACATAGGTGAAGTAAAAACAAAGTGTTATGGAGAGAGTTGGGGATGGAGAAGTCACTTCTGGTTGTGGGGGTTTAAGGCTGCCTGGGACAGATGGTACCTGAGTTATTCCAGCCAGGATAGGAAGGATTTCAGCTCCTTTGTTTTCACCGTGGGATCATCATCATAAAATAGATTGTCAAAAAGGGACATGAGCATTGCTAACACTCTTTATTCTCCTCTTTCCTAGAAGAATGGGGGGAAAAAGTTGGAAAACATCCAGCTGTTTCCTGAGGTAAGCCTGCTGACCTTATTGTTGAGTCATTTATCAGTCATGTCCAACTCTCTATGACCCCATTTGGGGTTTTCTTGGCAAAGATACTGGAGTGGTTTACCATTTCCTTCTCCAGCTTATTTTACAGATGAGGAAACTGAGGCAAACAAGGTTAAGTGACTTGCCCTGGGTCACACAGCTAGTGTCTGAAACCAGATTTGAACTCAAGAAAATGAGTCTTCCTGACGCTAGATCCAACGTTCTATCCACTGTGCCACCTCGCTATTTGCATATAAGCAAATGTGGTTGTATAGAGATACACACATAATGGGGGGGGGGTGAGAAGGAGGAGAGGAGTTGGGGGAAAAGAGGGAGGACACTAGAGTAGTGGCCATGCAGGCACCATGTGTGGTTCCTCTGGCAAGCTTCTGTGGAAGAGATGAGGCTTGAACAGACTTTGGATGGAGAAGAGGTACATGCTTGGCAGAGATGAATTAGTATCTTTTTTTTTATAGATTGACAACTATTTGGAAAATTCATGAAATGGTCATGTTCATCCCAGTCAAATAGAAACAGTATTGGAGTTTAAATCAGGGCAAGAAGAAGTGGAGACAGTAGCAAAAAAAAAGTGACTATTTTAAGAGATTTGCCTCCCTTCTTGATGTGAACATGGGTATTTAAAGGTGTCTACAAGCTAAATATTTCTCAGGGCTTTGACCAGTAATGATGCAGATAAATCTTTATATAAATCTTTTTTTTCTATCAACAGGACTATTTATAAACCTTCCTATTCTATTTTTGTTTTTCTTTTCCAGTTAATCTGTTCTGAGTAAGCAGATTTGTTTATGGTCTGGAGAAAGGGAGAGACAGGAAAGTTTGAGTTTCACCAGCACCCTTCTCCAATAGGCAGCTGTTATGGGCCATAGTCTCAGAAACATCAGTTAAACCACACATCACATTCAAAATGCATACCATAGTTTACCTATCAAGATCTATTCTGTGTCACTTCCTTATTAGTTACGTTTTACCACGAACAAAAATTGTTCTGTTTTGATGAAACTCAGTGTTCTCATAGAAGGGGAAGAGCAATCTTGGCACAAGAAGATGACTTATTTGTATCATATTACCAACTGGCCTACCATCTAATGCTTCTTTTCTCTTCTTAGGAATGGACAATTACCATATCCCAAAATTAATTAACTATGAAAGAGGACCAATGATTTTATGAGAGTACTGAGAATGTGTACTAATGGGGCACCAGAAATAGAAGGCACATACAAATGTGTTTAGTATAACAAAGGATACCATGTAACAAATTTGTAGTCATTGGGAATCAAGGGATGTGTTGAGGTATCTAGAGCTGGGGTGAGTGAGAGGGAAATTGGGTCCATTCACTACTCAAAGCCCCAGACTTGCCCTTCTTATTCTCCTTGCCTGTTTCTTAACCCACTTCCCTCTCCCAGAAGTCTCCTTATCAATCAGGAATAAAACAACAACAACCAGTGTCCTCAGCTCAAAGGTCTCTCAGGAGACTTTTGTAAATCAGGATTTACATTTCTCTGGTCACACAGGGTACTACCAAATTTACCTGAGGTGGGATGTTACAGTAGAGGAGAGGATTGAGTAGGCTTACAGCTGGAGCTCATTTGTCCCTAAAATTAAAATGCGTTCCTCCCAAGTTTCTCAATGTAATTTTAGCTTGGTACTGGAGTGATAAAATGTGACAAAGAGTAAATCAGCTTCCATTCTCATTCTATGCACAGCAGACTCCTGGAGAGGGAACTCCTCTGACCAGAGCTGGAACAAGAGAAGGAAAACCAGACCTTTTCCCCAAGGCGTAAAAAATGTGGAAAGTGTTGATAACCTTTGCATTTCTTCAGCAGCATATAAATAACTGTCCTTGGCATATAGTTAATAAGTATAATTTGTTAAAAATAGAGAATTAGAAGTTATCAGTTGTTAACCTTCCTCCTCCCAGATGCCTCCTCTCTAGTGCAAACTCAAAACCCCTATGTCATCTTCATTCTGCTCCCTCCCTAACCCCCAAAATGCACTTCACAGTTTTTTTTGTAGTCTCTTCCCACAGACACTAGTATACTAAAGTTTCTGTTTAGCCCCCCAAACATGGGACAATGTTTCAGGATCTTTTTCTATACAGGATCTTATAAGTCTCTGGGTCTTCTCATCTCCCAAACTGAATTTACCTCAAAATCTTGATTTGAAGATCCATTTTGTACTGATTCTTTTCAGGCACCAAATTTGCTAGTTATGGTTATGCCTCTGATTGTAAGACATTGTTTTAGGCCACAACTTTGAGCAAATAACAGTAGAAAAAGCAAGCATTTGCTACAATTCATAGAAGAGAGTCTGCATTTCCTGCCTTATCAGGAATAGAGTGCCACTTCCCAAATCTCAAATCTGAACCTTCCCAATAGACTCTCAGTGACAAAGGTCACTGAGAGACCTGCTCCAACCAGTGAGCACAGTTAGTGTACGTGTCTGCAATTGAGCAACAACCACAACTTTGTTCTTGATACGTGTCCCTAAAATATAGAGATCAAATCCAGATGAATTTAATATTCTTATAAGCCTTCTTCTGAACTCAAAATGAATTTTCTAAATTCAGTCCTCAACCTCACATTCAATGATTCCTCATTCCCCTTAATGCTATTGTCACTATTTCTAGTCAAGAATTAAAGCCGAGGTGGAAAAAAACACCTACACATTTATGGCCCAACTAGAAAGAAACAACAAAAAAGAGATTATTATAGTGAGGTTTTTTAAAAAAAAAAAAACATTTTGATAGGCCCATGAAGATTGGAATCTCTGCCTAACGCAATGAAATTTCTAACGTAAATTATCCTCTCCTTAAAGATTTAGAGTATGCAGTGAAAAAAAATAATGAAGGTCTCCTTCTAGGATCTCCTGGGAGTAGTTAGTTCTCCCCAAACTTTTATTTATGTCTTCATTTATTGTTTCCAGAAAAGAAGCTGTATGAACTATGGCCACCATACTTCTCCATGCCAATCCACAAATTCTCTACAATGATGACTTCTCTCCCATTTGTCCCCATGCCTCTGACCCCCAGATCTTGTACACTTTCTCAGACAATTTGTTCTGAGATCTTGGCAGACAATCTATGGCCATTGTCAGGACAAAGTGATAAATGAACTTGGTTGTCTGACATGATATTTATAAATCTCCACTAAATACCTCTGTCTGAGCTATAAAGGTCTCCAGCCTATTTCATCCTCAGGAGTTATGTAAATAGTATTTGTGTATTTGTCTGGACTCTCAGAAGAACTGATGCCTGGCTAGCAGGTTGGTGCCTAGGTGGGGAAATCTTAGTCCAAGAGATGGATTCTTTTGGGTCTCCTTTCTTTTTCCCTCCTGCCCCCAGGAAACATTCAAGTCTGGCCCAGTGACTCATCTCTGACTAGAGCCTGTGTAAGATCTCCTTTCATCCTGGAAGACATTCAGATGGTGTATCTCTCTCCCTCTCTCTCTCTCTCTCTCTCTCTCTCTCTCTCTCTCTCTCTCTCTC
>NW_020954569.1:39053153-39353397 GCF_900497805.2 Vombatus ursinus | reverse complement strand
TCTCTCTCTCTCTCTCTCTCTCTCTCTCTCTCTCTCTCTCTCTCTCTTCCTCTCAAATTATAGATACTTTACACATATGGTGAGGAGCAGCCAGACATGTGAGGCTTATAATCTGCAAAATACTCCCATAGTGATGCAAGCTGTCTCCTGATGAAAATATAGCTGCATGCTCTTTATTCCTAGAGCAATAGAGAGGACCTGATTTGATGTCTATACTGCCCTCAGGGGTTGGAGAAGGGATATTCTACTTATCTCTTCAGTTTCTGGAAGAATCTCATTGCTGATCTAAGATGGACAGCCACCCCCATATTCCCCAAATTTGTGAGTGGCTCTTTCTTCATCCTAAAAGTCTTATGCAAAATCCAGTCCCCCAAAAAAGTAATAAATAAAAGGGGAAAAAATAAGAACTGCTCCTTCTAAAGACAAGGAAAAGAAACTAAGTCTTTTTTGGGGGAGGGGGTGGCTCAAATTAAAAGAATTAGAACCAAAAGAGTTTGGGCTTCTACTCTACAGATATGTGCAAAGACTCTCAGAGCAAAATGGTGAATGGTGCAAAGATATCAATGCCATACTGGCTTCAACCAAGAAATTTACATTGAAGAAAAGAAATGAATTCCTGACACAGAATAGGATTTCAATTAAGACTGGATGATTTGGAATAAATTTTGAGAAGCTATATTTGCTCCAAGATCTGAAAGTGACTTGTAAGGCCTTTACAGCCTCTACTCAGGGCAATGGAGGATACCATGTGCTGGCTGGTTTAGAAGCTGCAATTTCATTTTATAGTGCTTACAGACGTCACAAAGATGTGGATTCAATTGGTCGTTAGAAAAAAGCCTGAATAAAAAAGCAGCCTTGGCACACTCAGCAGACTTCATATTAGGGACTTTCCAAGAAAGAAAGGTTCCCTTTTTGCCCAGCTCTTGCCAGAGTTGTCTGTAACCATTTACCCTACCTTTACTTTCACCTAATTTTCTCAATTTTGAAATCAAGTTGCAGGTAATTAGTTCCTTAATTTGCAATCTCAGATATATAATTTGTTGAATATATTTGGACAAAAACAAACAAAAATACCTTCAGGAAAGCTTAAATATGGATACTTGACCATTTTTAAACCTGTTCCTTAAGGTTTAAGGACCTTTTTTCATTTTTGTTTCATAGAAAGAAACACCTGTGTATAAGTTAGAGTAGGGTTAGGAAACATTGGCTTTATTTTTGAAAACAGGAGGATTTCCGAACTGAAGGAGGAAAAATTAAAATACTTAACAAGCATATTATATTTGAAGACATATTAGGCTTAAAGTCAGGAAACTGGTCCTTAGCCAGTAGTAACATTACTGTTGTATTCATGGATTAGTCACTTAAAACTCTTTGGGCCTCGGTGATTTCCTCATTGGTGAAATAAGGTGGTTGTATTGGACTATCCCTAAGGTCCCTTCTAGTTCTAAAACTTTAAACACATTTTCAGCAGAAGAAGCCCATTGAGTAGAGCCTACATAACAACACCACCACCACCACCACCAAGGACTGCTGTGCTTGGCTCATATTATCAACCTGGGGCTTTAAAAGGTACCTTTTACATCTTGGTGCATTAGTTGAAATGTTGCCTGTGACGCATATTATCACCCAAGGTTCTCATTGGACAAAATTGTGAAGTAGACAAAGTAGAAAAGTCTGTCTTCTAGCCTTTACCTTTACTCCTAGTACCCCTATTCATACACCCAAGCATTTATGCTGGATCCTGGATCCCCAGTAAGGTGTTAACTAGTAAGGCTTACGGTTTGAGTTCTCCAAGGAAAATTGCATTTGAATAGATATAAAAATCCTGAAGAAACATTTTACATATATATTATATACACACATTTTACACACATATGTACACATATACACATATATACATGCATGTATAAATATATATGCACACATATATACATATATGCATATGTATAAATCTATATGCACACACACATACCACACACACCCATATGTGTGTGGTGTGTGTGTATGTGTGTGTGTGTGTGTGAATATAACAATTTTCTGTTACTCTGTTTCAGTTTTTAAGGTTAGCTCTCAAGGAGCTGTTTCCTCCTAAGGCACTATGCTTGCAATTTGGCTAGATGCCACCAAGATGTGTATCATTCATGGCTTCATCATCCCCCAGACAAATTTTTTCCCAGATCTCGATAAATAAACTCAGATTTAGATACCACCTAATTAATTTTCTCTTCTATCAATTATCCTCTTTATAAAAATAAACTTTTTGTTTAATCTAATTTTTATATGAATGTATATTTCACACAAAACACAAACTTGATAAGATTAACAAATGTAGAGGAATTTAAATTCAGCAAGGTATTCTGCTGCAATATAAAAATAAACTCTTAAAGTAGCATGTTATTAAATAACATTAAATTATTATCAGTTATTAACATTGGCATATTTATTTATAGAAGGCTGTAATAGTATAAAATTAAAGAATGTGAACATATAAATGTATTTTAGTACTTCTTTCTCTAAAATTAAAATGTTAACACTAGAAAGAAGGAAATGTAGAGATCATCTAATCCAATACCCTCTTTTTTACTAGGCTCAGAGGGGAAAATGACTTTCCCAAAATCAAAGATGATTAGCTGAAAACTTGACCTGAGAACTAGAACCCAATATCCTATTTTTTGGTCTGGTATTCTTTTTCCAAAGCCACAAACTTCAACTGCAAAGGGGCAGTATTTAAGCTAATTTTTCCCACCATTGCCAAGCAAAATACTTATTACGCTTTTTTTTTCATTTTGTTAGAATTAGAAGCCTTCTAAGATTTAAAAAAAAAAAGGCATCCCATCCAGCTCCAGCATTTCAGGGCAGCAGCTTTGGTGACAAAAGTTCTTACAGGCACCTCCTATTGTTGTTTTTTTTTTTATCAATTTCTTCACTAGTCAGATAAAATGTATCTGCCTACTATTAGATACCAACCTTTAATTTACCTTCTTAACACTTCCAGTTATCTCTTGGAATGTTTTTTAAAAAGTTTATGTTTGTTTTTGCATCACCTATGTTTCCCACTGTTTCTCTGAGAGAGTTATCCCACACATCATAAGATATGTCATAAGAATAAAAAAAAAAAAACCAGGAAAAGAAAATCATTAAAACTGATTAATGCGGAGGGCATATAGTGGATAGAGTACCAGATAAGAAGTCAAGAGGACTCATTTTCCTGAATTCAAATCTGGCCTCAGACCCTTACCAGCTATATAACCCTGGGCAAGTCATTTAACCCTGTTTGCCTCAGTTTCCTCACTTGTAAAACGAACTAGAGAAGGAAATGGCAAACCACTTCAGTATCTTTGCAAAAACACCCCAAATGGGGTCACAAAGAGTTAGACACAACTGAAAAAAAAAGTCTGAACAACAAAATTAAGATCTCAAAAAAGTTGGCATTCTATATCCATGCCACTCCCCCACAAAGAATCAAGGGGAGGAATTTTCTCAGGGCTCTCCTTAAAGGCCAAACTTAATCATTATAATTTCACAACTTTTAGTTTCTATTTTTTGTTATTATCATTATTCTTTCCATTCATATTTTTGTATTCATGTATATTTTCCCCTGGTTCTGCTCACTTCACTTTTAAATCAGTTCATATAAATTTTCATTATAAATTTTTCATGCTTCTTTGTATTCATCAATTCCATTTCTTAATGCAGCCCAGGTATATTTGATTACATTCTGGTGAAACAATTTGTTTAGTCACTCTCCAATCAATGGATATTTGCTTTGTTTCAGTTCTTTGCTACTACCAAAAACAAACAAACAAAAAACCTGCCAATATAAATGCTTTGGTATATATTAATAGGTTTTTCTTCTTGTCCTTGACCTCAATCAGGTATGTGTCTTGCAATGGAACTTACATAGCAATGGAATTCTTTGAGTCAAAAGTTTAAGATGTTGTAGTCACTCTCTGGGCATAGTTACAAAATGCTTACCAGAATGGTTAGACTGATTCCAATCTCTTGCATCAATGCCTTAGTGTGCTTGTCTTTCCACAGCCCCTCCAAAATTGATTGTTCTTACCTTGCAAATCTGTTGGGTTAGTTGAAGCTCGGGAATGTTTTCAATTGTTTTCTCTTCTTAGTGATTTGGGGCATTTTTTTTCATGCAGTTTTTTCATGCATCAAATTAGGTTAGTAGTTTGTAGTTATTTTGAGAACTATTTGTTCATATTCTTAGCCACTTATCTATTGGAAAAATGCTTTTTGGTCTTACATATTTTCTATTAGTTCTCTATATACCTTACATGTCTAACTATAAAGTTGTTTTTTAGGGTAGAGCCAAGATGGCAGAATAAAAGCAGTGATTTGCTTGAGCTCTCCCCCAAACCCCTCCAAATACCTGTAAAAAATGGCTCTAAACAAATTCTAAAGCAGCAGAACAGAGCTGAATCGAAAACTCAACTTTCAAATACAAGACTCAAGAGAAGCATGAAGTGGTAAACAGGAAAGAGAAATCATAAGAGACTTATTAAGGTTGAACTGTTTACATTCCTACATGGAAAGATGATATTTGTAACTCATGTGACCTTTGTCAGTACTAGGGTAGTTGGAGGGGGAAAAATTATATGTATAGATAGATAAATAGATAGATAGATAGACAGATAGATAGATAGATAAATAGATGGCACAGGGTGAGTTGAAGATGAAGGGGTGTTATCTAAAAAATAAAATTAAGGGGCGAGAGGATCATACTGGGAGGAGAAAGGGAGAGGTAGAATCGGGTAAATTATCTCACATTAAACAGAGAAGAAAAAGCTTTTACAGTTGAGGGGAAGTGGGGGAAGGTGAGAGGGAATGAGTGATTCTTATTCTCATCAGATTTAGCTTAAGGAGGGAGCAACACACTCAATTGGATATAGAAATCTATCTTACCCTGCAGGAAAATAGGGAAGAAGGGGATAAGAAGAGGGGGGAGGGGTGATGATAGAGGTAGGGCAGATTGGTGAGTGGGTAATCAGAAGCAAACACTTCTGAGGAGGGACAGGGTCAAAAGAGAGAATAGAATAAATGGGGGGCAGGATAGGATGAAGGGAAATATAGTTAGTTTTCCACAGCATGACTACTATGGAAGTGTTTTGCATGACTACACATGTACAACCTGTATTGAGTTGCTTGCCTTCTCAATGAGGGTGGGTGGGGAGGGACAAAGGGAGAAAACTTGAAACTCAAAGGTTTAAAAACAAATGTTAAAAATTGTTTTCACATGCAACTGGGAAATAAGATATACAGGCAATGGAGTATAGAAATCTATCCTGCCCTACAGGAAAATAGAAGGGTAAGGGTATAAGAGAAGCAGGGAGGAGATAGAAGGGAGGGCAGATTAGGGGAAGGAGTATTCAGAATACACACCGTATTGGGGTGAGGGGAAGGACGAGATGGGGAGAAAATTTAAAACTCAAAATCTTGTGGAAGTGAATGTTGAAAACTAAAAATAAATAAATTAATAAAAAAATTTAAAAAGACCAAAAAAAAGTTGTTTTTTTTTACAATGGGATAAATTAACACTTCCTCCATGAAGCTCCCAGGATTCAGCTGAAAGAAATTAATACTATGCTGTATCTTCACTTTATCTCCCATAATTACCTCTTTTGAACCACGGGAGAATAATGTGTCTCCACCTAACTCTTCTTACTTTAGCTTTTGAATATGGCAGTTTGTATAAAAGTTTTTGTTGTTGTTTAGTCATTTCTGATTCTTTGTGACCTCTTTGGGAGTTTTCTTGGCAAAGATACTGGAATGATTTGCCATTTCCTTCTCCAGCTTATTTTGTAGATGAAGAAACTGAGGCAAACAGGTTTAAGTGGTTTGCCTAGGGTTATACAACCAGTGTCTCAGACCAGATTTGAACTCAGGTCTTCTTGACTCCAGGGCTGGCACTATATCCACTGTACCACTTAGCTGCCTGTTGTAAAAGTTAATTTACAACAAATACTTATAATTACATATTAATCACTAAATGCTAAAAAGTTTCCCTAAGAAATCATTTTAGCAGCTTCAAATCTGAAGGAGATTATACCTTTTAAGGTATAATTTTAAATAGAATATACCTTTTAATTTTTAAGAACCCTACATTTCAATCTATTTGCAAGCAAGAGCTTAGGAACAAGAATACTTACTGTGGAATTTCAGGTACCTGAAAGTAACAGCACTCTTCCATCTTACAGGCCTTGCCTTCTATCAACTCTGCGGTTTGTCTGACTCCATGCTTTGCTAAATGTGGTTTTCTGACTAAGGCACTAGACTGCAATACATGTTTTCAGCCCCCGTTTCTGGTAGAGTTGCTTTTGTTTTTACTAGAATATCAGTAACAACATATTGTAGGAGTATATACTGCAACATTCCACAGCCCTCAAAAAGAACAGGGGAAAACCTGAGCCAAAGAATTACTTAAGCCTCATATCACTGGGAAAGTAACTTCTGCTAATAAAGCCAACTGTAAAGAACTCTCATAATCAGTGGCAGGATTTAGGAACTAAACACCTTAATACTAAAAACAAAAAGAAAACCCCCAAGGGTTATGCACCTTTGAGAAAGGGCATTCTAGGTGCAGTGGAAAGATATCTGATTTGACAAACTCCTAGGACATGCCCTACAAACAGAACAGCTTGCATGACCAAGTGGGAGATACTTTTTCCTTCCTAACTTCCATTCCCACGTTCTCTGTCCCAAGGGATGACTGAATCTGAGGCATAACCAGACATCAGAATTACTTTTGCATACTAATGTCCATGGTACTTTCCCTTTCTTCTTTGAGCAGTTCCTTAAAATGTTGAAAATGCAAGCTCAACAACATTTTTCAATAGGGGCAGTGGTTGTCTTTTCTATTTTAACCTGAAATAACTTAGGACAGAGATGTCAGATTGTCTGGAAGCAGTAATGGAATTTTTAAATTTTGAATTATATTCTTGTATATTATTATGAACTTGGCAAATATAAACAATTCTTTACCCAAAGAAAACCAGAAAAAAAGAGAATTGTATATGAAATGCATAGCTCACTCTTTTTTAAAGAATATAAATGCTATATTTAATATGGCAGCCCCAACACTATTCTGAACTTCTTTATGGATTCTTCTGCTTATTTTTAAATATTTCATTGACACTTTATTCTCTTCTTTTTTATATATATATTTTTTGGCAATTGCGGTTAAGTGACTTGCCCAGGGTCACACAGCTAGTAAGTCAAGTGTTTGGTCTGAGGCTGGATTTGAACTCAGGTCCTCCTGACTTCAGGGCCAGTGCTCTATCCACTGTGCCACCTAGCTGCCCCTATTCTCTTCTTTAGGTATCACTACCACTGTCCTCCCCATACAGCTCATCCCCCCAAAAAAACAATAAATAAATAAAAGCTCTCCCTTATAACAAATAAGAATAGTTAAGCAAAACTAATCTATACATTGAGTGTGTCTGAAAATGTAAGTTGCTTTCTGTGCCTCAATCTAGTCCATTTCTACCCTACAAGTGGTGAAAAGGATAATGATTCTTGAAGAGTTGTAACTAATCTGTATTACCATAGTTCTTAAGTCTTCCACAATTATTTTCCTTGACAATTTTGTAGTCATTTGGTAATCATCCTTGTGGTTCAGCTCACTTTGTTCTATATCACAGGTTCTCTTAATCTCTGAATAATTTCTCTGAATCTGTCTCTTTCATCATTTCTTATACATAACAATAGTTCTTTACATTCATGTACTATACTATGTTCAGCCATTTCTGAGTTATTGGGCACCCATTTTTTTTTTAAATTTTGGCTAAAACAAAAAGTCCTTTTCAGAGGATTAAATGTATCTTTTTATATATAGTAGTCCTTCCTCTCTTCTTTGATCTCCTTAGGGTATATGCCTAGAAGCATTATCACTGGGTCCAGGGGTATGCACAGTTTAGTGACATTTTTGTGAACAGTTCCAAACTGCTTTTCAGAAAGGTTAGATTCAGAGCCTCACAAGCAGGAAATTAGTGTGTCTGTCTTCCCACAGCCCCTTTAACAACTTCATTTTCATCATCTTTGCCTATCTGAAGGTTGTGAGTGGATCTGCAAAGTTGTTTCCACTTTCACTTCTCTAATTAGTGATTTGAAGCATTTTTTTTTCATAGAGTTATTGATAGTTTGGTTTCCTTCTGTTGAAAACTGTCTGGGTAATAAGAATTTACCTATATAGCTACAGCTAGGTGACAGAGTGGATAGAGTGGTGAACTTGGAGTGATAGACTCTTCTCCCTGAGTTCAAATCCAGCCTCAGATACTTACTAGCTGTGTGACCCTGGGCAAGTCACTTTACCATGTTTGCCTCAGTTTCCCACTTGTAAAATGAAATAGCAAACCACTCCAGTATCTTTGCCAAGGAAACCCCAAATGGGATCATGGAAGAATCAGACAGGACTGAAGAACAACAAACAGGAATTTTAAGCACACATGAATGGAACTGTTTTTAGCAACAGGCACTGTGATAGGGTGTGTCCTAGTGGGAAAACATCATGCTAAAAATCATGGGAGCAAGCACACAGCCTTGTTTCACTTCATTGGGACTGGGAAAGCATGAGAGCATTGTCCATTATTCATAACCCAGGCAAGAATACCTGGTAGGATTAGGTTAAACTCTTGTTGTTGTCCTTATTGTTGTTTATCTTTCATTCTGGAAGAGAATCCAGAAAGTGATGTCTTGACCTGCAAGTGAATTGGATTTAAGTGAGGCAGGGCTGTGCAAAATCATCAGTCTCACTTGGATGCAGTGGGAGATGTTGGCCGCCTTTTTAAACTAAGATCTTTCCCAGGTCTCAATTTGTCTGAGGCAACTCCCATTCAGTGACTAAGGCTAAGATAAAAAACAAGGCAAAAGATGTCCTCTTTTACCTACTTAAAAAAAAATCGATCTGGGAGGAGAAGACCCTCAGGTTTTCTGGTCATGAAAGAAACAGTTTCTATTTACACTTACTCTGACCAAGAAAACCCAAACTATGACCAAGTGAGACTTGGGTTGGGACCTATTATTGGCCAATCAGTGAGAGCCAGAGTGCCTGGGGTTTAAGGCATAGTCTAGTAATTCCATCTGAATCCCAATGGGATTTATCAAAGCTGGGTTTCTAGAGCTCTATTTCAAGAAATGGATATTCCTTGGAAGGTCTTTCCTAGGTCTCAGCTGGTCTTATTTCTTTCTTGAACCATTCAGAAACATTCTGCTGTGGTTCCATGCTCTTTTGGCAATGTATGGGGTCCTCTGTCTCATCATGGGTTGATTAATTTTCTTTGTTTTGCAATATTTATTCAGAGATATTTGGAGTCATCTAAATGTTCTGGGGACCATTTTCCCTTCCATTATTAAAATCTTCCTTATTTTACTTACCTACTTGTGCTTAATATTTTTAACTGAGTTTTCTTCTTCCTGAGATCTTTGGTAATTTCAGTCTTTTTCTCCCCTTTTTCACTCACTTTCTGACAGTTTTCCCTTTGAAGGCAAATCTTCAGTGGAATAAATCTCAAGGCTATCTTCTCCTCCTCCTTCTGTTCTGGGGAATTTACTCTTCAAAGACCTTAGTTCCTGCCCCAAGGAATTTCTAAGGGAACAAAACTGGCCCCAGATGGGTGCCACTGTGCCTTCCATCAGGCCTAGTTGAGCTTTCCCCAGGGGTCCCCACAGGATATTGTCCTTCTGTCCCAATTCCCTCTATTTTTTAGTTCTCTGGCTGAGCACTACTGTAGCATAGTAAGTTTGTGCTGCTTTCCCAGGTGGGTCTTGCTTCTACTTTCCAATACCTCTACTTCCTCCAGACAGGGTACAGGTACAGAGTTGAGTTCCCTTGCTTACTGCCACAGAATGGTGGAATGACAGTAGGAGCAGGGAAGGCATACTTTCAGATCCCATAACAGCAGTATGGGAATTCCTAAGTGAATCCCAGAGCCCAAGTCCACTGGTACTGTTGTGCCAAAGAACATGGGGGTTAGTGTGGGAGAGGTGCTCAGTGAACATGTCAGGAATTAGGAATTAACTTTCTTTGCTGTTAATTCTTGAGGCTGTTGTTACGTCATTAGGTTCCTTGGACTTTTAGCCTGCAAAGATAGTTGGCATTATTTTGCTTCTTGCATATAATTCTTATTTGCACATATTTTGAGAGATTGTGTGAATCAAAAAAAAAATTAGTCCTGCATCTTGTTGGTCACATGACCCACCAAATCCAAAGCTTATTGTAAACTGTCATACTTACAGAAGTTTGTTTGTGGTGGAATTGCAAGTACCTAACTATTAAATAATTAGAGCTCATGTCTACAGAGAGCTATACAGTTTGTATATCAATTTCCTCACAACAATCTCATAAGATGGATAGTATATGTATTACCATCCCCATTGAATAAATGAGGAAAGTCAAAGTGAGAGAAGTGATTTGGTTGGTTCCAGGTATTGCTTCCAGTAAGTATAAAGGAAAAGTGCTCTAAGCCTTTTCCTACATTCCTGGCCATATGTACATAATAAAGGCAGGAAAGTGGTTACACCATGGGAAGATAATGGCCTTGCTTCCTGGGTTTAGTTTTGTCTCTCTGGCTTCCTCTCCAGCCTCTACTCCCCCTCCAACTCATTTTCATGGCAGAATAGAAGGGATTTCTGAATTCAGCAACTGAGTGATCTCAAACCTCAGGGCCCTCAACATTTTATTGGGAGGGTGGTCATTAGAATAGAGGCTGATTAGGTATAATCTAGGCATTAGAGACAAATAGAGAGGGACAAGAAATGCTTTTCCTAAATTATAGTGAAGTCAGAGACAAAGGCCCCAGCCCCAGCCCAGGAAGCTTAACTCTAAAGAAAAATATAAGCCTAAAAACACTAGCTATTTAGATAGCAGCTTCTCTGCTCTATATTATAAGGATCCTGGCATCTGGGGCAAATAATTTCCTCTGGATATGGAGTCTGGTTCTAGTCAAGACTCTGGAAAGAATAGACAGGCTTCTCCTTAAAGAAAAAATAAAATAAGCAATTTTACCCTCTCCCCTAGCCCAACTAAGATTTTTGTTGGTCAGTGTGGAGGGCTACTACTTTTCTGATACAGATGTAAAACAAACAAACAAACAAACAAATAAGAAACCCTCAGGTCTTTAAACTAAAAGACCTTGGCAGAGTTACCTGTTCCCTTAAGGAGGAGGGAACACTACAGCCAAGCACTTCAGCTAAAATCAGAGACTAGAGGAAGGGAGCAGCTCTAGCACCATGTGCTTAATGGGGCTGTTCCTGGCAGCATGCCAGTGGAGAACACAGGTCCAGAAAAGCAATGTTGATTAGAAACTACAAGTCCCATTTAGCATCCTGTGGCAGAAACTTCACATCCAGGGCAGCAGTCTCTAGTGGAGACAGCATACTGAGATCTATGTTTGGGTAAACAATATATCCAACTAATGTTGAGATTCAAATAGAGTAATCAATGAGAAGCCCATTATCTTAAGTAGCACTTAAAGGCACTTTAGGAGACAACGAGATTGGTGTAGGCTGGTCAATGAAATACCAAAACCAATTGAGGCCCCTCACTGAACAATGGAATAATGATATGCCTAGATTTGGTCAAAACTCTGAACTATTCCCCCCCTTCCCCCACTTGCCCCTGATTACCTCATCTCTCTGTCCAGGGTAGGTTTTCCTCTATAAGAATCCCTAGACTCTCCTGATTAGTGGACATTTACCTTTATTGGGTGTCCCCCTTAAGTGGGCATCTTCCTTTAGCAGGAGGCATCTCCCAGAAGGGGCTGTCTTTCTTGGGGATGGCCCTCTCCTTTAGGGGGAGGTCTCTAAGCTGTGGTTTCTCTTAAGGGGTGGAGGAGCTTGCTTGGTGTGTTGTATTACCTGGAAAAAATGCCTGTGTTTGATTTGGAGATAGCCTGAGCAAATTCTTACAAGATGACCTGCACCCCAACATTTTGAGATGCCCCTGAACCTCAACACTAACACAACATAGCTAGCAGAGACCACTGGGGAACAGGACCAGCAGAAGCAGCACAATGATATTTATAGAAGACCTTGGTGGTTCTGGGGTGTGAGTTGATAATCCATTTGTGCTCTCTATATGGATACCTGCCTATTTATGCACCCTGACCTTATGTACTCCCTATTTGTATGTTCCCTCTAAACTAAGTGGGACAATGGATATAGCACTGGGCCTGGAGTCAGAAAGACCTGAGTTCAAATCCAACTTCAGGCACTTACTAGTTGTGTGACCTTCAGCAGTTTGCTTAACTTCTGTTTGCCTCAACTGTAAAATGCGATTATAATAACACCTATCTTCCAGGGTTGTTGTGAGGATCCAATAAAATATTTGTAAATTGCTTAGCTCTATGCCTAGCACATAATAAATGCTACATAAATGTTAGTTATACTTATTAATTATTAACTATATTCTCTCTTTCCACTGATGTGTAATTTATGGGAGAGTATTAACCAGATTTGCCATTGAAATATTTTATTGTTATCTTTCCTGATGTGCTATTTCAGAAAATACCCTTGTTTTTATCTAATTATATCCTGTGGCTGACTATTAATCAATGAATAGCTATGCAGAACAATGGACAAAGCACTGGATCAGGGGTCAAGAAGATCTGAGTTCAAATGTGAGTGAATACTTATTAGCTGTGTGACCGTGGGTAAGTCACTTAACCTATCTCAGCCTCGGTGTCCTTATCTGTAAAACAGTGATAATAATAGCATCTACTTCCCAGAGTTATTGTAAGGAGAAAATGAGAAGACATTTATAAAGTATTCTTGCAAACCTTAAATAATCATGTAAAACTTGTTTTAAAAAATTGTTAAAGAAAAAAAAGCTATGTAAAATAAGCTAAGTAAAAATTGAGATAAACTTTTCCCCAAGGAGTTTATCTCTTAATAGTTAAGTAAGTTAAATATTGGTGAGGGCTCATGAGCTATGGTTTTGAATGGATGCAGACCCACAGAGTAACTTTAATCTAGGGCATATCTGAGAAACCCACTCTCCAAATTGTGGGGTGTCCCCTAAGTGCTACATGTTACAAAAAGAAAAGTGAACCAGTTCTAACCCTAAAGTCCTTTGTTTTTGTTATCTGCTGCGCCTAGGTGTCTCTACAACCATGCAGGGAATATAGATAAAACCAGACAGAAAAAGCCAAAGGTTAATTTTGTCATATTCACTGAGAGCTTTGTAATTCAAAGATCCCTATTGTTCCTTGCAGAAAATGCAGAGGAATAACTTTGCGGTAATGAACTCCTCTCTTTAATAATGATGCCACCCAGTAATCTGCTATTTAACTTTCCACTCTTAATATTTATCACTTTTTCTCACATTTCTCTTGGGAGGCCCTGTGTGACACCTGAAATACCCAAACCTCTATCAGCCTCCAAGAAAGTTTGGCAACCCATCCAGGCTTGAAAGCTCTAGTAGATATTCTCAGGGAAAACCCAGTGGGCTTTGCTTAGTCTTTTTTGACAGGAAATTTAAAAAAAAGCAGCCTCTTTCTCCACTACCTTGCTCTCCCCCACTCCCAAGCATTCCTGTGAGAAACATCAGAAACACTTCTGGGCAATAACTAAGCAGTAATACCCAGGGAGAGGAAAGATGGTAAAGGCATTTAGAGTCACCTTTTAAAAGAACTAAAAATAGACGTCTTCACAAAATAATTGATGATGAGTGACAGTGATCAAATGAATGGCTGCTGATCTAATAGTGTACAGGACTGAGAGATTTAAAAGGCCCATTGGTTCTCACAGAAGGGCAATGATTACTACACAATCCTGCTATTAACAGGTGGCAATAAGAAACACATGATGATAGTCAGTACTGTTCAGTTACCAAGTTGTCAGTTCCATTTTTTCCCTCTTGCCCTCTACCCCCAACTTCATGAAAAAGTGGGAAAGAGATGTGGTTAAAAGTGGTTCCCAGGGGGAATCATAGGTCTAAACTTTGACCTATTGTAAAGGGTTTATATGAGGAAAGGATAGTATTCTGAGTTTCTTTCTACATTTTCATTTCAGGGAATTTACTTTATATTGAAAATTAAAAGCCACTAGAAACTCTTCAGTTCTCTAAAACAGCTGTAAGCCAGTTTTTGCTCTCTCATGTGTGTGACAATCCCTTGACAAATTGAGAAATAAAAATAGTAACTTTGCATTCCTTTTTCCTAAGAGCCTAAGGTATATGAGGTTTTGAGGGGTGAGGGAATCAGAAGAATCCATGGTAAACATTTTTCAAAAACTCTTTAAAAGCAACCATAAAGAGAGGAAGATAATAAGATTTTATACATTTAAAAAAAATTAGTGACCATATTTTTAGGGAAATATTTTATATTCAGCCCTACCAATCAGTATCCTTCTCCTGGCACCCATAGAACTAACAGGGTACTCTTTATTAGCCATAAAGTCATTTTCTGACAGAATACTTACCTATAGTAACAGAAGCCATAAATTTCAAGTAATAGAACACTGCAGGGAAGTTCTCAAATTGCCTCTGGGTTTTGTGTGTATGTGTGTGTGTGTGTGTGTGTGTATGTGTGTGTGTGACACACAACTCACATTTTACCCATATTAAAACAAACCTCTCATAAAAGGATAGTTAGAGAAGAAAAACATTCTATTAATGCTGTTAGTAAATGTCTGCAGGAGAGTGAGAAGTGGGTCTTTATGACTTCACTGTTCCAGAAATTATAGGGAATTGTTTACTATTGTTTTACTTTTAGTAAATTGACAAAAGCTTTGTTATAGTACCACCAATGTTCCACTGAATCCTTGGGACGTAATAATGCAGAAATAAGGGACAGGACTAGCCAAAACTGTGAGGTAGCTGAAGTTTGTCCTTGCAGCACCCAATCTCCTCTCTTACAAATTTCCTTCCCCTCTCCAAGGTATCCCACCAGCCCTCACCTTAGGACCAGAAGAAAACTAAAAGTAAAGTAAACCAACAGGACAGAGAGACCTCAGTTCTCATGTGGGAGAGGTAGCTATTCCTAGAGAATTTGAATCAAAGCCTTCAGCTAAAAGGACCTAACATGCCTTTGAATGTACAGCCTTCTGCCTTGAAATCAGGATGAGTAAATATCCATAGGCTTCACTGAACATCCTTTTCTTTCCACAAGAAATTCTCATACATTGCATCTGGCTTGAATTGATTTGACTGGCTTGAATATGGTTAAATCCAAACAATCTTTTTTAGGCATCTATGTGGTGATGAATCTGACAATAGTTCGATGTCTTATCATGACATGAAGTCAATTCTGGATTGTCAGGGGCTATGCCAGGGGAACATAAACTCTGCCAGGTTCTACCAACTGGGAAAGGCTTTGAGCATAGGCCAGGCAATGATTTATGTCTGTCCTCTAAGGAACTGCTCAATTGAGACTGAATATGCTTCATAGAGAATTGGCCATTACGTGATTTTTTTTTTTTTAGTCCTAGAAACTTATAAAGACAGTCTACTTGGGGTTTCCAACTATATTCATAGAGGGAGTTCCCACACCCACAATATGAAATAAAAGATCTTGAGATGTTGAAGCAAGAAAGATAACAAGTGACAGGTTGCTTTGGATTCATGTGATAATAATTAAAGGTTAAAATGCATTCTTAAATAACTTATTATTTTTTGCTTATTCAAGTCTTCATCTCTTCTCACTCCTAATTGGTCTCCCTCCTTCCAGTCTTTATCCCTCTCCAAACCATTTGCCACTTAGTTTTCAAAATAATCTTCCTAAGGCTAGCCAGTCTTGTTACATTGGAACTGAAACAGGCACAAAGGGATATTTATGGGGTTCCTTAAATACACTTGGAAAAAAATCAACCACCTGTGTACTCACATATGAAAAGGCTGGAAAATCTCATTAAGTCTACTTTTATTCAACTCTCTATTTAGTGGATCAAAGTCATATAATTCTGAGCCTCCTAGAATCACAGAGCTTTTTACAGAAGTATACATGTAGACCTAGAATTTGCAACATAGAGTTTTAACAAGCAAGTAGCTTTATATTCCTAAGGGGAATAAACAAACCCATAACAGCCCCAGCAACCAGTAAATAAAAGGCTTTAGAAGGAATCGTTGTTTCAAAAACATTTCAGTCATAGTCAATTAGTGAGATGCTAATAGTAATGAGTAGGACACTGAATTAATTCACATTTCAGTCACTGGCACTCATTAAGCAAATAAAGATCATACTCAGAACTCTGAAGACAATTTCACTATGTCATTTAGGAAAATGTTTCCTTAAGGACTATTCTTTCAAAAGCTTGGGACGTTGCCAAGTTACTATTTTTGAGAGGTAACACTGCACTATTACTAAGAGACTTTAAATTCAGAATTCCATACAAAAGCCCTTATCTTGTCTCAGGAGATTTTTCCTGGTTGTGCCAGGCACCTTTCCTTTTAGGGCTCTGGCAATCAGGAAGGTGTTCTTTCTTACCATCCTTATTCCTCTGACAGGTAAAACAACCAAACTGACTACATGTCATCACAGTTTAAATTTACTCCCTCTTTACCTCTGTCCATCTCAGAGAATACCCACCTTCCTTCAAAGCAAAGCACAGAATCCACCTCCTGAGAACTTTCCTGATCAATCAACGAATAATTTATTCAGTGGTTACTACATGATAGGCACTGTACTATAGCCTGGGGAGACAAAAAGAGGCAAAACACAGTTCCTGTCCTCAAGGAGCTTACAATCTAATGATCTTCCAGTTAATATTCTGCCCCCCTTGAAATTACTTTGTGTAACTTCATATATACTTTGCATTCTTTCATCTATGTACATGGTATATTCCCTCAACAGAACAAAAGCCACTTGAAGGCAGGGACTGTTTTATTTCTGCCTTTGTATCTCCTAGAACAGAACCTGACATGTTGTAGGTGCTTAGTATATGTTTATTGTATTAAGTTGTTTGTTATTGAAGTAAACCAGTTTGTTATTTAAAGTTAAGCTTTATATATTCAAATTAATGTTGTTTTCCCCATAAAATAAATTCTATGTTTCTCTTCTAAAGTATAATTTTTAATCTCTCGTATTTCCTTCATTTTACAGCTTTATTGTGAATTTCTAATTAGATAATGGGTATATAGAATTTTGTAAGTTCTAAAATACTTATGAATCATCAGAATTTTTCAGTAATACCTACTTTCTCCATGTAGATGGATCTATGTTCTATGTTCTCATTGAATTGGGTACCCCTCCTAGTGAGGCAGCTCACAACTCATCCATGTAGAATAGCAATCTTGTGTGATTTGTGTTTAAGACCTTCCACAAATCCTCCAAAGTGGATTAACCCAAAATACTAAGTAGTGACTTGGAGAGGATGGTAGTGCATTTGACAGTAATAAGAAAAAAAGGAAAAAGGGAGAGTTTGGGAGTGGAAATAAATAGTTTATTTTTGGATATGTTGAATAGAAGATATCTACAGAATATTCAGTTAGAGATGTCCAATAAGTAGTTAAAGATGTAAGACCAGAAGTTAGGAGAGAGGTGTCAATGTCATACCAACCAAAGTACCAAAGAGCTAATTCATAGAGCTAAAAAGCAATAAAATTCATATGGAGGAGCAAAAGATTAAAAATCTAAAGGGTAATAATAAAAAAAATGGGAAAGTGGCCTAGCAGTACCAGATCTTACACTGTCCTACAAAGCAAGAATCATCAAAAAACAAACAAACAAAAACATTTGGCATTGGTTTAAAAAATTGAAAAGTTGATCAGTGGAACAGATTAGGTATACAACATACAAAAGCAAATGAGCATAGTATCACAGTGTATGATGAACTGAGGCCTCCAAATCAATGGCTAAGGACTCACTATTTGATAGAAACTCCTGGGAAAAGTAGAAAGATGTTTGAAAGAAAGGAAATATAGACCAATATCTCACACTAGACATCAAGATCAACTCCATGACTTAGACATAAGAGGTGACATCATAAGCAACTTAGAGAAGCAAAGAAGAAATTACTTTTCAGATCTATGGATAGGAAGAGAATTCATGACCAAACAAGGGACAGAAAGGATCACAGAATATAAAATAGACAATATCTCCAAGTAGCAAATATGCATCTGAATGAAGTTGAATCACTTGTTAAATGTTTTACGCTAAATTAACTGATTTTATGATTTCTACCAGAACTAAATTGGGTAAAATTCTACCTAGCGTGGAAAATCACAGTTCTTTTTAGATAGTAGATCTGACTTCTCAAAATATTCTTCTTTTCCCAAAATACACCTTTCCTTTCCCCATCTCCAAACAGACTCCCTGGTTGGCTCATACTTGGAGCTTACAAATTCTTTTAATTGACTGGTTTCTCTACTGAATTTTAAATTTTAAATTTCTTTCAGTTTGATAAATGATTGCTTTTTTTTTCTTTTTAGGTTTTCCCCCATATAGTTTCCTGAGTTGATTCTGATTTATGACCCTAAGGTAGGTCACCAAGATGCCACTGGTCCCACAGAATTGTGGAATCTCAAAATTGGAAGGGATTCAGATCCATTCCAGCCCTGCCTTCATACCTGAATAAGAATTCCCCTCTGCAAGATCCCCAAACAGGTGGCTGTCAAACCTCTCCTTGCACATCTCCAGAGGGGACTAACCCACTGCCTCCTGAGTCATCCCTTTGGACAGCTCTGTTAGAAATATCTTCAGGCTGCCACATCAATGGTTATCATTGATATTTCCCTCCTGAGAACTTCACTTGTAATCTCAGGGTTCCACTTCCAAGAATTGAATGGTACGGAGTTACCTCAGGTTCCCAAGGATACTTTTCATAATAGAAAAGTGACTTCTCAAGGCTTTGATGATTTCAAAGAGCTTATGTCATCTCTCCTAATGCCAAATAAGACCTTTTGTCCTCTCACACCCTTTAGAAAGGAAAAGTCTAAAATTCCATGCGATCCCACCCAATATAAGCCCTTCTTTGAAAAAAACAAACAAATTGTATTTTGTTGCATTGTTGTATTTCCTTTCCCCTATTCTAAACATTAGTTTTGGACAAAGTGATAAAACGCTACCACCCCATTTGGTCTTTTTTTTTCTTTTTTTTTTTTGTAAACTGAAACTATCACAGTGATTGAGGAATTGTGAATTTAATGCTTTCAAGTTTATGAAAAAATAAACAAAGTCTGAACAAGGTTTTCCCCTGATGAACTGAGAAAGGGCACCACAAAGCCACAGACATCAATCATCCAATGGTGAAAGTTCACTGTGTGTTCAAGTGCTTCTGCAACTTCTTACTAGCAAAGTCTAGAGAGTTCTTTCTTTCAGTTATTTGAACTTTTATCTTACATTTCAGTCCAAAAGAATTATAAAGAAATCTCCACAAAAATACTAGAAAATGATGAGATATTGAATGTTAGACCATTGCCTCAGGAAAAAGATCTTTGATATTGCATTACAGTCTATATTGGGGAAAATTATTGAGTGTTTTCAGTGGTTAAACTTAGGGAGTAGACAGCTCTGTTCACATCTACCCACTGACTGCAGAAAAAAAAAGAAGTTTGTTTTTCATGAACTTTAGATGTGCTTTTGAGGTGCTATATTCTGTGACACAAAGTTTTGCCAAATTAATTTTAGGCAGTAATTACCTCAGTATTCCATTAAAGATACAGAGGATTGTAGTGGGTTTGTAGTGTACTGAGATTATATATAGAATTGTAGAATATTAAACCTGAAAGAGACCTCAGAAGTCATCTAGTTAGCCCCCTCATTGACAGATGAGGAATCTGGGGTACAGGGAAATTAAATATTTTGGGTTTTAGATTTTTTTCCTTAAAAAACAAAGAAAATCAACCCTTGTCTCTATAGTAATAATTTATACCTAAGACAAAGTGGGTACTAGATGTTAGGGCTCTTGACACCAAATGCAGTGCTCTTTATCACACCATATCACATACCTTGAAGAAATGATAACAACTCTCCTCCCTTTCACCTTTTCCTTGTCCCTCACCTTCTCTCTGTTCTTCTTCCCCATCTCTCTCTCTTTATTGCTCTTCCTTATGTCCCAACCCCTTAAGAGATTGGAGGTTTTTATTTTCTTAGGGCCTTTTCTCCCCTCTCTACACTCTTTCCCTTGATACCCTATCATTTCTATATAGATATTTCACAAATATCCAGCCCAAATTTCTTCTGAACTCCCACTTGGGCATCCCATTGGCAGCACTTAAATTATTTTACCTCCTAAACTGGTCCCTTCCTCCCACCAAATGTCCCTATTTCTGTTGGAGGTTCACAGTCTACTTTTGTGACTACTACAATTCTACTTTTCCCTCTCCTTTCCTCTTCTTGTAGCCAGTCTATTGTCTTATCTTGTCAATTCTAAGTCCACATCCTTTTCTCTCCTCTCATGCATCAGCTATTCAAGTTGAGGCACTCAACCCTTCTTCCCTGGATTATTGTAAGAATCTCCTAATTAGTCTCCCTCAGTCAAGTGTCTCTCTACCTCCAATCTAATCTCTACACAGCAGCCAAAGTGATTTTCTTAAGATGCAAGGTGGACCATATCGATTCCTTTGCCCTTTATAAACTCCACTGACTAAATATTACCTGTATAATTAAATATAATGTTCTGTTTGGCATTTAATGATCTTTACATTTTGCCCTTAACCTACATTTCTAGACTTACCTGAGATCACACAACCATAAGTGAATGAAATGGTTCTCAAAACCAGAATGTATATATGTATATATATGTTATACTATATTACATACAATATATCATATTTTAATATTTTAGATTTATATAGTATGATAAATATATGGCTATATTATATTATAAACATACTATATATATACACATAAAATATTTTATATTATATAGTTAAAGTGAGAAAGCAAAACATGATATTTTGTTTCTTTCTATCCCTCAGGCCTAGCATAACACCTTGAACATAATGTTCATTGAACTAATAAACCCAGGACTGACTCTAAATCCCACACTATTTCCACTATAACACATAGGGGAATCCATCTCACTAATTGTTTAAATAATTATGTGTAAATGAAAATCTGGAGTGATTCAGGAAATTTGTTACTGCTAGCCATAGATTGTCACTTTTTAATATACAAATTATTTTTAAAAATCATGTAATAGTCAACAAGCATTTATTAACTATCTACTATATGCTAGGCACTATGTTAAGTACAAAGGATACAAGATCGGTAAGAAACTCACAGTTTGATAGGGGAGACAACATGAAAAAACTATGCACAAACAAGATAGAGATATATGTGTGTGAGTATATGCATGTATAGATAGATGTAGATATAGATATATAGATGCAGGTCTGCATGTCTGTAGAGGTATATGATATAATCACGCATATAGGTATAATCCATAGATGGAAGGCAATATACATACATACATACATTATATATATATATATGTGATCAACAGATGGAAAGTACTAGAATTAAGGGAGATCAGGAAAGATTTCTTGTAAAAGTTAAGATTTTACCTGGGCCTTGGAAGAATCCTAGGAAGCCAGGAGGCACAGATTAGAAGGGAAAGAATTCCAGGTAAAAGAGACAGCCAGTAAAAGTGCATAGTCAGGTGGGTTTTGTTCAGGGAAAATCAAGATGGCATATGTCAGTGGATGGCAGAGTATGTGGAGGTAAGCATTAAGGACAGTCTTTCATTAGCTTTATGTAATATCTAATTTGTTGGCTCACTCAAAAAGCAAGCATTCTTGAGTACCTACTGGGTTAAATGTACCATGGAAGTCATACCACTGGGAATGACAAAAAGACAAGGCATGGTCCTTGTCCTCAAGGTACTTATAGTTCAAGTAAATATAGCAAGTGCATAATATTATACCTACAGAGTATGAGGAATGTTCTAATGTGGGAATGAATGAATGAAAGAAGCATGTATTAAATGCTTCCTGTACAGTGCCAAACACTGTTCTATAAGCGGGGGATCCAAAAAGAAAAGTAAGATTCTAGTCCCTATTCTCAAATTCTAACGGAGGAGAGAGAGATAACATATAATGGAGGGTTTGGCTGCAGGGAAGATAGCAAGGCCTGGTAGTCTGGAGGGTACAGAGGCCGAATGAATAATAAACCCTGATGGTCCAGAGGGTGAAATAGCTGGGCAAATGGCAATTCCCAGCAGTTTGCAGGAAATAGTAGCAATCTAGAAGGCAAACCTGAGAGCTCATTCTTTCACCTACTGAGAAGTACACACCGAATTGTTAAAGAAGAAAGTGAAGTTTTCCTTTACCATGAATTTCATCTTCTGCCAGCTGTAGATGGATTCACAGTAAAGTACCACCCATTCTGCTTCTGCTACATCTTCCTCCACTCTTCCCCTCGTCCCACCCTCCTCTCCCTCTTCCCCAGTATTCTAGGATTCAGAACTGGGAAGGACCTTAGAGATAAAGTCTAACACTCTCACTTTACAGATAAGGAAAGAAATCCAGACAAGTTTCATGATTTTCTTGAAGTTGCAAGTACAGTTATATGTAACAGAAGCCTCTGAACACCAAATTTAGAGCTCTTTCTACTAACCCACACAGTCTCTACAATACTATGCTCATTGAATGATAAATCAATGATGCTATTTAACTTTTGGGCTAAAAAGTATTTCATTAGATTCCAAGGTCATTCCTATAAGAACAGATTAAAGATTATTTTTGTGAAAAATTCTGGAGAATATTCCTCTTGTTAGATTCTTTGTAAAAAAAAATCTGGAAAGCACAAGACAACTGAATTTTTCAAAACCACTGTTAATTCAGGTAGAAAGTAGAAATCCATTACTAAATAATCATCATCATCATCATAAGGTTCTACATTTGTTGTGGTAGAAACAACTTATGACAATTAAATCATGATTTTGTTTGGTTCCTTGTGAACTGTAAAAGAGAATCAGATATCATACACTTCAAAGAAGTCCTTGAGCTATTTCCCCTTTAGAAAGACACAGAATATGACAATGTCTGCACAGTAAGTTTAGGTAGCCTGCTGTGAATGACTGCAAAAATAAAGCTTTCAGTCCTTTCTCAAACTGGAAGAATTAAGGACAAAAGGAGGAGAAATTGGGTGGCATTTTCAGATATGGAAGGGTGATATCTTTGTTTAAATGGAAATGGTCTATGTTATTATAGAACATATTTTCACTTTTGGATATGTAATATTTCCACACCAAAAAGCAAAATAAACTTACTTGAAACAATACACAAACAAAAAAGCAGAGTTCATTGTCACAAAGGTGGGACCAAAAAAAAAAAAGTGTTATCCTGCTACAGATCAAGAAGGCAAGAACAGACATATACAGAATTCTTTACATTGGGGACAGCTGTATAAGGTATAAAAAAGTTGACATGCCATGGAAGACATCCCTAATGATACAAAGGAAAACAGAGAGGTAGCACAATTTCCTGGGGAATTTGGCTATGACTACATGCACAAAATGTTTTGACTAATGACTGATCAAGGCAGTTAGTAAAACAGTCAAGTCAAGGTAAAATGATCACATTCTCTTCCTCTCTGAAGGAGAAATATCTCAAGGACTTGTTCCAAAATGAATATTTCAGATTTTTGACCAACTTAACAATGTTATGTTTTTTAAGCCAATTTGACTAGTTACACAGGCAAGGCCAAAACTGAGATCTCTACATGACTGAGTTTAAAATGCAAAGGAATGTTTCAATATCAAGTTTAAATGAGGACAAGATTCATTATTTGCATAGAAATCCCTACTAGGAGAACTCAGTAGTTTTAAATGGATTGAACATCAAAAATCATGACAAGACTAGATAGAAGGTCTACTAGGATATGTATACCTTTCCAATGAAAAAAAAAGAGCTAAGGTTCATATTAACCAGAGCCAAGTTTCAAGTGAATTCATCCCCCATCCCCACCCCCAAGTGCTGAGTAGGGATTGATGGATTCATTTTTAAACCCTGTGTGTTGCTAGAAAATGTTGGTTACATGCCAGAAACTAAGGAGCAAACTTTCAGACAGCCTGAAAGTGATTCAGTGAAACTTAGAGAATCTTGGGGAACAGAAAGAATAGTCATAAAAATCAGAACAAGAAGCACTTTAGAAATCATCTAGTTTAAATCTCTCATTTTTCAGAGGAGGAAACTGAGGCTCAGAGAAGTAAAATGTCTTGTTTAAGATCACATAGATAGTAAGGAGCAAAGTGGGGATTTGTTCCAAGGTCCAAACCACTTTTTACCAGGATAATGATAATAAATGACATTTCCTTTAGCACCACCTTTTTCACAATTTTTTAAAAATTTCCTATTATTTGTATATTAAGATAACCTAATATTGGGACATTATAAGATTTATAATTACAATAAGACTATAATGATGTAGGGCCTTTCTTCTTAGGGATTGAGTTCCTTTTTCTCCTGTTTCTCATTAAGACTCATTAATGCCAATGAGAGAAATTATAAGAATTACGAATCATAATTAATGAGGAATAATTGAAAAAAGTAAGATTGGGTTTTTTTTGCCTTTCTAGTGATAGAAATTAAAAACATTCAGGGAACTTTAATTGTACTTCTTTACCAGGCTTATTTATATAGCTTTTTCTATCATGCATACATATATACATACATATATACATTTATATATACATGCGCATTTTCAGTTAAGTTCAACAAACATTGTTAAATACATACCATATGCTGGGTACCATGCTGGGTGTTAGCTTTGGAAAATGATGATGAGAAAAAGATAAAAAATGACAGTCTCTGTCTTCAAGATGATTTACGATCTAATTAGAGGGCATAGTTGATTGGGTGCCAGACAGTGTTAGGAAGACCTAGGGTTGGAATTCTATATCTGTTACCCATTAATTGTATGATAATGGGCACATCACTAAATCTATCTAGCCTTAATTTGGTGATCTGTCAATGGGGATAACAAATAATACTTGTAGTACCCACCCTGAGTGGTAGCACATAAATAGTTGACCATGGAGTCAGGAAGACTAGCATTCAAGTCCCACTTCTGACACTTGGCTGTGTGACTAATCACTTAACCTCTCAGTGCCCCTAGGAAACTCTCTAAGCCAAGGCTATAAGGCTTCTAGAGAAGGTACCTGTTTTGTAAGAGGAAGTTTCCTCACCAGGCACTCCAATTACTGATATACAAAGAACCAGTTTAAAAAAATTATTTACTTCACAGGATTGTTGAGAAGCTCAAGTGAGATGATAAATGTAAAACACTTAACATATTTTAAAGTACTATATAAATGTCAGATATTATAACTTTGTTTTGTACTCACTCTGATACTTGAATGAAACCCTGATTCAGTGTGTATTCTCTCCCTACCAGTGTAGATCATTACCTTTCCACACCTTTTCATCTATGTGATTGTTGTTCATGTTCTCTCACAAATCCTTCTTCCACAGAGGATCTCTTTTATGTGTTAGAGGTATTACTAGCTCATTCTTTTAACAATTTTTGTATACCACTGCAAAACACAGGTTGTCATTCCTTGCTTTTGCTAAGCAACTAACTTACCTCCTTTTCCACACATGCATTTTTCTTCTGTATTTTACATCACAGGTACAAATCAGTCAATTCAACAAAACATTAATTAAGCATTTACTAGGGGCCAGGTACTGTGCTAACTGCTGGAAATACAAATACAAGTGGAAAGACAGTTCCTGCACTCAAGGAGCTTACATTCTAATCAGAGAAGACAACATTAAGAAAGGAAGCTAAGGACAAAGAAAGGAGAGGAGATAGATGAAGGTACTCATTTGGTGAAGTCATTATGATGGAAAAGGTCCAGAGTGCAACCTGGAAAGGAATGAGACACTGCTGGCCTGGGCATCTCCACATAATGGAGTTTCTGGGAGGAGCCATCCAATCAGAAGGAGAAGGGTACTTCCATTGTGTGAATTCTATGGCTGGAGTGCGTCTTCAGGATAAAGACAAGTATGCTAGATGAGGTCTGGGGCACAGCCTAGAGAAGAATGAGAGGTCATTGAGAATATTATGCTCTACCCTACTGATCAATGGACTCTCCATTTTCCTTTGGGTCTCCAGAAGTTCTGTTATTCTTTAGAGTTCATGGTATTACATAATTCACAGCCAGAAAAACTCATAGTAAGATTTAAAAAAAAAATTGGACCTATAATTTCATTAATGTAGGAAACTCCAGTATTAAAATTCTGTCCACTGATATTGGTGACTAGTCCACAGATTTTAGAGTTGTTTAAGCAATAAAAGGTTAAGTTACTTAACCATGGTCACATAGCTATCATACATCAAAGGATAGACATAAAACCTGGTGTTTGTTTGTTTGTTTGTTTTCTAGCTATAAGGCCAGCCCTCTACCCACTATACAACAATGGGAGAATCCTGCTGTTAAAAAGATGGATTTTGTGTCAGGATCTATGTTGGGATCAGAGAAAGTACTGTACAATTTTCCAAAGACAACCTAACTTGCCTTAACTGAACCCAATTCTGGGTCTGGTGTCCAAATGCAGTGTCTATCCAAAATTTATATACTGATGGACTAATTCAGTGGGCTGTCCATCAAATGAAACTACTGAGGTTATCAATGATCTCTTACCTGATAAATTTAATGATCATTTCCCAGTACTCATCTTCTAAAAAGAAGGAACATAGCCCTTGCCCCCAAGAAACTCAAATATTTCTCAAGAGGGAAGGAACTAGAATTAAGAAGGGTATTACACACCACAGGATCTTTTTTTTTTAATCTTGCACTAGAATTTATCCTGTTTATCCTGTATGTAGCTTGTTTGTACATATTTGTTTGCTTGTTTTCTTCCCAGTTAGACTGTGGGCTCCTCGAGTACAGGGCCTATCTTTTGCTTCATTTTATATCACCAGCACTTTGCACAATGTCAAGCACAGAGTAGGTGCTTAATAAATGTTTGTTGGCCATAGTCAAGCAAGATTGTAAAATAATAATTGTTATTTCTGACCTGATTTTCTGGGTCTCAAATCAGACTCGCATAAGGCCACACAGAAGAGCCTTTTGAAGCTGATGTGGAAACAATAATTCAACTCTGTTCACTTCCACCCTCACACTTACCTGGAGTAATAAAAAATGTATATATGTGTATAAATATACATATATGCATATATTACATTTATTTCATGTGTATATATCTATTGCATTTAATTTATGTATATATGTGTATATCACATATATAGATGCATGTCTTACATATGTGTGACAGATGTATATGCACTTAGCATGCACATATACATTTATATGATTATTTTTAGTTATGAAGAGTGGCTAGACTTAACCAAATATATATAGATAAAATTCATGACAGAGGCAACACATAAAAGGAACTCAAGGATCAAATTTAAAGATATCACAGAGGAGAAATTTCCAAAACAAAGTGAAAGATCAGTAACAATATTTTTATTCAGAAATGACCAAGATAACATTAGCAATCACTGACCCATAAGTGTATTTTTTCCATATCTATCTAATCTTCATAAAAAGCAGTCTATGGACATACTGAGGGTATCCTTGATGAAAGTATGAGAAGAGAACTGGTAGGCTGCAATAGTCTGGTCAGAGAGCACATTCAGAAGGAGAAAGGAAGAACACAAAGGCAAAAACAGAGACAGTGACTGATAAATCCATAGGCACAGATATTGAGCATCAAGAGAATTATTCTAACCCATAGATGCATCATCATCTGGCTTAAATCTGATTTAGTATATTCAAGAGTGACTGAATTAGGTTTACTAATCTTAGACAGGTACATTTGTAAAGGACACTAGCTCCCTTTGTCTTTCTTATTATAAAATATAATCTCTAGCATTCAGAAACTACTCATGTAGGTCTGCAATCTCAGAAGAACTAAACAACTGGTAGGACCTCAGGTATGTCATGAACAAGAAGGATATGTGGCTTGCAAAATTCTCACATTTATTTTTATATAAATAAGTTATAGCTGAGTTTCCTATGAACATGAATTGTGTTTCTTTTCCTTAAATCTTAAAGAGATGTAAAGTTCCACAATTTTCTACAATTTATCATATCTATGCATTTATAAAAGAGATTAAGAGGTAGAGAGACTATAAGATTCCACTAAGCTAATTGTCTGTTATTTTCAAAAAAGTAAGTGCTCACCAAAGATGTTCAACTTTGACATGATACCTTATGCAGAGTTCAAATATGTGGAGTCCCTGTCATTTGGTGAGGTTCTCCAAACACTCCAATTCACAGATGACATTTTGATAACTGCATCAAGGTCCATAATGCTACAAGTTCTCTTCACTGAAATCAATGCTCACTTGAAAAAGACTGTCCTAACTATTCACACTGGAAAAAAAAATAATGAATGAAAAGTATATATTGATCAGTTATACACACATGTGTACATAATTTATGTAAACACATACACAGATGTATGTATATATGTTCATATGATGCATTAACTTTTATATACATGCATGCATATATGCACATATACATGTTCTACACAGATATGATCAATGGACTTTGCATTTAGCTCAGAATTTCTCTTTGAATTTAACTCAGGAATGTTAGCTTGTTCTCAATGGCATGAAAGAAATTGTACAGTGTTTTCTATAATCTTTGCTGCCACTGAAAGTCCATTTTTATAAGACCAATGCTCTTTGTGCTAAGGAGGCATCATCCTAAGGGGCTGATCTTAGAGTCAAAAAGACCTGGGTCCGAGTTATAACTCTGACATATACTATATGGGACAGGCAAGGAATGGGCAAATCCACTTAACCTCTCAGAAAGCCATACAACCCTCTAAAACCAAAAGTTGCATACTAACAATCTTTATCAGCATGAGTGGAAGGAATTTCTATAAAGAAAATTCCCTATACTAATTAAATTATAGGTCCATACCCTTCCCCCATCCACTTTTCCCAAAAAACAAAGTAAAATGTTCTCCCAATGATGCTATATGGTTCAGAAACATGAAGAATCAAAATTTCAGGTGATTCAAAGGGCAATGGAAACTCTTTTGCTGTATGTAAGTCACATATTAATAAAGATGATTTGCACGCAAGAAACAGAGTAAGAAACATCAAAGACTTATGACCAGAAAAGTTAGTGGGCCTGTCATGGAGTGAGAGTAAGAGAGAACAGATGGACAGCTAAGTGCTACCCTGAGGGTTCCCGTGAAATGTAAAAAGATCCATAGCCTATAAAATGAAGGGTGGATTCCCTATAAAGCATTTGTGGAAACACATGAACAAGAATCCACGTGAATAAGCTGGTATAGTAAAAAGAACTCTGAACTTGGAATCAATAAGATTTTCATGGAAATGTTCATACCATATAGGTAGCTGATAGTTAAATTTTCAATGAGAACATTCACAATTCATAAATGAGTAAATGCTACAAATCAGGGCTTGATTTATTGTTTTACAGATTCCTAGACTTAAGAAAATGATCATAGAAAATGTTAATAATCAAATCAAACTTCAAAGTGTGCCATGCATATATTTTTCCCAGAGAATGTTATTAAATATTTACCAGCACAACACTGTTTGAGTTCAAATCCTCCTGTCCATTTATTAAACACCCGCCACACACTTGCCTCAGTTTCTTTATATGTAAAGTGAGCTGGAGAAGGAAATGCAAACCACTGCAGTGTATTTGCCAAGAAAACCTCAAACGGGGTCATGAAGAGTCAGACACAATTGCCAACTAAATAACAACAAAATTGTTCCAGATATCATGCTAGGCACAAGGGATACAAAAGCAAAAAGAAATCATTCCCTGCCCTCAAAGAGCTTACATTCAAACAGGGCTGACAATATATTCATACATGTAAGAAGATGAAAACACATATATAAGTATATACAAAACACACAAAAAGCAGGTACAAGGTAATCTTGGAGGGTAAAGCATTAGTTCAAAAAAGGCCTCATGAAGAAGGAAAGTTCTGAAGCTGATTCTTGGAGGGGGGGAGATTACAAGAGGCAGAGACAAGGAAGGACAGACAGCTTCAGGCATGGGGGAGAGCCAATGCTAAAAAGAGTTGGAGTGTTAAGAACCAACAAGCAGGCCAGTATGGCTGGACTGGAGAGAGTTGAAAAGGAAACAAAGAATAAGAAGGCTGGAAAGGTAGGATGGGGCCATATTATGAAGAGTTTTAAATATCAGAGGAGTTAATATTTGATCCCAGAAATAAGAGTAAGAAGCCACAGAATAAGTGTGCATAGAGGGGTTCTGATCTGCACTGGTTTCCAGTGCAAACACACTGAAGAGATAACATATAATCCAGGTCTTGGATTTAGAGCTTGAAGAGATCTTAGAGGCAAATGAGTGTAATCCCTCCATTTTACAGTTGAAGACAGTGAAGCTTAGAGAGGTTAACAGCCCTGGCCAGGGTCACATAGCTAAGAAATGGATCAGACAACCTTCTAGTTCTAAGATTCTATGAGCAGGTATCTAGTTTAGTGCTAGGAAAACAAGAGATACTCAATTTCAAGGTGAGAGAACATGGTTATAAGGAAATGGAACAGAAAACTGATCATATTTAATAAGAAGTAGAGGTTCAAAGCATAGAACTCTGCCCTTAAGACTTCTGTAGTATATACTTCAACAGGAAGCTCCTACTGACTCACAGGAAGGGCAGGGCAGGGCAGGAGGATGCAGAAAGAGAAGAGAATAGCAAAGGTTCGTCTGAAAGTAATTATTGAAGTCTAGTATCCTGATCTTCCTTCAACAGAACAGAAATTATAATTGTTATTGTAGTTATATCATTTTCATCATCACATTTGGCACTAGAAACCGGTAAAAGTAACATAAGGAACACCCTGGAAAGGAGTATAGCCAGCCTGAAGCCTTAGAAACATGATAGGCAGAGAGAAATGAAAATAGCCCAGAATCTTAATATTGGGAAGCAGCCTTGAGAGTATGGTGGATGCTAAAGACAAAGTGAATGGATAATCTTTAAACATATTGCCTACAGTCTATTGCCATTAAGTAGCTCTATGAGGAAAACATCTGAATTTAAATATCTGATTTCCTATGACTTGGGATTTTATGGTTGACTGACAAGCGAATTAAAGGTTTGTACAACTCCAACTTTTTTGCATCTCTGCTAAATGAGATCTTTCTTTGCTCATAGGCACCATCTTTGCTGGAAGAATGTAGGCTATGATGGCAGATTCACATGATGTAATATTTTAAGTTTAAAACAAAAATAAATACTTGGATACAGAAAGGAGCATCTTTCCCCAATGTGTGCAAGTATTATGGTCCTTTAAGAACCCAGAACTGGGGCCTTCCATCAGATTTGATTAAAAATAGGCAGTGAAATTTAAAAAAAAATTATTATGGGCGTGGGAAGAGATTGGATAATTTTAGAAGCTCTGTATCTACAGAAAAATCTTTTCTGACAGCCTAGTAATCCTAGTAAAACCTCTCTCCAACAACATTAACTACTGTGCTTAAAAATGTAAAACATCATTTTGAGTGACTATTCTCTATCTTTTGCCAAAATAAAGGGGAAAATGTTTGAAGAGCTTCAGAAAAACACATACGCCCTTTCCCTCCCCCTCCCCAAACACCACCCTGCCATACACTTTTCTAATCTCAGCTAAAGAAATGTGAGGTGTTTGGTAAAATGTATTAGCCTCAATTAGCAACAGTTGTGTGATTCTGGGAGTCTGAGAAATCATTCCAAACCAGCCAGTCCACTTACTCATTACCACCTATTGACCCCTGGATACTCTATTTCCAATGCTTCTTTCAATCTGTCCTGAAGACAATAGCCATCACCATGGAAATCAGGAGAGTTTAGTAAACATAGCGACATGTCATTTAAGGTATGGTCCTGCAAAATCTTATTTCTCTTCATCTGTCATGAGTGAGCAAGACAAATGTCTGTGTTAGCTTAGAAAAAAAATCACCCTTTTACACCAGGAAGGGGCATATTTCAAATGCCCAGGGTTAAGAGAAGCAGAGGTATGTCCCAAGCCAGATGTTAATAAATGAAGATAAAGTTACTTTCACTGTTCACACCATTCATAGCAATGAGGTATTTGGCTCTTGGGGACTCCTAATGATTAAAGTGGTAAGTAAAAGTTCATTTATTATAATGATACTTTGTATATGAAGAGTAACAGTCATCAAAGGAGCTCAACAAATGTTAAGTCATTGAGTCTCTCAACATCTCCGCCAGTAAGGCAATTAAAAAAAATAAATACAAAAATCCTTTGCTTGAACCATGAAATTTCAAGGTGGGAAACTTCCAGAGGCAATTATTTCCAAGTTTATTTTTTCCAAATATGGATATATCCTCCATGCACTTAGTTTAATTTTTTTAAAATATTCATTTTGAATTTAAATACAAAAAGACAAAAACCATTTCCATGCACTTATTAAATTCTGAGACACATGGATGTACCAAGATAAGTCTCCTCTACAGTTTATGGGCCTACCTCAGAGAGGTCCATTGTGAAGAAAGCATCTGAACCTCAAAGAACTTACAGAAATATATTATAATCATCATCATCATCATCATTATTACTACCATCATTATATTTAGCAAGTGGGTGGCTTGTTTACCACCTTGAAGAAAGCAACTTTTCTGAAACAAGGATGTAGAAAACAGGTCTAATTTATTTCATAGCCCAAAGACATCTAGCTTTTTCTTTCAGTGTTTGGAGTTAATAATTAATCAGTAATATCAGGATCTAATTCATAGGGATCTATTATATATGCTTTTTAAAATGCAAGATCCTATTACTCACTAACTGAAGCAACCTGGTGTAATGGGAAAAGCTGGACCAGGAGTCAGGACATGTAGATTCTAGTGTCACATAGCTAGTTCCTGAGGTTGGATTCGAATTCAGGTCTTCCTGACTCCAGGTCTAGCACTTTATCCATTGTGCCTCATGGGAGGTCTTCCATCATAACTCAGGAACATGTCTTGGGCCGGGAGTGGGGGAGGGGGTGTGAAAAGGTAGGGGGCCATGCAGGGTGGATGTGGGGGTGTAATTGTTCCTGGTACCACTAAGCAATACTCACAAGCACCACTCCTGATGTCTTTTTTTTTTTTTTTGGCAAACCATCATTACCTGATAATTGTGGCTGTCCCTGGTAACTCTATCCTGGCTGGGCCTTCTCTTTTCTGTCTATAGTGTCTGACACTGTGATAACATCAGCTCCCAAGGGTTCAATCATTATATCCATGCGGGTGCTTTCTGTATCTGATTTCTAGGCTATTTTACTTCCTGAGCTTCATTCCCACATTATAAGCTGCCTTCTGGAGATCTCTAATTGAATGCTCTAAAGGCATCTCAAACCCAGCATTTCTAAAACAGAAGTTATGATCTTCCCTTACAACCTTCTCCTCTTCCAAACTTCTTCCCTATTAATATCAAGAGCACCAATGCCTTCCCAGTGACCTAGGCTTGCAACATCAGTGTTACGCTCAATTCCATACTTTTACCTCACATATTCAAATTGTTAACAAATCTTGTTTCTACTGTCACATCTCATGCATAAATCTTCTCTCCACTTATCTAGGCACAGCCCTAGCTCAGACATTCATTACCTCTTACCTGAGAGAGAGAGAGAGAGAGAGAGAGAGAGAGAGTATTTGTGGATTTCACTTTTGGGTTTTGGTTATTTGAGGGCTGGCCATCAATAATTAATTAAATGGGAATTTTTGGATATTTGTGGAATGCTGCAGGAAACTGCAGATGAAATATGTATGTAAAGAGAACTTTTAAAAAATTTAGTAAGTTATAAATGCATAAACACTGTATGTTATTAATCAACTTTATCATTTACTACAATAAGCATACATACATAAATTTGTTATAAACATTCAAATTTTGTTCAGAGTTTCAGTGCACCAAAGAACCATGGGTTACACATTCTCTTTGAGAATCTACCTCTTCATTTCTACCATCCAGACTCAGTCACGTAATTTTCTTCTATTGGGATTTTGCATCTTTTCCTTTTCATAGAAGAAGGAAATCATGAAACAGTTGCTGCAGGTGCTTCACATCTGCAACTGTGAAGACTCTTCTCAGTATGAGAGATACTAATCTCTCTCTCATAGAAAGCAACTGCAGGCTTTTATGGGTGCAGTGTGTTGTTACTTGTTTTTTGTGTTAAATAAATCTGATCAGAATTAATAAAAATAAAGGTTTGGGGTGGGGCCTAGAGTTATTTGTGTTTTTTTCACATTCATGGGGGTCCTGTGCACCTAACCTCTAGGGTTGTGGAGGGACAACTGTGTATATATGTTTATATATTATATATGTTATGTAAGTGGATAAATACAATTATTGGCCTCTTTGTTCCTCTAATTTCTCTCCTATTCTCCCCTCAGTTCTCATTTCTCTGCTTCTCTTCATCATGCAGGGGTATCATTCCATCCCTTTTGTATTTCAGAATTGCATCAGGTGAGAACCATTTTTTTCCGTTGTTTTTCTTGTACACTCTGTTTTCTGTGAATAACAGACTTGGGATAAAGTGTTGTTATAGAACAGGAAGCTTTTTGTAGCTAAGATCAAGAGCCTTTTCTTTGGGGCTCAGGGATCATTATAATAGCTACCATTCACATAATACTTTGAGGTTTGCAAAGCATTTTTACATAAATCCCTCATTTGAGTTTGGTAACAGCTCTGTTAGGCAGACATTAGAGGTATTATGATCACCTCCAAGTTTACAAATTAAAAAAAAAATGAGACTTAGAGATGCTAAGTGAGGGGCCCATTATCCAGGGATATACTGTTACATGTCTAACAAGCCTGGGGGAGAAACATAAGCATGACACACTTTAAAGTTTAATCTGCATTATTAACACCTTCTTAAGTCTAAAGTAGCAACAGAACAAAAACAAAAAATTTTGTTGCTGATTTCCTGAGGTGTAAATGTCCAAACTGAAAATTTAATGATAGGCTCTCCCTATCATGAAAGCTTAGCCCATTTGAGCTGCCTCCAATATATCCCTGTTATTCCCTATAGTTGCTAATATCCAACAACAGTGCTAAACTCAAATAGAAATAGGGTTCACTTAACCGTACATATGGATCTCTGAAGGCCCCATACTGACTTAGAAAACCACATGTAAACATTATCAGGCTATTGTTGCATTTCATTTATTTTATTAAATATTTCCCAATTAGATTTTAATCTGGTTCAGGATGCCCTTGAGTGTCATGGGCTACATTCCCCTGCTTGTACTATCTGTGCTAGCCTTAGTCTTGGTTAATCAGGTAGTCTGTATTATTTTTCTTTCCTTCTTGAGGACTTATCTGTCTCCAAATATCCCTCTCTGCTATGGTTATATTAGTTCTAAGAACTGATAGACACCTCAGAACTCATGTAGTGCAACTACATATAAGCAATAGTCCTCTCTACAATATCCATGACAAATGTCTATCTAGTTTCCATTTGGAGACTTCCAAAGATGGAAAACTCATGCTCTAATAAGGCAATCCAATATAATTTGGGTTGTCTTTCTTTGTTAGGAAATTTTCCTTTATGATGAACTGAACTAGCAATCCCTTCCCAAAAAATTTTCCCAAAAAAAATATTTTTTCTTAAATAAAAATGCCTGCCTAGTTAAACAGAAGAGTCTAATAAAGCAATTGTAACTGAGAGATCAAATGACGATCTACACTTATACTGTAGATAATCATTTCTTGACAATGAGGGAAGTAACATCAGTCATCTGAAACCAGCATTGATCTGTATTTGATTTGAATTAATTTACATTGTTGTAGTATAGTCACTATATATATTATTCTCTAATTGTGCTTTTTTCAATCTTCATCACTTTGTACAAGTCTTCCCATGCTTCTCTTAATTTCTACTATTCATTCTCTACAGTGTAACAATATTCCATTACTTTTATACACTACAGTTTGTTCAATTACTCCTTAAATCCCACCTTGTTTCCAGTTTTTTGCAGCTACGAAATACACTTTTTTTTTCAGCAGTTTAGCTTTTTCTTTCCCACCACTCCTATGTTACAAGCCACTACATAAATTTAAAATGGAATGAAACAAAAGGTATATAGAGTGACACTTAAAGAACAAGGAGACTGAGGTTTCATTTCAGGCAGCTTTGTGTGGAGCTGAGCCTCCATCTCCTACATATTTACTGAAGTTATTATTAGAGTCTCTTGTCTTCCTGATGATTATACCTGGTCTTGGTCCTTTCCTATCAGGCAATCACAAATACTGTCTCTGATTTATGCATCCAAGGGGAGTAACTGGTACTTTGATGATAGTTGGTTTTCAAAGCAACACAGCTTCTTGAGATGTTGACAGCCAATGGTGGCTTCAGAAGAGTTATAGAGCTTTGTCAGTCTTCATTACGCTCCACAGTCATTATTACACTTTACTGTTGGCTCAGACTTTTGGTTAGGAAGCTGGGTGTTTCCAGAAGTGTCTGGAAACCCTGAATAAGACATACTGAAACATTTTAGTGTGTGCTTTGAGCACGAATGCATGATTTCCAGAGTCCCACCCACAATTAGTTCCTTTTCCTGTGGCAGAATGAGATGGTGACAGTGACCACCCAAAGGCAATGATATACACTAGATGAACTGAATCCTATCCATCTTAACATTCTCAATCTATGTGAAAAAAAGAATAAAAAAGAAAGCTAATGGTAAAGTTGAAAGATGTATCACAGGTTCTCCTAAAAAAAAAGCAAATGTACTAATTGGTAGAATACATTAAATTGTAAGTCCAAAGGCAACAACAACATTTTTAGGACATTTGATAATCTTATATTGTGATGTTCAAGGCAAATATTTGTTTAAACAAAAAAACAACCATGAAAGAAATTGCAGTAAAAAATACTTACCATCTCTTGCTGAGGATATAGAAATTACACAAAAATCTCAGTAAGACTCTCCAAATTCAACCAAACTACACTTTGATTCTTGGTTATTTAAATGGAAAGGTAGGAATTGGGTATAATGCTGGAAAATATGGATCAGGAATAAGGGATGTTAAAGACCAAAGCCTTATAGACTATACAGAAGCTTTCTGCCTATAATCACTAATATCATGAATATATTCTTCTATAAAAGAATCTGAAGACACTAAATATGGCAAGCACCAAATAACATTAAAAATTCATTACTACACTATATATTAATTATACTATAAATTCATTAAATTTCAACAGAAGAGAAACAACTCATTACTGATATGTGACTCATTCCTACATCAGTGGCCAGACCACTGACTGGTTAGAGCAAAGATAGAATTAATACAAAGCTAGAAAAAACATACATAATGAGCATAATATAGATAGAAAGAATAACAAAGTAAAACTGGATGGTGCTAAATTATAATGACCAAGTTTGGCACCAAAGAAGAGATATGGGAACATATCTCTCCAATCCCTCCCAACCTCCCCTCCCCCCAAAAATAAAAACATACTCTCTTATATAGACAGGGACTATGAGTGTGGAACACTGCCTATAATGTCATTTTTTTGATATGTTAGTTTTGCTAAGCTGTTTTTCCTTCTGTTTTTTAATTATCTGTTATAAGGGATGACTATCTGGGAAGGGGATCAGAGGATATGTGGTAGGTGATATAAAAATGAAAAATGTTAATTAATTTTATATTAAAATGGAAAAAGTATAATGTACAATTCAAAAATTCCAACTTGACCTATTTAATTAGTTATTGATGCTCAAAATTATGAATTAAAGCTTATCAACCCAGATTATAATAACACAGAAGTTTAATTGATACACATAGATTTCTATAATAGGGAGACCAAAGATCACCTTAGTCAACAAATACTTGACTTATTTTCCAAGTTGAGAGACATGTCAGCCAAGAGTAACATTGGTATAGAATAAAATCATATAGAAGAGTATAGTGGAATATCATAAGTTTGACCACCTCATAAAACAGAAGCAGTGGAGGAAAAAAAAAGTTGTTTTTTTAATCTTAGTGAAAGATCCAACTAAGCAAATTAAACCCCAAAGCATTTAGAGATAAACATTGAACAGAAAAGATGAAAAAGATCTGCAAATATTTTATAACTCTTTTCAAAATTAAAGACGGAGCAACCACACGAGGAGTTGAGCATCATCATCCCAGATGTGCTTATGGAAGATGTAGAAATGGCACTAAAGGAACCAGAGATGGGGAAAACAGCTGGACTAAACCAACTATACAAAAAAAGGTTTGTGCTTGAAGCAATACAATGATCAGTGAGTGATCAATTCTCAAAGCATTTGAAGGAAAAAACTTTTTTTTAATGTAGGCCCCATTAATAAAAAATGACAAAACAAATAATTAATATATCTCTATTTTCCCATATATATATATATATATATATAAAAATTTCAATAAGACTAATCTACTGAGAATATCCTTGATGAGGATATTCAGTCAACAAGCATATATTATTTACTATGTTTCAGGCACCTTGGAAAATTCTGGGAATACAAAGACAAAAATGAAACAGTCCCTGCCCATAAGAAACTTAAGTTCTAACACAGGAGATACCATGTACATATATTAATATATATCATATATGCATAATATGTATAATATATACAAATATTCAAAAGAAACGGGCTTTCACAAGTCATTTCACAGTAGATAACATTTTTCAATCAAACAATTAACACAAGGATTCAGAGAACATTAGAGACCACTGTGCTTGGGTTTTGTTGTTGTTGTTTTATATATAAAAAGGATTCTGGAATGCAATGACTCTTCTTCAACAAGCTAGCTTTCATATCCAAATTATATATCATTTGAAAGCTATGATATGAGAAATAATCCTGTTCAATGACCATTTATTCATAAATATTAGGTGAGACATAAAACAGGAAGATGTTTGCAAAAAAAAAAAAAAGTATTCAGGACAACAGTGCAGAAGATCCAACATAGAGTGCAAGTCAAAAAGAGATTCCCTATAAAATGGGAGGCTTTCCCAATATTCCTTTTGCAGATAGCAGTGGACTGATTGAATAAGCACTAGAACACTTCAAAGTTATAACTATCCAGGGGCAGCTAGGTAACACAGTAGATAGAGCACCAGCCCTGGAGTCAGGAGGACCTGAGTTCAAATCTGGCCTCAGACACATAATGCTTACTAGTGTGTGACCCTGGGCAGGTCACTTAACCTCATTGCCTAACAAATAAAAAAACAAAAACAAAAAAACAAAACAAAGTTATAACTATCCACACTGGATAAACTAAGTCAATGAACAATGCTTATTATTCAGACTATGATGTGTAGTTTGATAGGCGACCTTTTGAGTTCTGTCCTTTAATATGTGTATATACACACAAACACACATAAATAGGTACAAATGCATAATGAATAGGGTAAGAATTGGGATGGATTACTTTGGGAAATGAGAAATAATTTTAATAACTTCAGGCTTGTCCCTGAAATAAGCCCATCTTCTTAATACCAATATTCTTCCAGTGTCATTGTGTGGGTGTGAGTAGAATGCTATAGACTCTGAAGAACTGAGTCCACTTAGAGGAAAATCAAGGGGTATATGGTGGGGTAAAGTGTCTATAATACATTACAAACAGGAAATTATAAAGGAGAACCGGAATAAGGATGCTATCAAAGAAATATGAGTGAAAAAGTTGTGTTGGTCATGTGGCAAAATTGAGGGCCAACTGGTAGACAGCCCAGACGAATAATAGTTGCATCTTCATGATGTCAAAAAAGGGGGGGCAGGCAAGGAATTCTCCCTATGGTAAAATTACAGAAGGCATGGAAAAAAGACACAGAATTGTCAAGTTGTGATCTACATTGTGAGAGGAAATATCCACGTCATTGACCTTATGCATATGAAGATTTGAGTAAACAGTCTTTTGTTTGTACATCACAGCCATCCCTGAATATACTTATTTCCTCATCTCCACCAAATGAAACCCACCTTGTAACAAAGAAGAAAAGCTAAGCAAAAGTAACCAACCCAATAAGCAGATTTCATGGTGTGTGCAATATTCCACATATATAGTCCCTTACCAGTATTAAAAAGAGAGAAGTGTTGCTTTCCCTTTAGTCACTAAAGACTTTAGAGATATTTTTAACCTCACTTCCCAATGATTTGGTGTAGATTTATACTCAGGTTAACAATATTTTTCCTCTGGATTCATTTAAACTAAGATCATATTACATTATATCACCCACATCATTCATCATTTCTTCTCACTGAGCTTGTAAGGACAAATCTTAATTTAATTCCTTTAAAGGTCTACAATATTTTTAAAAAATCTTTTGTCTGAAACATACTGGAATATGTGACTACTTCCTTTCCATGCCAAATGCAATTCCCTGAATTTTTTACATTTTTATTTATTGATTATTTTTGAGACTGCACAGTAACTAAGCATTACTGTTGGCACACTGCTCATTATTTTCAATCTTTGTTACACATAGGTTAATTGAACTAACTGAAAACCCTCATCATGGGAGGCAGGGGCAGGGGATGAGGGTGGCAAGGGAGGGAGGGAGGGACCTAATGAGGGTCCTAACTTCAGCATTTGCCTGTTGGAACTTCTGATGAAATGCATGTTGAATAATGTGGGGACTAAGGAAGAGGACTTCAAAGATGTGTCTGTACTGACTAAACTATCCCAGAAACTCTTGATTCTACGTACAGTTTAGGTACATTGAAAGACAGCATTATAAAATGTATAGAATATATATAGACCCAGGTTCAAATCCCATTTGTGACATTTTGCTGTGTGATCATAGGCAAATCATAACTTCTCTGAATCTCAGACAACTCTTGAAGACTATGTGTTATAAACTAAGCGGAGAGAATCCCCACAGCATGAGTTCCCACCCCTTTGAAATCACAGGTTCTTGACACATGTGGGCTTAAATCACATGGCTCAGTATAACTGGATACAATGCACGTGATTTGGAGACATTAATATCACTATTACATGCCACAGCTAAAGGCCAAGTCCTTGTTTGCAACATAATAAAGGAAGAATAATTGGTAAACATTAATTTTCTGTCCAATTATATGTTTGTGAACCTAGACTGATTAAATGTAATGGGTTTACATCCTTTGATATATAAAAAAAAGAGCTTGTATTTCTCCAAATGCAAGAATTTTAATAGTCTTATATTTCACACCCAAAATTCAAGCTCCAAAAACATTCCAGATATTTATCAAGGCTGAAGCCTTCATTCTTACTCACAGACTTAGCCTTGAAAATAGAAATATAAGTAGAAACACATTCCATGAATTTCTGTTTTCCTTTACGTGGTTAATAGCCTAGATTAGGCCTTTAGCCTTGACATAAATTCTGTTATCTAATTATGCTAATTTTGACTTGCTCTTCCAGTCATTGTAGCCCATGGCAAGGCCAGTCCTTGGCAAAATTGTGAAAGAAGACAAATTTGGTTTTGGAGTTCTGGAAGCATACAGAACTAAGGCCTCCATTGTGTTAGAAAAATTAAATTAATACTGTCCTTGATCTGATATCCTTTGCCTTATTTTCCTTGAATCAGGGACCATATCTGGATAAGCTGTTTATTGTAAATTCCCCAAAGAAGTCAGGATTGGAGATTAGATTAATAGAGGTCCCATTCTTTTTTATTAGCCAAATCAGGAGGCATACATCCCTTAGTTTATCAGGAACATGATCAAGAAAGGATGTTTACCTTTTATTTACCATTACCTGTACCCAAAGAACGTACACCTTTGGGAAGTTAGACCCTGAACCAAGAATGTGTCAGCATTAGCACTGCTACACTATTCAGTAAATCAAAAACTCTAAACTTAAGCTACGTACCTTCATTTCATTTTGCTACGCAATTTTTTACTTCTTTTCCATGATCAACATAAAATGTCAGTAAGTTGCTTGGGTCAAGGGATTCTCTGATTAGCAAGAGAAATTGTGAAGGCAAAGACTTTCTCCTAGCATCCCAAGAAAGCTTATACATTAAAAAATTGTGTCTCAGACAGATTTTAGCTAAAAATCAAACAACAGATTTTTTCCATAGCTACATCCCCATTTAAGGATTGCTCTTTCTTTCTCTTGCCACTGTCTCTTACCACTGATGGACTTATTCTCCATGCCATATGTTAAGAGTGAAAAAGGAAATAATTCAGAGGAACTCCAAAGATAGGAAGGGAGCAGATGTGACTTACCACGGAAATGATCTATCATTTTCACTCCTATGCAGGGTGGCTACAGACAATGTATTTAAGCAAGAAATGTAAGTTTTTGGGAGCACAAGTAAGCTTTGCTCCTTTAAATACTATTAAAAGAGAAGGACATACTACAAAGTGATAGAGAGAAGAAGCCAGAAAATAATGAATCACAGAATCATAAATTTAGAGCTAAAAGAAGCCTTAGTGGCCATCAAGCCTAACCTCTTCATTTTACAGATGATGAAACTGAGGCACAGAGAGATTAAGTGACTTGCCTAGAGCCACAGAGCTAGTAAGTGTTTGAACCAGGATTTGAGTTCAGGTCTTCCTATTGCCAAATCCAGCACCCTATTTACAATAGGCCACGCTGCTTTTCAATGGTTGGAGATTACAAGGAGAAATTCTCTTTATGTGAATGTTATTGTTCCCTGGTAATACTCTGCTGTAAAAAGGGAAACCAGTAGAATATGTCATATCTCTTTTTCCTTGGTACATCACAGTTATCACCATGACCATCAAATATGATCTCAATGACCTTGTGCTAAAACTCTAGTCCTAGAACTAAATGTTCTCTACAGTCTAGTTTCCATCTACTAGATTTATTTTTATTGATTACCATTTCCCTACACACAGCCTATGTTCCAGCCAAAACATCCTTTGTTCTTATTCTATCCACTATCTTTCATGCCTTCAATCAATCTACCCAGTATTTTATTTAGCGCCTAGGGACACAGGTACAAAGAAAGAAATAATTCCTCCTCTCAAGGAGCTTACATTCTAATGGCGAAAATAGAAAGAGCTTTAAATATAAAGTGAATAAATACAAATATATACAAAGAAGTTAACTACAAGGAAGTTTGGGAGCAGAAGTTTTAGCACTTAGGGAGATCAGAAAGGGTTTCATGTGGAAGATTACATTGATTCACATCCGGCCCCAAACTAGATCCTGCCTAGAATGAACTCCTACCATCTCATTTTGTGTGTGTGTATACATGCATACATATATACATACATAGATATACGTATTTGTGTGTTTTAATATAACTATATATTTATAATCAAGTATATGAAACACCATGGCTATGCCTAAGTTGTAACTGGTTCGGAAGCAAATAAAATATTTGGTCCACATTGAGTGATAAGACCGAGCAGTAATTCTTAGCTCCTGCTATGCAGTCAGTACACCTGTATCTACAAGCCAGAATGAACTGAACATGCCAAGGTATGATTCCATCCAATCAGCTACAGTAGTTTATGGATAATTGTATGTTGCTTGAAGAAAATTGTGCGTGAAAGTATGCAAATATGTATGTGTATGCAAGAGGAGAGGCTAAGAAGGAATCAAAGAGAGATGAAGGTGTGAGAAAGTAAATATGTCACAAAGTAGTAAAAGAATATGTATCTGTATCACAGAAAGTGATAAACATTGAAGGAGAGGGGAAAAAATAGAGAGAAAAATGCCCTAACAGGGATGTGTTGGAGCCAGTTTAAACTGGCTCCCAGAAGCCAATTGTTAATTTTTCAATGTGAGCATATTTACACCTCAGAAAATGGCAAATGCTACAAACAAAACAATTGTTCATTAAGTGATATAGAAATGTTAATAATACAAATTAAATTTAAAAGTGTGTCACACTACATTTTCCCCCAGACAGTTGGTTGTTAAACATTTTACTAGAACACTCTTGCCTGAGGATTAAAGAGGAAGGACAGGAAAAAGGGACGCGGGGTGGCAAGAGGGACAAATGGAAGGGTGGGAGGAGAGACAGAGACAGACAGACAGAGACAGACAGACGGATAGACAGAGACACAGAGAGACAGAGACAGAGACATACACATAAAGAGAGAGACAGAGAAACAGAGACAGAGAGAACAGTGTATACAGAAAAACAAAACAAAAACAAGTGGATAGAAATGGGCAATACTTATGACTACAAGAAACAAGTTATATATTTATTCGTTTTTAAACAGCTAATAAGCAGCAGTTGTTAAAATAAGTAACACAAAAGAAATTTAGTCATTTTCAGGATGACTTTAGTGAGATGGTGTGTCCTTGAGCAGAAAAGATTTAACCTTCTTGGAAAATTCTTCCAAGATTTAAGTTTGGACATGCAAACATCCCCTTTCCACCATCATGGTCCCTAGAGATGCTATGAGTAAGTAGTTTTGTAAATATTAGTGGGGAAAAGGCTAAGTAAACAGAGATCTACAACATAAATTTTGTAACCACATTATCTCTACAAATACAAGAATGCTTGGAGTTGAAAATTTGTAGTAGTAACCTACATTTCTGCTAATTCAAAAGAGGACTGATTCAAAGTAGAAATTCCAGTGCACAGTGGTTGTAGTGATGGGGGTAGGGGGATGGGAAAAGATATATTTTAAAATAGAATAAGAAGTCATTTCCCCATGGAAATACTATGGTTTTTACCATATAATCAATGAAAAATAACCTCTACCCCACCTCCCCAAATCTTTCATTTATATAATAAGCAAGCTCAGATCAAATAAAAATTGACAAACTAATATCTGAAGTCAAATTAAAGTCTTACAAACTTCTTTATTTTGACAGTGCAAACAACAGATAATACTGAAAAAGCTGGATTAAACTTTTGCCCCCTTTACCTTAACTTTTTATCATTTTGGGTGCCAGTAGGAAATTCTGAAAAATGCTTTTCCATGTGTTCCCCCGTCTGTCTTGAACAAACAATCAGATATCACATTTGATATTCCAAGATAATCAAATCCTCCGAGATTTCTGGATATCAGACTTTAAATAAGCATCCATATCTGTTCAGATCAGGCACATATCATCTCTGGAAGATTCTATTAAGTAAAACATCTTGTATTCCAATGTTATGTGAAGACAGAGTTGTACCTGTATCAGTTAAACCTGATTTTTTTAAATGATAGAAAATTAACTATTAACTATGACCATTCCCAAGTGATAGCAAAATAAGTAATTGGGAAAAGGAAATAGAGTTTACAATACTTTAATAAATTCCTAAAGACTTACATTTTTGTATTTAAATGAAGATCTGTACAGGAAAAGGATTCAAATGTAAAGGTCACAGAGTTTTTGACAGAGTTCTTCCTCCCACCCTCTTCTTTGTAGTAATATTGTGGTCATATTAGATACATGAAAATTAAATTCCTTTGACAAGAATGGAACTCTCTTCTCCCTTCATACCTCTGCATACTCTTTTCCTACATAGTGCCCTTAGAAGCTCTCTACCTAAGTAGAGTGTGAGGCCATGTGGAATTATGTTATATGGTTAGGGCTCAACTCAAAAGCAATTGGTTTCTAAGGGAAAGGCAGAAAGGAAAAAATGGAATTGCTCTATGCCATGTAAACAGACATTTCTAATCCTAAGGGTTCACTGAACTAAGCTGCAATTTAAACCAAACCTTCACGAACTTGGTCCAAAGATGGAGTCAGTGACCAGAAATTTTAAGTGAATTACTCATTTTAGGGCCACTGAAATCAATTATTGGGAGCTGTCAATGCTATCAAGATGAATTTTCCAATGGAAAGTGTGAAATTTCCATTACAATTCTGATTATGGAGAAGTAAGTTTAGTTTGTTGAGGTGGTTTTAACTCATTTTTAAGTCACCAGGATTAACATTTTTATTTCCTATCATTGGTGTACCCCAGAGAAAGAGTCCCACTGGAAAAGTATTCCAGTGATTTCAATGATTTTTGTAACCAGTCTGGCAAGGCTCAGTTTAGCCTTATTGCTACCTCAGTTGGGTTGACATGGTATTTATTGTTTCCTCAGAACAGACTGAAACTTAATGAAAATTTCACTTACAATATAGTGGATTTAAGGCCAAGATAGGAGTTCTCATTTTAAGCTGTGCCTGCAGAACTGACTCAAAAGTTTTAGTTTAAAAAAAAATATGGGTTTTTTTTGATGGTGTCCACCAATATGTCAGAAACAACTTATTTTCAAGAGAAAAAAAATTTCTTGGGTTGGGGGAATGAGAAAGACATGGGAAATATCAGAAGTCTAGTGTGCCTAAAGCTAATGACTGGGTATCTAAAATTCTATTTATACAGTCACTTATTTCTTTTATCCCAATTAGAGTAGTCATCCTTTCAATCAGTCCCATTCAACAGCCAAAGAGACAGTTGGCAGACAAACTTCGACAAGAAAATCAATCAACATTCTAATTCCTACCTTTGGGCTTTTATACAGACCACCCCCCATCCCTCAAATGTTCTTCTTTCTCACTTCTACCTCTTAGAATCCCTAGTTGCCATCAAAACACTCCTCAAATATCATCTCCTACATGAAAACTTTCTTGTTTCCTCCAGCTCCCTGTGTTTCCATCTCCCAAATCAAAAACACATTATATGTGTATTTTTATGTGTACTAGTTAAGTACCCAATAGAACATGAGTTCCTTGAAGTCAGGGATTGGTTTATTACTGTCTAAGTATATCTAGTGCCTACAACAAGTCCTCACATATAGTTGGTGCTTAATAAATGATTGCTAGTTTGTTAGATAAATGGATAGATTGATATATCCTGTACTGAATTTGGTTGCTGTTTGATACTTGGTTTGGTTATCAAGACAGAAGCAAAAATTCAGGGCCAACTAGAATCTGCAATGACACTGGACTCTATCCAAGGTAACAATTAGGAGGTTTTTGTCATGAAAAAATTTTCATGATCGTCTCAGAATTTTGCCAGCTTTGTGAAGGGAAAGGGGTAGTTTCTCTTGACAGTCTAGTTGACTTTTCAGTCAAGGTAAAAAATGGTTTTCCTGGTTAGATTTGCAAATGCCAGCAAAAGAAAAAAAAAGGTTTGAGGTTTCCCATGTAGACAAGTATGGGAAATCTAATAGAGTTTACAGAGGGCCAGAGCAAAAACCATTTGAAATTTGGGGAGTGGAAGTTGATCACAAATCCAACTGGACACATGATGAATTAGGTCACGGCTGGTGCTTTCTCAGGAGTGGGGGAAGTAAGAGAGAAAAAGACACTCAACCTAATAACATTATATAGATTTTTTTTCTTGATATGTTTTAGTTGTTTTCCCCCATTTTGCTGCCTGATATCTTGCCTTGTGATTGAACCTTTACAAAGTAAAAATACAGACATGAGGAGAAGTAAAGATAAAACTTCTTTTCCAGAGTAAGATCTAATCTTAACTTGGATGTAATCCAATCAACATTATTAATTTAAAGATTCCGCTGGAATTTGAGCCCTCAAATACCCTGGGCTGTTCTTTTTTTCATCAGCCCCTCACTTTCAGAACAGCCTAGGCATTTTAAGAAGCCACCAAATTCAATAGGGAATGACATTTTAAAAAACTTACTTGACCTGAAACCTGATTTCATTAAATACACAAATACTTTAAAAAAAAAAAGGAAAAAAAAAACCTCTAGGTTAAGAAGGATTGAGCTAGCAAATGGAGTTTTCATATTGGCATTCTCTGAATGGCTCCTGCAAACCTATCGTGTCCACAGAGGATGCACCTGAGAAAATAGAGAGAGATCTCTTATTCCAATAAAACTGGATACTTCCAAATGATACTGACTTCATTAAGATAGCTGATTTGCACTGAGTTCACCAGTACAGGAAAAAAAAGGAGAAGAAAAGGAAGTACCTAACCTCTGAAACAGGCTGGGAACTTCATTCTCTATATTAATTCTCTGTATCCTCTAAATATCCTAATGTTTTAGAAAATCTGTCAGTCCTCCAAGTGTTGGCAGCTCTCATTTTATCATGCCTTCCTTCCACTTCTACTTTACAGCCAGACAATAAAACTGGTGTCAAGGATAAACAGAGTATATAGCTAATAAAAAAATAACCTGAAGGATAAGTTGAAAGCTTAGTTCATAAAACACATTTTGATCCTGAAGTTAATGCTAGATAATCTTCCAAGTGAGACCAGATTGCATGTTCAGACATTTGATTTCCCAGGCAATTTTAAGTTTGTGATCTTCTATAGAAATAGATTCTACTCGATAAACAATGACAAGCTTTATTTACAGTCAGTGCAGCTGTGAGGACTGATGTTGAACTTTATTTTATATTTTTACTTATCAGAAGAGAATAACTCTAGAACTGTCAGGCACATCAAAAATCATCTAATCTAACCCCCTTTTTTCACAAATAAAGAAACTAGGACCCACAGAGGTTAAGTCCAAAGGTCATACTATGTTTGAAGGCATTCACATTTGCTCAAATAAAACACTCTCTTAGAATTTTGACACCTTCCCGCCCCAACAAGGCAAGGAAAGAACATAATGCTTGTTAATTGGAAAAAAATAAATTAAAAAAAAACTGGAAGAGAATATGTGGCTCATATATCTTCCAGGAGGTCAGTTTTCATTTTCTCCCAAAACGTGCCCTATTTCACAAGGGTGGGTAGACAAAGTAACCATACATAGTGGGGTTGTAGTCTTTTCTTTTCTACTTAAAGTGGGGAGAAAACTGAGACCTTAATTCAGTGAACGAGGTATAAGTGGCCATCCTACCATTCAATTAACTCCAAGGAGCATTTAATAAACACCTGCTGTGTTCAAGATATTGTTCTAAGCACAGAGGATACAAAGCCAAAATGAAAATGACCCTGCCTTTAAGAAGCTTGCATTCTTCTGGGGGGAGATGGGAAGAACACAAAATGTACAAAGAATTAACCGCAAAATATGATCTAAGCAAATATAACTCATCAACAAGTAGCTTTCAGTGACTTCTATGTGTTGGGTAGTGTTCTAGGGGCTGAGGAGACAAGTAGAAAGAATTAGGAAATGGCAAACCACTCCAGTGTCTTTGCCAAGAAAACCTCAAATGGGGTCACAAAGAATTGGACACAACTGAAACAAATGAACAACTCAGAAGGAACTTACATTCTAACACGGAAGAAAACTACATATAGAACTAAACTCTGAGGTGACCATTCAACTTCTTTGTGTGCTGATGAGTTGAGTTCCCCGAACACAGCTGTTCAGCTTTGCCTTTTGAGGGATTGGGGGCGTTTTTCAAGTCCTTGTTTCAGTATGTTCTCCTCTCTATCAAGTGACAGTAACATTTAGCATCTCCCTTACATTATTGATTGACCCAGGGATCATTTCACTAATTAAGATTAATTAGCTTTCATAAAGGATGTTTACTGAGAAGATTCAGTAAGAAGTGCAAACAATCCCTGCACACAACATCCAGGGGTACATTCCCGTACCGTTGCAGTCCCTGAAGAGAGTGAGCTCAAAATTAAAGCATTTGCTACAAAGAATTTGCCCACACCAATTTTATTTCAAATGATTTTGTGTTGTTTGTTTTGTCCTTCATTTTTTAAATTTTTTTTTTTTTGCTTTTTTGGTGAGGCAATTGGGGTTAAATGATTTGCCCAGGGTCGCACAGCTGGTCAGTGTTTTGTATCTGAGACTGGATTTGAACTCATGTCCTCATGACTCCAGGGCCAGAGCTTTATCCCCTGCACCACCTAGCTGCCCTTTGCCCTTCATTTTTGAGGAAGACCAATGACATCATGGGGTGATGTTTTAACTTGTGAGTGAATTGAATTTAAGTGAGACAGAGTTACACAAAGCTGTCAGCCTCACTCTCTCTTCCAGGGTCATCCAAGCCCAGTGGCAAGACAAAAGTCAAGACAACTGCTGATGGCCTAGCATGCAGTGGATGACCGTGGTATCTCTGATGTCCAATCAAGCTCAAAGCTCTCCACAGTACCTGTTTCAAGCACCTTCATGGTGTTTGGAACAAATTGTTTTCATCCATCCATTCTGCTGGGAGGAGTCTTCACATGCTTGGGGTAGACATCCCCCTAACTCACTGATGGGTTTGATGCCTGTCAATTATTCTCAACCTGGTTTAGCCCATCTACTGAGATGGATTACCAGGGTGAGGGCATTGTGCAAGCTACAGCTTCTTGGAACCATAGGTGAGAATTGAGTGCCAGGTAGACACCAAAGGGGCTAAGAACCCTGAAAAGGGCTTAGCAAGCTCTCACACCAGAGGTGCTAGTTCTTCTTAAATACTCCATATTACTTCCAAATACAGCATAGTGGAGAAAGTTGCTTCAGAAAATAACATCTTGGCTACCAGGTCTGATTAACTACTAGGCTTAGTCCTTCAGGTATCTCTTCAGGACTGTACTGGCAACAGATATGGCAAGAATTCCCTTGCCTGGATTTCTGGTGATTCTCCTGACTTTTTGAAGCTCCCAAGGTCACAGCTTAGTCAACTTCATCTCCAACCTCCTTCACTTAAGTCAGAAAAACAGTAAGGAGAAAAGCAAAGGCAGGGTCATGTGTACATGACTTCACGTCCATCTGTGTGGGGAGAGGAAGCTACTGGTGCTAGCTCTCTCTCACTCTCCCCACCCAGAGGCTTACAGCAGTCCTTGGCTCCTTACTAAAATGCAGCCAGGCAGAATAGGCAGGCAGTTAGGGAGGAAAAGAGAGACAGACAGAGACAAAGAAATAGAGACAGAAAGAGATCCTCACTTTGGTCGTTGAATGCCTTTTCAACGCATCCCCAGTTGCAGCTCGGCAACAAATCAAAAAATCCATTTCTTCATCATGTGGTTAGTGGGTTGGAAATAGTAATAGAATAACTGTGTATGCTCTGAAATAGAATGCCAGGCCCAGGCACTTCTAGAAGTAAGATCACCAACTAGGCATGTTTCCAAGACTGATCCAATCCCTCAACATGTTAAAAAAATTGCAGCATATAAAGTGAACGAATACAAATGTATAAAAAAGTAATTCACTACAAGGACATTTGGGAGAGAGGGTGCTAGCAATTGGGGATCAGGATCAGGAAAGGCTTCATGCAAAAGATGGTGCTTGATCTGCATTATAAAGGAAGAGAGACTCTGGGGTGGAGGTGAGGTGGGAGAACATTTTGGACATGTGGGAAGGCCACTGCAAAGGAGAGAGAGGAGATGGGGTATCACATGTGAGAAATATAGAGAAGGCAAATTCCAAAGGGGAAAAAGTTCCATCACTTTGGGACAATCAGAAAAATCCTATTACACCTGAACCATCATTCAAAGAAAGGGAGGGATTTTAAAGGCAGAGGTGAGGAGGAACCATGTTTCAGAAAGAGGAGTTTATCAAGATAAAAACATGTAGGCAGGAGATGTGGTTATGTAGAACTTAAAAGGTCATTTTAATTGGGATGGATAGTATGAGAAAGGAGTAATAAGAAATAAAATTGAAAAGGTAGGAGGGGTTCAGATTATGGACATGCTAAACATGTGTGTCATAAGCAAAATAAAATTCTTGGATAAAACACAAAACATTAGCATTCAAGATATTGTTATAACTAAATGGGAGGAAAGGGCTGTTTTCCCCCTCATGTTGTTTTGTTTAGAAAAGAATGGTTGAGAAATTTGTGTTTGTGAGTGAAGTTGGTTTTCTCTTCCCTGGAATGGTACTAGGAATATGATTGTGAACACCATGATTAGCTTCTATCTGCAGCTCCGAAAGTGTTGACACAGATGTTGGACTAATCATTCACAGCAAATAACTATTCCCATAATGGCTAAGATTAGTCTGAATTGGCATTCATTTCTTTCTTCTGTGAGTCTCATTTGATTATGGATGATGTTTTGTTAGAGTGTATCCATGCAACCTCATACATGATGTAAAACCCAAGAAAAACAAAGACTCTATGCCAAAACCAAATTAAATATGCATCAGAAAAATGTGTGCTTGATTCAGGTTCAGGTACCATGAAGCCTGCATCACTCTATTGTTGTTAATGCCTCCAGGAAAACTTGAAAAAGCAACCTTGACATTGATATCATTTTAAAGTTGGTGTGTCTGCCAACATTTACTCAACACCAGGCTCAACTGGCTGTATCATCTCCATCACAACATAGAGTAGCAGAGATGCGTGCAGCTTCCAGGAGGCTATGAAAAACGGGCTGTTCATGCCAGGCAGAGAAAGGCCCCTTATCTGCTTAAAAGCAATGTAACTGTCACCATTTCTTTTGAGATCCATGAAGGCATATCAATGCACTGAATATAAAGGTGCTTTGTTCCTCACCTCAATTCCACACTTGGAGTGTGCTCTTTCACTAATTTTTTTTTAATGTACCGAGATCTACTTTTCCCTACCATTAATAAATTTGTAGAGGCACTTCTCTCCATTCTGCTTCCCAACATACACAAGATAACACATAGACACATAAACATCCCCACATGGTCTCAATGCTATAAAAATGGGGATTTTATATAAACCACATGGAACTGAGAGTCACCGAAAAAGTAGCATGTAATAATAAAAATACCAAGTGCACATACATGTTTAGCGTGCCCACTCCCTGCTCTCCACCTGTTTCAACCTTACTTTGTGTCTATGTAGCCAGTTTGTCTGGAATAGCTCACCAGTTCCAAGAAGAATTAGGAAAAATTCCAGAGTTTCTTACACGCATCTTCTCCACAGTTCTGGAAGTGAGATGTGGAAGCACATCCCTGTACTAAGAGATATTAAATGTTGTTTTCAGCCGGTCACAGTGGCCTGCTTGTCTCTGTCCCTGCTACTGGGGATCTTGAGACTTGTGGATCACTTAGCTCAGGAGTTCTGAGCTGCAGTCAGACTAAAGCTGTTCAGATGGCCCTCCAACTCTGGCAGCAATATCGCGAGCCCCCAGGTCTGAGGAGCCACCAGGCTGCCTAAGGAGGGGAGAACTGGCCCAGTCGTAAACAGGACAGGTCAAAGTTTCTGGCCCGGTCAAAGTTTCTGGCCCAGTCAAAGCTTCTGGGCCAGTCAAGAGTGGGAGAGGGTCCATGAGGGGCTACTGTGATTCCTATCTGAGTGAGATAGGGAGACATGTCTCAAAAAAAAAATGCTATTGCCCTCCACCCTTACATTTTCTTCTTTTTTTTTTAGAATATATTTTGTATTTACCTATTTGTTTATTCGATGTCTCTCCAAATGCAAAGTAATCTCCCTGTAGACTGTGATTATTTTGTTTTTGTATTTGCATCCCTAGCATCTACTATGGAGTGTGGCACATAATAGATACTTAATAAATGTTTGTTGATTGTTATTAGGAGCTTCATCAATATATCTTGACAGATTGATTGATCAATTGACTAATTGAGAATTCGGTGGAGAAAATCTCAACTTTTTTACACTTCTCCCCTATAGGAATTGCAATGGAAGTGTTATTTTTAACTAAGAAGTAATATAATTAATTACTGTCCACTAGTCTTTGCTCTCACTAATGTCTAGATGATTTCCTTTTTCCAGTCATACATCTCCTGGTGATATGTTTTACACTTTTTTTGCATACAAGTAACATTCCACAGTCTACTTCTACCAATTGCCCTTTGAGCTACCAGAAATTCAAAAATGGTTGTGTTCCATTAGTCACGATGATATCATATTACTAAAAGTACTGATATTAAATATTGGTGATGAGAAGGAAAGATTTCATTTTAAAGATTAGCTTGGGGGCAGGTAGGTGGTGCAGTGTATAGAGCCTGGAATCCTAGAGGACCTGAGTTCAAATCCAGTCTCAGACACTTGACACTTACTAGCTGTGTGATCCTGGGCAAGTCACTTAACCCTGAGAGTCTTGCCAAAAAAAAGAGTATCTTAGGTCCCATGAGTGCCCTACACAATACCCTGTATTATCTAACCTGCTGTTGTTATCCTTTTCAGTTATGGGTGAAATCATTATCTATCTACAATATTTGTCCAAGATCTACAATATGTGCTAATAGATTAATAGGTTGTTCATCTAACTGTATAATATAGTTTTGGCAATAAATATTCTTCATCAACTTTATTTTTCCTTTGTGGATAGATAGGATGAACTCTTTTGAGTGGTTATGAATCTCATTAAAAGAGATCTCTAGTATTCCATGGTTTATTGCAATTAGCACATTATCCACAAGCAGAAGCATTTGGAATTCCTCTCTAATATGTACTTTGCCTAGAACATCCTCCATGACAGTGGCAAATACATTTGGAGAATATGTCTCCTGGTTGATATTGATAAATCAAATGATCCTCTAACAAAGTTATCTCTACTCTTGGATCTATCAGAGAATCTCATATTGTAGTTTCTTAGAGGAAAGTCTTTAAATCTGCATTTTGTGTTACAATATCAAATGTATTTTTATAATTAACAAATAATATAGAAAGATTTAGTATTTTATGAGCCTTTTGGTCACTTTTGCAACTTCAAAGATGTGATCAACTGTAGAAAATGATTTGTAATTCTGCTTATATCCTCCTCAAATTTTCATCAGGGATACCTTCAATATGTATATAGATGGCTCTCAAGAAGCTGTTATAAAAATTAGAAAGTATGCACATGGGTTAGTCATTGAATATCATCCTATTTTTCCATTTATTTTGTATCTTTCCTTTTTTCTAGACATCTTGCAAATCAGTCCCTCAATGATCTCCAAAATGTGCCCCCTCCCACATATATTTCTTGGTGTGGTCTAGCTGTAATTCTGGTATTTCTTTAGTGCCATTTCCAGTCCCTCATATAGTACATTAGGAATTTAATATGATACAGGGCAAAGCATTCTAGCTCTAAAGTCAAATCAGGTTATGGAGGTCTTTAAAGGCCAAACAGGATTTTATATTTGATCCTGGAAGCAACATGGAATCACTGAAATGACTTTCTCATCTGCAATATGAGTGGGTAGGACTAGATGGCCTCTAAGGAAACCTTTAACTCAAGATCTAATATCCTATACTCTGTGTTGGAACTCAAATATGGTAGACTCACTGTCATTAGTCAAGAAAAAACAGTTTGTCATAGAAATGATAGATAGGTTTGCTTATTTATTTTCCTTCCACTGTCATCTTTAAATTCTCTTAGTAATATCTGAATTAATGGGAGCCTACACCAAGTTTTCTTCAAATTCTTTTATTCTCAATTATTTCTCAGCATTTTATGAAAAGGCATTGCTCAAAATAATCCACTATTCTTCTTTATAAGAGCTTATATTCTAAACAAGAGTACCCTTTGTTACTATGTCTTTCTGTTTGGTAAGATGGTCAAATATTTTTGTTTTTAATTATTGTTACTGTTTTTGAGGTGGAGCTCTTTGGCATTCTCATTCACACAATTTTCATTGCTTTACATTATTTATATTTTTGTAGAAAGTAGTAATAGTCCATATAGATGTTAACTTTGGATAGTGATGCTGTTCCTTTTACAGATATAGAGAATATTAAGAAATGTGGAAAATTAACTGTCATACAGAAAAAGTCTATGAAAGACTGACATTGGGCTTGCGTTGGAAAAAAGTCTATCATGGAGGGATTTCATGGAAAAGAGATTCTGAGGTAAATGCCTGAAGGGACTTGAAAATTTTTTAACTTCTATCTTGAGACAATCTAAAATACTCATAGCTTAATAATAATAGCTAACATTTATATAGTGCTTATCTGGCACTGTGACAAGTACTACCTACCTATCTATCTATCTATCTATCTATCTATCTATCTATCTATCTATCTATCTATCTATCTATGCATAATCTTAGTTGATTCTCCCAACCAACCTGAGAAGGTGGCACTATTATTATCCCCACTTTACATTTGAGGAAACTGAAGCAAATGGGTTAAGTGACTTGCCTAGGGTCATTCAGCTAATTCTGAAGCTGGATTTGAACTCAGGTCTGTCTGACTCCAGGCCAGGCACACTCTCAACAGCACCATCTAGCTGCTAATGAGTTAGAATAAAATAACTACTGTATTCTAAGACATGGATAGGTTGACATTTCTGAGTACAATTGAGAAAAAATGTCATTCTGAGTGTAACTGAGTTAACTGCATTGTGAAGAGAACTGGATATGGTTCCAGTGTTATGGAGGAGTTGGCAGTTCATAATGGATAAGAAGAATTCTAGCAAACGATTCCTTTTCTCTCAGCTTTCCAAGAGCACAGAAGTGACTTTGGCTGTGATCCCTGTTATAACCCATATGTTGTTTTAATGCTTGTCCATAGTTGTTTATTACTTAGTACTGTAAATAAAGTATATGGCCAGTAACACTCATGTCTGTCTAAGTCTATATGAAGAGATTTACCAGTTCTCCTCAGGTTGGGGTTCAAATTATTGATTAATTAATGGAATAGATTTTACATTTGAAGTAATTTTTAAAATGTAATTCCGTCATACCTTTAGGTTGTATCTGAAACCAGAAAAAGAAACATTATACACACATATGTATGTGATACATGCATACGTATGTATACATGTGTATATATGAATATATGTATGTGTGTGTATGAGAAAAGCCAGTAGCAGACTAAGGATTAAGGATTTGACATATTTGTCTTTGAGAACACAAGAGGTATTGCTCACATCTTGCATCATGATACCATCATGTCTTTTAAAGGTTGTTTGTTTGTTTTTTACATGCTAGGGCTCATCCATGAACTTATACAAAAGACATTTTGTGGAGTAAGGATAAAAGTAGTATGTTTGCGTAGATTTGTGTTTTGTTCTCTATTTGCCTATTTGGTGTCCAAAGGAAAGAGACTCTGGTCACTCCATGAGGTCTTTCCTCACCTTCCTTCCCCCACTTGTTAATGTCTGCCTTAAATTGTGCTTGTACTTATTTTGTATATATTTATACATGTATATGTTGTTTCCCACCCCCACCCCTAACAAAATGTGATCACCTTGAAGGGAAGGACTGTTTCATTTTTTTCCTTTGTATTCCCAGTACCTAGCAGAGTGTCTGCCACATAGTTGTTCTTCCTTTGTTTTTGAAGAGAAACAGTGACATCATAGGGTGATATCTTGACTCATGAGTGAACTGGATTTTAGTTAGGCAGAGTGACACAAAGTCATCAGCTTCACTTCCTCTTCCAGAGTCATTAAATTCAGTGGCAAGACAAAAATCAGGATGACTGGGGATGGCCCAGGATGCAGAAAGTGACCTTGACTTCATCAATGTCTGACCAAGCTCTAAGCACTTCACAGTACCTGCTTCAGCTGTCTTCATGGCCCTTGGAACAAACTGTTCTCATTTGCCCATTCCACTGGGGGATGTATTTACATGCTTGGGGCAGAAACCTCCATAACTCACCAATGCGTTTGAGGCCCATTAATTACCTCCGACCTGGTTTAGCTCATCTGCCGAAATAGTTTACTGGGGTGTGGCCGCTGTGCATGCCGCAGCTTCTGGAAGCCACAGGTGAGAGCTGAGTGCCAGGTAGATACCAAAGGTAGATGAGTAGCCCTGAAAAGGACTTGGCAAGCCCTCCTACTAGAGGTGCTAGTCCTCCTTGAGCACCCCATAGAACCCCCTGGCACATAATAGGCACAAAATAAATGCTTGTTAACTGCCTGATTAAAAATACTACTCTGAGGAAGTCATTATGGGGGTGACCTTTAGTTCTCAAAAGTTATCATAAAAGAATACAAGCTCTAGAAGGCCCCAAAAAGCTGGAGAAGCTTTTATTTTAGGATTAGGTTTCCAAGGACCAGACTGGCTAAGTTCAGAATGGCTAGTTCTAAGAGGCCTGGCTACCAAGTAATGCTTTTTTTTTTTTTTTCAAGCATAGCAACTTAACAAATCACCTACTAAGGCAAGGAGGTTGCAATCTGCAACAGAGATAGGAATACACATGCCAAGGAAATCATAGATTTGAAGTGTTGAAGCATGTGCAAAAGTTAAATTCGTGGGATGGAACCCATTTCCAAGGCTATTATAATTGTTCACTAACAGATACTTCATTGAGAGAAGGGACTGGGGAGTTTTCATTGCTCTTTTCTTCTTGCTTGAAGACTCTGATTACAACTTCCTTTGAAAGTTCAACTCTTTTATTTTGGCCATTTTATTCATGGGGTAGTGTCTGTCTAGGGCAACAATTCAATTCTTCACACTACCTTATAGGTAACTATTTCATTTTTCAAAAGCTAGTCTATTACTTACCTGAAGAAATAGATAGTAGAGGCTAATTCTCCCCAACCATTTTATTTGATAATCTCTAGATGCCTAATTTAGCACAGTGGCCTTGAGAAAGAGAGGTATTCCCGTTCAGAACAAAATTTGATAAGTAGAGAGATAATATTCTAGGCATGCTGGAGGGGTATCCAATTGAAGTGAAGAGAGAGTGGTAGAGATCCCACTCCTTTATTCAAGTATTTTCTGATTATTGCAGAATACATTTAACCTGCTCTTTAAAGTCCTATCATTCTCGTCAACCCCACCCAGTTAAACATTTAATTGTTCTGTTTCATGTGTATTTTTTTTTCTTGCTACTACATCATAAGCTCCCTGAGGAGAAAGAAGAATCTTATAATTCATTGTATCTCTCATTGGATGATGCCTGACACATAATAGGGGTTCAGTAAATTCTTGCTGAGAGGATCGGTAATAGTTGATTGACAAGTGTGATTGGACCCACCAATATTACAGAACTGTTTCTCCAGAGTAGCTTGACTCAAAAGTAAAGCTAGATGAGGCCACTCATAAAGCAAACCCCAACCACCACAGTAGCAAAGAACCTAGATTCTCTTTTTAAGCATAATTATGAAGAGGGTTGGGGGTATTACTATTAAGCTGAAGAACTTCCAAAAGAATAACAACATTAATCTAGTGACGTATGGTTAAATTCTAGGCCTTTTAACACTTTGTTGATTGAAAAACAAACATCTCCAGCTACTCAGAGTTTAACTCCACGGACTTGGCTTGATCAGCTACAAATTTATGTTATCTAATCCCAACTGGGTCCTCACTGCAGTAAGGCAAACATTCAATTCCTCACTAATTAATGTGTTTTCCCACTCCCCTCAGCAGCTGTTCCAGACCTTCTCAACCCTCTTCAAACTTCCCACGGTACCTCCTGCCCCACCATCTCAGCCTTGACTCATATTTCACTGAAAAAATTGTCATTTGCCAAAAGTTCCCTCTTTTCTCCTTTTCCTTATCTTATATAACGTCTTCCTCCACTTTCTCCTTTTGCACTTTGGTATCAGAAAAAAGGTGTCCCTTTTCTTTGATAAAGATATTCCCTCCTGATGTCTCAAGCAGATTGTCCCCACTATCATCCCTACTCTCTCATCTTCAGCCTCTCCCTACCTTCTGCTCCTTCCTTGCTGCCTACGTACATGACTATGTCTTCCCCACCCTTACAAATCGCTCATTTGATCCTACCATCACTGCTAATTATCATCCTATTTCTGTTTTCCCCTTAGGCACCTAGGCGGCACAATGGATAGAATGTTCAAACTGGGCCTCAGATGCTTCCTAGCTGTGTTACCCTGGGCAAGTCACTTAACCTCTGTCTGCCTCAGTTACTTTGAGTATAAAATGGAGATAAGAGTAGCACCTACCTCCCAGGATTATCATGAGGTTCAGATGATGATACTTGTAAAGCACTTAGCTCAGTCCCTGGCACATAGTGGGTGATTAATAAATGCTTGTTTTCTTAATTCTTTCCTGGCTAAACTCCTTGAGAATGCCATCTACATTAGGTGCCTCCATTTTCTTTCCTCTTATTCTCTGATAAATCCTTTGCAATCTGGCTTCCAAACATAAATCAATGGAAACTACCCTTTCCACAATTACCAGTGATCTCTAATTGCTATAGCTATGGTCTATTCCCAGTCCTCATCTTTCTCAACCTCTCTGCATCCTTTGACACTTCCTATCACCTTCTTTTTTAGATGATCTCTCTTCTTCCACCTGGCCAACTCAGCTGGTGCTCCGCCTCTCCCATCCCCTTCCCTGTCCTCTTTTCTCCTCTGCACCCACATGGGGTATCATGCCCTCACCTGAGGGTGTTCTGCCCAAAGAAAGGTAAAATTTGATGAGTAAAACCTACCTAGTTATCTTCGGATTTGCTGGCTAGATTTCTTTCTTAAATGCCGACCCTGAAACCTAATTCACTCTGGCTCTCATTGATTGGACGAGAGTAGGTCCCAGCCTAAGCACCATTTAATGGTTACTTTTGGGGCCCTCCTGGCTTAGAGTGAATATAAATAGTAACTGTTTCTCTTTTGGCCAGCAACCTTGAGGGTCTTCTCCTCCCACTTTTTTTATTAAAGGGGCCATCTCTTGACTCACTTCTTAGGCCTATTCACTGAATGGTCATTGCCTCACTCAAAGTGAGAACTCAGAAAGACTTTAGCTTAAAAAGGCCAAGGTCTCCCACTGCCTCTTAGGCCATCTCCATTCATCCTAATCTATATCTGGCCACTGGACCCAGATTGCTCTTGAGGAGAAAATGAGGCTGGTGACTTTGCGCAGCCCTTCCTTACTCAAATCCAATTCAACCGCAAGTCATGTCATCATCTTTCTGATGTCATGGTCCTCTTCAAGAACCAAGGACAAACCGCACACACACACACACACACACACACTGCTCCTCACTAAGTTTTTGTGACACCGCTCACAACTGGTTATCTGTCTAACTGCTAGCACCTTCTCAGTCTCCTTTGCTGGTTCTTCACCTAACCACTGTGAGTGTTCCCCAAGACTCTGTCCTATTCCCTCTTCTCATGTCCCAGTATAGTATCTTGATGGGTGTCATCAACTCCCACGGGTTCAGTAATCATCTCCATGCTGATGATTCCACTATCTATATTTCCAGCCCTAGTATCTCTGCGGAGTTCCAGTTGTAAATCAACTGCTTTCTGGACATCTCCGATTGAATGTCCCATAGGCATCTCAAATTCAACATGTCCAAAACAGATCTCATTCGATTTCCCTCTAAATCATCCCTTCTTCTAAGCTTCCCTATCTCTGTCGAGGGCATCACCATCCTCCCAGTCAACCCAAGCCTGCAACTGTGGTGTCATCCTGAACTCACTCTCACTTGGCCCACAGATACCTCTAATCCATTACCAAATATTGTCACTTCTACTTTCACAGACTTCTTTCACAACACTTCTTCTACATCCCCCAGAGAAAGGGGCATCCACTCATACAGACACAGCCTTTGCTTAGGCTAGGACTATTGCTGTAGCCTTCTCACTGGTCTCCCAGCCTCAAGTCTCTCCCCACTCTGATTCACCCTCCACTTAGCTCCTGAGGTGATATTTCTAAAGCACATGTCTGACAATGTCTCCTTCCTATTCAATGAGCTCATGGGTCCCTGATACTTTCAGGGTCAAATGTAAATTCTTTTTTTTTTTTTTTAAAGCTCTTCATAACATGGCCTTTTCATGTCTTTCCAGTCTTCTCACACTTCCTTCTCCTCCATGCACTCTACCTTCTAACAATACTGGCTTATTTACAGATCTTCCAGCAAAACTCCCACTCCTTTCTGGTGCCTTTGTGGGGCCATCTGCAGTCTTCCTGATCTACATCTACCCACTCCACCCACATGGTTCTGGAGGAGAAAGTTAGGTTGATGACTTCGCACAGCCCTCCCTCACTTGAATCCAATTCAATTGCAAATCATGGCATCATCTTTCTGAAGTCATGGTCCTCTTCCAGAAAATGAAGGACAAACCACAGTGCCTTTGTACTAGTTGCCTCCCATTGTGGAATTCGAATCTAGCCTCTCAACTCCACCTCTGGGTTTTTTTTAACTTCCTTCACAACTCAGCTGAAATCCTGACTTCTACAAGAGGCCATTCCTTGTCCACCCTGCTGCAAATGTTTTCCTCTCTTACATTTCCTTTCATCTACTATGCCTACGTCTTGTATGTACTTGTTTGCTTTCCTGTTTGTCTCTCTCATTTGAATATAAATTCTGAGGGCTGGGACCATCTTTTTGCCTTCCTTTGTATTCCTCAGAGTTTAGCACAATATCTGACACATAGAAAGTGCTTATTAAACACTTGTTATTGAGAAACAAGATGTTTATTACTTGCAAATGTAATCTTTTGAGCCTTTAAGACCTTTCAACTTAGTGTAAAAATTGTAGCATTTTTCAAGATACTTCAACTGAGTTAGAGGTAATAGAATAGTGAAAAGAGGACTGGACCTGAAGACAACAATCTTAGCTCAAGGCCTCCCTTTGACATTTAAAAGCTGGATCACAATAGATAAGTCACTCACCCTCTCTGAGCCTTGGCCAACTTTGTGAAGCAGTGGTCCTCTGATCAGAGCCAGTGGTCTTGCTATGGTACCATGCTGCCTCACCTGATTCCTCTTCATTTAAAAAACTGAGATCCATGTTTCTGTTTCTTTGATTATTTTCTGTGATTCCTGAGAAATAATATTATTACACAGAGTAATACTGTGACAAAAAAATTCTTCAGCTTGTTAAGGAAATGTCAGAAGAAGAAAAACCCCACTCCTCAATATCTGCTTTCTTTCCCTCCCTACCATACATTTAGAGGGTACCTGGATGGACATTCGTTTTATAAATGATGGAGCCTAGAAGGTAAATTTTCTCATTTGGGTCATGAATTATAAATGCGACCTGATGTCACATGTATTTGGGGATCATTCATTTTAATACCTCAGTGACCTCTACCAACATAGATTTCATCAGGGGAGGCAGCATGGTACAGTTTAATGAGCCTTCATTCTAGAATCTGAGGCCTGTGTTCAAAGCTCACCTCTGAAACTGCCTTCCGGACCTTGAGTAAATTCTTTAGTTTTTTTGGGCCTCAAATCACCTCCTTTCTAAAATAGAGAAGTTGGACTAAATGACCTCAGAAGTCTCTTCCATCTCTAGACCTAAGATCCTAAGAGGCTATGATCTAGATTAAACAGAAAAAGCACCCTATTCTTTCATAATTTTGTCACAGATAATTTAAGGATGCTGCTCCAGCTGGAATAATCATGGCCATGTCATAATCATCCTGTATTGAATTACACATAGATTCTTGATGTTGCCTGCCTCTTGCAGAAAGTGTTAGCCTTTCTCCTCCTTCCTACTCGGTTGCCCTCTATTTCCCTTTTTCCTCTCCATAACACAATTATTTAAACAGTCCCAATTGCCAATAAATGGTGGAAAGAGTGAATGTACTTGACTTTACAAACTCCTTTCCAGACTGTCTGGGAAGTAACCTGAAATTAAAACTGGGTTATGTAATGATGTTATTATGGCCAATTAGTGAGACTGGGACTAAGCCCTGTGTTTCCCTCTGCCCTGTTTAATGTGTGACATCAGAGACTCAAAGGGAATGCCTTGGAATGGGCCGCCCACTTGATGGCCTGGGCACACCAGGAAAGGAAGCTGCACTGTCAGCAATTTACTCAGCCCCCAGGGTAGCATGGCTTGTTCCCCATTGAGAAAGAAAATCACAGCATCTCTTCAGCCACTTTAAAAAGCTGTTGGTTTCCACAGCATGACTGAGTTTCCTGCAGCTAAGAGTTCAAACATGGAGGGTAAGCTAAGGATCAGTTCCTCTGGCTTCTTTCCAGCCTTTCAGGACGTTTCCCTTCATCCACTCTGCTGCCTGTGTGGTTCTTGGATTGACCAATTTAAGTAACCCTAGCAAATCTGGTTTTTTCCTATTTAGGCTAGTTTTTTCCCTCTTCTCTCTAGGACACCATTCACAGTGAGTGACATTTGCAAAGGTAAAAGTAATATTTCAGAGAGTGAGATTAGGTGACAGGGTTAGGGAGCGAAGTAACTAACCCAGGCAGAGAATGAGTAGTTGGGTTTGAAGGATGGAGCAGTTTCAAAATTGTTCTTATAATGTGGTCCTTGGCAAATTACTAGGGCCTAATCGTTCAGTTGTTTCAGTCATGTCCTACTCTTCATGACCCCTTTTGAGTTTTCTTGGCAAAGATACTGGAGCAGTTTACTATTTTATTTTCCAGCTTGTTTAACAGATGAGGGAACTAGGGCAAACAGGGTTAAGTGACTTGCCCAAAGTCACATAGCTAATAAATGTCTGAGGCCAAATTTAAACTCAAGTAGATGAGTCTTCCTGATTCAAGGCCCAGAACTCTATCCTCTGCACCACCTCACTGACCTAAGGGCCTAATTAGAACCTACCAATGTGAATTGGCTAAATCAGGTTACTTATCATTATTATTATTGACTGTTTTGTGAGTATTTTTTAAGTGGTCAGACAAGTTACAGTGTGTAGAATCCAAGTGTACAAGTTTCTTCTACCGATAAAGATTAACCCCCCAAGTTCTAATTTTAGAGACATGCTTGGGGCACTGAGAAGTTAAATAACTTTTTTTGAGATCAGTCTTCATTGTTGCAGCACATATCCCTATCTACTATAGCATACTGCATCCCAATCATCATATAAAACATACAAACCATTGTCCCTCACTTCATGAAGATTGTGCCCGGCCATTCTTATTTTGAAAAGAAGAAAGAGAAGGAGGAGAGGAAGGAATGCAAGGAAGGAAGGAAAGGAGACGGAAGAAGGAAGAAAATGAAGAAGTAAAGAAAAGAAGAAATAAAGAAACAAAGAAATGAAAGAAAGAAGGAAATAAATAAAAGAGGGAAGGAGGGAGAGAAGGAAAGAAGGAAAGGGAAAGGAAGAGAAGTTTTTAAAAAGGGCAAAGACTTTTTTTAAAGAATGAGATCTTTTTTTTTGTTTTCATTGTTTTTCTAGCATATTTTACCAGACATCTACATTACTTTTTGCAATTCATCAACTATGGCTTCTTTTGGGATGCTTCAATGTCACAGCCATAGATTTAGAGATGCAAAGGACCTCATGTATATTCTAATTCAGCCTTCATATTTTGAGGCAAAGAGAATGAAGTGACTTTCCAAGGTCATTTAGGTAATAAATGATAAAACCAGAATTTCTCTTCGACTCTAAGTCCAGGATGTTTTGTACCACATGACTTCCAAATTAAAAACATATTATCCTATATTAAAAATGTTCAACTGTACTAAATGTTTAGGGGAATGTCCTTACTTTAATTGTTTTGCTTTTTATAATACTCCTGAGCATACTTAGATTGTAATCATAAATAGATTATTTGCTCACCATTAAAGAAAATGACAAACATATAAGCCTGGCCTAGGAACTTATGTCGTGGCTAGACATTGTGACTAAGTCAGTGACTACTAGTTAGTGGCTCTCTGTTGACTTCTCTTTGCTGACATTTTTCATATGCTCCAAAAGAAAATTCAACTCCAAAGACTATTGGTAACTCCAGATATGGAATATTAATTAAGAAAGTTGTCCTGGTCTTTCCATCAATGGAGAAGAATCTCATCCACTAACAATTTACTCCCAAACTGGAATACACCTTGATTATGATAAGGATATAAAAATTATTTTGCTTAAATGTTTTGTAAATGTTTTTTCTTTTAAAAACCCTCTCTATAAATCAAAATTTACTTTTCTCAGTACTGCACTATTCAATCTTTGCATTTGATGGTAAAGTATATCCCTCTTTCAGTCGAAATGTATCTCCAAAAAGAATAATAACTAATAGCCAACATCTGTACAGCATTTAGTAGCACATAGCACAGGGCCCAGCACATAGTAAGTACCTAATAAATGCTTGTGGATTGATTGATAGCATTTTATAAAGCATTTCCTTCACTGCAACCTTGTAAGTTAGTTAGTGCAAGTGTTATCCTCATTTTAGAGTTGAGGAAATTAAGATTCAGAGAGATTAAATGATTTGCACATGGTTACTGGGCTAAAAAATAATAGAGCTAAAATATGATAATGACAACAGCAGGCATTTATCTAATGCTTTAAGGTTTTGCAAGGCTTTACCAATAACTCATTTTTTCCTTAAAACAACCCTGGGAAGGAAGGTTATTTTCTCTATTTTTCAGAAGAGGAAACTGGAGCAGACAGAGGGTAAGTGACTTGCCCAGGGTCACACAGCTAATAAGTATCTGAGATTGGGTTTGAATCCAGGTCTTCCTGATTCCAGGTCCAGCCCTCTATCCACTGGGCAACTAAACTGCCCCCTTACTCCTCCTCTAGTGTACTGTCTCCATAAGGAATCAGACAGCAGAATACAAAAGACAAAGAACTAGAGAAAACAGCATGATTAAGTTCAAATTAAAAAAAAAATTCAGGGTTCTCATGTTACAGAGATCTCTTTAGGGAACTGATGGTTCCATCTTTGGCACAGTGAATAGAAAACAGGCCTGGAAATCTAGAACACCTGAGAACAAATCCTGCCTCAGACATTTACTAGCTACATGACCTTGAGTAAGTCACTTGAACTTTATCTATCTAAGCTTCCTCATCTGTAAAGTGGGGATAATAATAGCACCCACCTTCCAGGGTTGTTGTGAAGATAAAATATTTGTAAAGCTCTTTGCAAACCTTAAAATGCTACATAAATGCTAGCTATCTTAAACTTCTATAAACCTAAAGAAGAGATATACCTACTTTGCTAGATACCAGCAGTAATCGTTTTCCTTTCTTGTTGTACAAAAAGTGATCTGAGGCAGAAAGGATGTGTTTATTCATTTTATTTTTTTTTACATTTTCTCTTTTTAAAAAATTTATTTATTTTATTCTGAACTTAAGAAATAAAACAATCATTTCTATAACATAGTAGAATAGGAAGAAAAAGATGATTGCACATGAAACTGCAAATCTATTATATACAACTTGCTAGCCTTTTAAATATATAATAGTTATTATATAACTTTCTTTTTTCCCTCTTTTTTCCTTTCCTCCCCCTCCCTTGCCCTAGAGATGAATACCATTAGACACAAATATGTATGTATGTGTATGTATGTATATATATGCATATATGTAAACATATATATATATACATATATGTAAAATCATTCTATACATACTTCTACTTGTCAGTTCTTTTCCTGGATGAAGATAGTGTCTTCTTTCATAGGTCCTTTGATGATAACAGTGAGGCACAATGGTTAGGGAGCTAGCCTCAAAGCCAAGAATACTGGGGTCAAGGCCTACCTCTGACCCATAACTGCTGTGTAACCCTAGGCAAGTCACTTAACATCTCACTGCCTCAAGAAACCCTCCGAGACTTTTACTTGCATAGAAGGTGTTATTATAGGTTGGTAGAGGGAGTTTTTTCACCCTGGAATTTTCTGTAACAATGAAATTACAAGTCTAATTCCTCTCCCTGAAACATATGAAGAAAAACATGTGCTTGGAAATCCTCAGCCCAAAGAAATTAAACCTTTGTTCTACTTGTGCTAGAGTTGATATTGCCAGGAGCCTTTGTAACACCTGATTTATGATACTGAATGACTTTAATTATTATTAAAGTTCTTTTTGGATTTATACTTGTCATAGTTAGTGAAACATATGTAAATTAAAAAAAGAAAACTAGGGCAGATGAATCAAACACCAGAGAACACAGGAACATGAGAGGGCTTTTTCTTCATAAATACATTTAAATAAAGACATAATGATGTCCCTAAAAATATCACATGAACTTCAATTGAACAAATATTTATTAAGTGCCTACTGTGTGCAGAACACTATGCTAGGCCCTAGGGAATACAAAGACCAAAAAATCCTTTTCTTCAGTGAGATTATTTAGACTCTGCTGGGTACAAAAATAAGTTAACACAAAACAATCTGAGACAGAAGAGGGAATTAACTTGTGGTGGCAGGGGGACATTAAGGAAAGCTTAACAGAGTAGGTAGTACCTGGGTTGAGCTTTGAAGGAAGGATTCTGCGAAGAGATGAAGATGCATTTCAGGCATAGAGATGGCTTGCACAAATACACAGAGGTGGAAGAGTTCTTGTCAAGTTTGGAGAACAGCTAATGGTACATTTTAATTGGAACAGAGAATGTGTGAAATTATGTGAAATAAGGCTAGAAAATTAGATTGGGCCTTCTTGTGAACAACCAGCTACAGGAAGCTTGTATTTTACCCTACGGACAAAAGGGAGACATTGAAGGCTTTCCTGAACAGAGGTAATTCATCATACTTTCGAAGCTATCACTTCTTTCTAAAAAATGCCAAAAAGAGCTTTGAGACTTTGTGATTAAATCTCTGACTTGTCTACCTACCATTTTTGTGACTTTGGGTAAATAATTTCATTTCTTAGGACCTCAGTTTCTTCATTAAACAATCAATCAATAAGTATTGATTAAATGCCTACTGTGTGCCAAGGACTCTGCTAAGGGTTAGTAATCCAAATACAATGAAACAATTCCTACACAGGAAGCTTACATAAAAGAAATTTCCCAACCTAACAATTTATAATCTATTTGTGCCTTTTCAATTTTCCTGTTCCATGTTTGTCTTTTGGTTTGCTCATCTTTCATTTCTGATTTGGTCAATCTGTCTTTCCTATTATAGTTTCCAAGGGGGCAAATGAATATTCAGGTGCATATTTCAGACACACACAATTAAATCTTGGTTCTATAGTGTGAATAACATGTGTTTTAACTCACATATCAATAATTATTAACTTTTATAGGTGTAGAGAAAACCTGAGAACTGATTATTCCCCTTTGTTTATGAGACAATAATTCAATTCATAAGAAAGCAAATAACTTTCAGAGACAGAAATTCTTTCCACAATCATAAAGGGACCTGGGGCAATTGTTTCTTTTTTTTTTTTCAATCTTAAGTCTACATACTTTTTTTTTTTTTTTGCTGCAGGGGGTTGACAAAAGAAAAGCATTTTGGTAAGTATCTGCCTCCAAGGTCTTTATGTTCAAACTAGAAGAAATAAATGAACCAAGCATCTGCAAAAGGGCTAAAGCAATCAATCGCAGCCTGAATTCCATGGTTCCCCAGTAGTTGGGCACAGAATCTTAATGACTGCATTAAGGTAGACAAGAACCCAAATCCATTTTTAAAAACCTATTGACTTGTGACTATGCCAAAAGTTGGAGAAATCAAAGATATAGCCATGTCAAAAGATGGCAATCTGTTCTGTGACTGGAAGAGAGCTGTCAGATCAGGGACTATATGCATTATAAGCCCCTTTCTAATTTTGAGTCTGTCACTCTTCAGGTAGAACAGAAAATAGAATAATAGCTAAGTACATATATCTTCAAGCCAGCAATTAAGATGAGTACAAAGCAAAATGAAAACTCAGAAAATAGTAGAGCATTCCAAAAAGAAACCAGAATGAAACAAAATGATCACTGAAAAAAATAAGGCAAATTAGTTGGCACAAAGTAGAAGAGGTACAAATGATTTTCCATGGAGATTTTAAATATAAAACTGTGAAAAACTGCCAAGAAATTATATTTCATCTTGGACTCAATTCAATGGAGCCAACATTTATTTAACACCTGCTAGACACAAAGCACTGAACTGGGTGTTGAGGATGCAGAGTTTGAGACCCAATCTTCAGATAGTATTTAAATTATATTAAATATGCCTCCTAACCCTGTACTTCTACTGATATCAATTCCAAACTTGTATCCTCAGTCGTCATTCTCACCTGCCCTAGACCTCTACAAACTATTGCTGTCATCCCTAAACTTCCATATCATTACATCTGCCTTCCCTGACCTTCCAACTGTCCTTATAATATCAAATGATGATAAGAAGATAACCTGAGAGATTTCCCTTGTGTTAGCCCAACACTCCATATTTTCATCAACCCCGTGACTTTATAATTCACTTCACTGCCTCTGGTTAGTCTCCTCACATAGTGCCTTCCCACTTAAACCTCACACATATTCCTCAGGATATATGTTAATACAATTCAAATCTAGTTTGACAATGCAAAGAAGGTATAAATATTAGAAAGAATATAGTTCAGTGGACATGTCCCATTGATTTTTACCAGGGGTTCAAAGGGAGCAACTTATAAGTTTGATTTAGTATCAATATGTAGGATGTTGTTTTACTTTAGTAGTTTTGGAAAATATAGAGGTCCTATTCTGGATGGAGTTGTCTGATTAGTTTGGTTCATGGTTTATAAAGCACATGGGATACATAGTTAAACACAGATCAAGTATCTGATTTTCCCTTTTTTTTAAAGTGTAAAAGAAGAGAATGTTTAATGTTCCCCTGTCCCCTGCTCTAGTCAAATAGTCTTAAAAATTCCCATGGCTAATCTCCTTGCTTTTTACCACTAGAATGTATTTGTCATTATCTTTGGTTATCTATGAGGTAATCATTTGCTACTCACATATTATTGATAATATGTCCTATCTACATGTCATCCTCATTGGTTAGTACCAATGTTGTATTAGACTTTGAGTCACAGAATCCTACAGTCCTAGAGACTAAAAGTGTCAGAGCTAGTCTCATATGATAATCCTTCAAATATTTGAAAAAAAATTCTTATGTGTCTCTTTAGTCTTCTCTTCAACTGGTTTAAATAGCCCTGGTTTCTTTCTTTATATGATCAGGTATCTAGACTTTTCATCAGTCACCTTTATTTGGACACAATTGTTTGCAAATATTCCTCTTTAACTTAAGAGTCCAGAAGCCAAAAATCATATGTAGACAGTTTTTCATGTAGTAAAGGGACAAACATCAAATTTTTTTTACAAAATAATTCAATTTATTATCTATATTAAAAGAGTAGAACGTAAAATCATTTTAAATTCATAACTCAGGAAATTCAGCAGAACCACAGGAAGCTGATGATTGCATCAATAGGAATTGCATGTCCTTTCTGACATGCAGAAGTGGCATATTAATAGGGTATTTAAGGAGAAATAAAGTTAAATCAATTGTAATTTGGCATAACACTAGCTGAAAACTTGTTGCCTTTGGAAAGAATTGGTTTATCAGTGGAGAAAGGAATTGACCCAAGTAAATTCTTGGAATAGTGTAGTGGTAGATAGAAAACTGATTAAGGAGTAAGGAAGACCCAGGATCAAGTCCTATCTCTGATAATACTTCTGTGTGACTCAGTCAAGGGCCAAGTCACTTCACCTCTAGGCCTCAGGCAGATCTGAGACTCTTCCTTGCAGAGCAATTGCTGATCTGCTTTGGTAGAGAGGTCTCTGCACCAGAGGTATCAAAAATAGGGCTGGTAATGCTGCCAAAATCAAAATAAAATATAACTGGGAGATATTTAACAAAATACATAAAATAAAACATAGATAACATTACATTTTTAAACTTAGTCATTGTGCACCAGCAGAGATATTTATGGATGCATTAGTGGCCCCCATGTACATATATACACACAGACACAAACACATTTATACATACATACACATATACATACACAAACATATATATGTATATGTACATATTTGGTTTTCAATATTCACTTCCATAAGATTTTGAGTTCCAAATTTTCTTCCCATTCCCTCCCCTCACCCTACCCAAAGATGGCATGCAATTTGATATAGGCTCTACATATACATTCATATTAAAAGTATTTTACATTAGTCATGTTGTAAAGAAGAATTAGAACCAATTGAAGAAACCACAAGAAAGAAGAAACAAAAAAGAGAGAGAAAGAGAGAGAGACACACACAGAGAGAGAGAGAGGCAGAGACAGAGACAGAGACAGACACAGAGAGACACAAAGAGAGAGCAAATAACATGCTTCCATCGGCATTCAGACTCCATAGTTCTTTTTCTTGATGTGGATAGCATTTTCCATCATGAGTCTTTTAGAGTTGTCTTAGATCCTTGCATTGCTAAGAAGACATGTCTATCAAAGTTAGTCATTGCACAATGTGGCTGTTGCTGTGTACAATGTTCTCCTGGTTCTGCTCAATTCACTCAGCATCAGTTCATGTAAGTCTTTCCAGGTTTTTCTGAAGTCCACCTGCCATCATTTCTTATAGCACAATAGTATTCCATTACATTCATACGTCATAACTTGTTCAGCCATTCCCCAACTGATGGACATCCCCTCAATTTCCAGTTCTTGGCCACCACAAAAAGAGTTGCTATAAATATTTTTGTACATGTGGGTCCTTTTCCCATTTATATCATCTCTTTGGGATACAGACCTAGAAGTGCTATTGCTGAGTCAAGGTATGTACAATTTTATAGCCTTTGGGCATAGTTCCAAATTGTTCTCCAGAATGGTTGGATCAGTTCACAACTCCACCAACAATTCATTAGTGTTCCAATTTTCCCACATCTTCTCTAGCATTTATCATTTCTGGTTTTGGTCATGTTAGCCAATCTGATAGGTATGATGTGGTACCTCAGAGTTGTTTTGATTTGCATTTCTCTAATCAATACTGATTTAGAGCATTTTTTCATATGACTATAGATAGATTTAATTTCTTCTTTTTATATTTTTTTGTTTTGTTTTTTTTATTTTTAGTTTTCAATATTTACTTCCACAAGGTTTTGAGTTCCAAATTTTCACCCCATCTCACCCCTCCCCCACCCCAAGATGGCATGCATTCTGAATACCCCTTCCCCTAGTCTGCTTTCCCTGTTATCTCTCCCCCACTTCCCCTTCTATTTTCCTGTAGGGCAGGATAGATTTCTGTACCCCATTTCCTGTATTTCTTATTTCCCAGGTGCATGTGAAAACATTTTTTTAAACATGTGTTTTTAAAACTTTGGGTTCCAAATTTTCTCCCTTCCTTGCTCCCCACCCACCCTCATTGAAAAGGCAAGCAACTCAATATAGGCTATACATGTGCAGTTATGCAAAACACTTCCATAGTAGACATGCAGTGAAAAACTAACTCTATTTCCCTTAATCCTATCCTGCCCCCCCATTTATTCTATTCTTTCTTTTGACCCTGTCCCTCCTCAGAAATATTTGCTTCTGATTACCCCCTTTCCCAATCTGCCCTCCTCTCTATCATCCCCCTACTCTCTTATCCCCTTCCCCTCCTATTTTCCTGTAGGGTAAGACAGATTTCCATAGCCAATTGAGTGTGTATGTTATTCCCTCCTTAAGTCAAATCTGATGAGAATAAGATTCACTCATTCCCTCTCACCTTCCCCCGTTCCACTGTAAGAGCCTTTTCTTTTCTGTTTTTTTTGTGAGATAATTTACCCCATTCTATCTTTCCTTTTCTCCTTCTCCTAGTAAAATCCTCTCTCACCCCTTAATTTTATTCTCCAGATATGACCCCTTCATCTTCAACTCACCCTGTGCCCTCTATCTATATATCCATCTATCTATCTATCTATCTATCTATCTATCTATCTATCTATCTATCTATATATACATACATATAATTTTTTCCCTCCAACTACCCTAGTACTGACAAAGTTCTCATGAGTTACAAATATCATCTTTCCATTCAGGAATGTAAACAGTTCAACCTTAATAAGTCTCTTATGATTTCTCTTTCCTGTTTACCTCTTCATGTTCCACTTGAGTCTTGTATTGGAAAGTCAAATTTTCTATTCAGCTCTGGTCTTTTCATCAAGAATGCTTGAAAGTCCTCTATTTCACTGAATGACCATTTTTTCCCCTGAAGAATTATACTCAGTTTTGCTGGCTATGTGATTCTTGGTTCTAATCTTATCTCCTTTGCCCTCCAGAATATTATATTCCATGGCTCTTTTTTTGATCATGGCTTTCATATAGTCCAATAATTTTTAAATTCTCTCTCCTGGATCTATTTTCCAGGTCAGTCATTTTTCCAATGAGATATTTCACATTGTTTTCTAATTTTTCATTCTTTTGGATTTGTTTTACAGTGTCTTGATTTCTCATAAAGTCACTAGCTTCCAATTGCTGTATTCTAATTTTTAAGGAAGTATTTTCTTCAGTAAGCTTTCAGACTTCCTTTTCCATTTGTCCAATTTTGCTTTTTAGGGCATTCTTCTCCTCATAGGCTTTTTGGACCTCTTTAGCCATTTGGATTAGGCTATTTTTTAAGGTGTTATTTTCTTCAGTATTTTTTTGGGTCTCCTTTAGCAAGCTGTTGACTTGCTTTTCATGATTTTCTTGCCTCACTCTCATTTCTCTTCCCAGTTTTTCCCTCTACTTCTCTTACTTGCTTCTCAAAATCCCTTTTGAGCTCTTCCAAGGCCTGGGACTGATTCATATTTTTCTGGGAAGTTTTGGATGTAAGAGCTTTGATTTTGTTTTTTTCTTCTTCTGATTGTATATTTTGATCTTCTTTGTCACCAAAGTAAGATAATATAGTCTGATTCTTTTTGTGTTGCTTGCTCATGATTCCAACCAATTATTTGAGTTTTAAACTCTTTGTTAAGGTAAAAGTCTGTTTCCAATGTGGAGAATGTACTGTCCCAAGTTTCAGAGTTTTACAGCTGTTTTCAGAGATACTTCTAGGGAACCTCAAAAGTGTCAGTTCCTCCAAGGTGCTATGATAAGGGGGGAGGTGTTTCCTCTCCACAGCCACAACAAGCTCTACCATACCAGCGCTCCTCCTTGCCCAAGGACTGCCCCTCAGAACTGTGACCTAGATCCAAGCACAGGCAAGGCAAGAGATTCCTGCCTCAGCACTGGCAAAGAGATCCTTGCAATCCCCCTCTGATCAGCCACTCGATTTCCCCTCAGTCTGTGGGCCAGAAGCTCAAGAAATAGCCATGGCCCTGCATTCAGGACTTGCGTCTGAGACCTAGCTTCTTCTCTCACTGCAGTCACAGACTTCTCCCACTGACCTTCTAAGTTGTCTTTGGCATTCGTGGTTTGAGAAGTCTGTAAACCACCACAGTGCCTGCAATTCAGTTCTCTGAGGCCTGCTCTAGGGTTGCTGCAGCCTGCACACCCACACCACACTGTGCTCCTCTCCCAGCCCGGCGCGATATACCTTTCCAATCAACCATTCAGGCTGTCTTGGGCTGGAAATTTGTTTCACTCTGTCTTTTTGTGGGTTCTGCTGCTTTAGAATTTGTTTAGAGCCATTTTTTACAGGCATTTGGAGGGGTTTTGCAGAGAGCTCCAGCAAGTCACTGCTTTCCCTTTGCCATCTTGGCTCCACCTCTGATAGCTTTAATTTCTTCATCTGAAAACTGCCTGTTCATATCCTTTGATTATTTATCAATGACTTGTATTCTTATAAATTTGACTTAGTTTTCTATATATTTTAGAAATGAGGCTTTTATCAGAGACACTGGTTGTAAACATTCTTTCTCAGTTTTCTACTTCTTTCCTAATCTTGGTTGCATTGGCTTTGTTTGTGCAAAACTTTTTCAATTTAATGTAATCAAAATTATCCATTTTGCATTTCGTAATATTCTCTATCTCTCGTTTAGTCATAAATTTTTCTGTTCTCCATAAATAAACTATTCCTTGCACTCCTAGTTTGCTTGTAGTATCAGCCTTCATATCTAAATTGTGCACGCATTTTGACTTTATTCTGGTATATGGTGTGAAATTTTGGTCTATGCCTGGTTTCTGCCATATTCTTTTCCAGTTTTCCCAGCAGTTTTTGTCAAATAGTAAGTTCTTATCTCAGAAGTTGGGGTCTTTCGGTTTATCAAACAGTAGATTACTATAGTCATTGACTACTATGTCTTGTGTACCTAACCTATTCCACTGATTCATCACTCTATTTCTTAGCCTGTACCAAGTAGTTTTGATGATTGCTACTTTATAGTACAATTTAAGATCTGCTATGACTAGGTCACCTTCCCTTTCATTTCTTTTCATTAATTTCCTGGATATTCTGAAAATTTTATTTTTCCAGATGAATTTTATTATTATTTTTTTCTAGCTCTATAAAATAATTTTTGGTAGTTTGAATGGTATGGCACTGAATAAGTAAATTAAGTTAGGTATAATTGTAATTTTTATTATATTAGCTCAGCCTACCCATGAGCAACTAATGTTTTTCCAATTACTTAGATCTGACTCTTTTTTGTGTGAAAAGTGATTTGTGATTGTGTTCATATAATGTCTATAGTAACTGTAAATGGAATTTCTCTTTCTATCTCTTGCTGTTGGGCTTTACTAGTAATATATAGAAATGTTGACGATTTATGTGGGTTTATTTTATATCTTGCAAATTTGTTAAAATTGTTTATTATTTCAGTTAGTTTTTTACTTGATTCTCTAGGATTCTCTAAGTATATCATCATATCATCTGTAAAAAGCAATAGCCTTGTTTCTTCTCTGCCTATTCCAATTCCTTCAATTTCTCTTTCTTCTCTTATTGCTAAAGGTAACGTTTCTAATACAATATTGAATAGCAGTGGCGAGAACGAACATCCTTGTTTCATTTATTGGAAATGCATTTAGCTTATCCCCATTACATATAATGCTTGCTGATGGTTTTAGGTATATGCTCCTTAAAATTTCAAGGAAGATTCCATTTATTCCTATGGTCTCTAGTGGTTTTTTTTTTTAATAAGAATGAGTGTTTATTTTGTCAAAATCTTTTTCTGATAAGACAATTAAGATTATCTATTGAGATGATCACATGATTTCTTTTAGGTTTATTGTTGATATGGTCAATTATGCTGATAATTTTCCTAATACTGAACCAGCCCTGTATTCCTGGTATAAATCCTACCTTGTCATGCTGTATTATCCTCATGATGTTGCTGTAATCTCTTTGCTAATATTTTATTTAAAATTTTTGCATCTATATTCATTACACAAATTGGTCTATAATTTTCTTTCTCTGTTTTGGCTCTTCCCACTGTAGGTATTAGTGCCATATTTGCATTATAAAAAGAGCTTGGTAGGATTCCTTCTTTGCCTATTTTCCCATATAGTCTATATAGTATTGGAATTAATTGTCCTTTAAATTTTTGTTAGAATTCACTTGTAAATCCATCTGGCCCTGGAGATTTTTTTCCTAGGGAGTTCATTGATGGCTTATTCAATTTCTTTTTCTGAAATGGGGTTATTTAAGTATTTTATTTCCTTTTCTGTTAATCTGGGCAATTTATATTTTTGTAAATATTCATCCATTTCATTAAGCTTATTAAATTTATTGGCATGCAGTTGGGCAAAATACCTCCTAATTATTGTTTTAATTTCCTCTTCATTGGTGGTGAGTTCATCCTTTTCATTTTTGATTCTGGTAATTTGGTTTTCTTCTTTCTTCTTTTAAATCAAATTAACCAAATGTTTATTTATTTTGTTGTTTTTTTTTTTCCATAAAACCAGATCTTAGTTTTTAATTTCTTTTTCTAGCTGTTTTTTTTTTTAGGCAATTGGGGCTAAGTGACTTGCCCAGGGTCACACAGCTAGTAAGTGTCAAGTGTTTGGTCTGAAGCCAGATTTGAACTCAGGTCCTCCTGACTTCAGGGCCAGTGCTCTATCCACTGCGCCACCTAGCTGCCCCATTTTTCTAGCTTTTTTAGTTGCACATCTGATTCATTGATCTCTTCTTTTTCTATTTTATTCATGTAAGCATTGAGAGATATAAAACTTCACCTAAGAACCATTTTTGCTGCATTCTGTAAGTTTTGGTATGTTGTCTCATTATTGTCATTCTCTTGGATGAAGTTATTGTTTCTATGATTTGTTGCTTGACCCACTCATTTTTTAGCATTAGATTAGTTTCCAATTAATTTTTAGTCTATCTTTCCATGGGCCTTTATTACATGTTATATTAATCACATTGTGATCTGAAAAGGATGTATTTAATATTTCTGCCTTTCTGCATTGGATCATGAGGCATTTATGCCCTAATACATAGTCAATTTTTGTGTAGGTGCCATGTGCCACTGAGAAAAAGGTATATTCCTTTCTATTCCCATTCAATTTTCTCCACAAGTCTACCACACATAACTTTTCTAAAATTCTATTTGCCTCCTTAATTTCTTTCTTCTTTATTTTGTGGTTAGATTTATCTAGTTCAAAGAGAGGGAGTTTGAGGTCCCCCACTGGTACAGTTTTGCTATTTCTTCCTGTAACTCCCTGAACTTCTCCTCTAAGAATTTGGATGCTATGCTATTTGATGCATATATGTCTAGCAATGATATTACTTTATTGTCTATGGTGCCTTTTAGCAGGATATATAGTTTCCTTCCTTTTTTAGTTAGATATATTTTTGCTTTTGCTTTATCTGAGATCAGGATTGATACCCCTGCTTTTTTTTTTTTACTTCAGCTGAAGCATAATATATTCTACCCCAGCCTTTTACCTTTTCTCTATATGTATCCCTTGGTTTCACATGTGTTTCTTGTAAACAAGATATTGTAGGATTATGGTTTTTAATCCATTCTACTATCCACTTCCATTTTATTGGGGAGTTCATGCCATTCACATTCACAGTTGTAATTACTGTGTCTTCCTCTCCATCCTATCCTCCACATTTATGCTTTCCTCTCTCCTTTCTCTCTTTTCCTCCTCACTAGAGTTTTGCCTTTGACCACCACCCTTCTATCACCCCTCCTTTCTATCACCTCTATCACCTCCCTTTTCTTTCCCCTTTCCCCTTCTACTTCCTATAGGGCAAGTTAGATTTCTATACCTAACTGAGTATGTTATTCCCTACTTGAGCCAAATTGAATGAGAGCATGGTTCAAACTATGTTCATATCTCTCCCTTCTTTCGTTCTACTGTAATAGGTCTTTGTGCCTCTTCATGTGATGTAATTTACCCTTTTCTGCATCCTCCTTTCCTCTTCTCCCATTACAATCCCTTTTCACCACTTAATTAAGTTTTTTATCATCACATCAAAGTCAACTTAAACCCATCCCCCTATACTTATGTATATCCCTTTTAAAAGTCATAATCAAGACACAGTTCTCAAGAGTTATAAGTATCATCTTCCCATGCAGGGATGTAAATAGTTTGCCCTTATTGAATAACAGGTTTTTTTCTTTCCTGTTTACCTTTTATGCCTCTCTTGAGTCTTGTATTTGAAGATCAAATTTTCCATTGAACTCTGGTCTTTTCAACAGGAAAGTCTGGAAGTCCCCTATTTCATTGAATGTCTATCTCGTCCTCTGCTCAATTTTGCTATAGTTGATCCTTATTTGTAATTCAAGCTCCTTTTCCTTAGGGAATATTATATTCCTGGGCCTCTAATATTTTAATGTAGAAGCATCAAGTTCTTAAGTAATCCTGACTGTGGTTCCACAATATTCAAATTATTTCTTTCAGGCTGCTTGCAGGATTTTCTCCTTGACCTGATAATTCTGGAATTTGGCTACAATATTCCTTGGCATTTTCAATTTGGGATCTCTTTCAGGAGGTAATTGGTAGATTCTATAGATGACTATATGACCTCTGGTTCTAGGATCCTGGAAGATTTACTTGATGATTTCTTGAAAGATGCTGTCTAGGCTCTTTTTTTTCCATCATAGATTTCAGGTAGACCAATAATTCTTAAGTTATCTCTCCTGGATCTATTTTCCAGGTCAGTTGTTTTTCCAATGAGGTATTTTACATTTTCTTCTATTTTTTTCATTCTTTTGATTTTGTTTGACTAATTCTTTATGTCTTATAGAGTCATTAGCTTCCACTTGCCCAATTATAATTTTTGACAAATTGTTTTCTTCAGTTAGCTCTTGTACCTCCTTTTCCATTTGGCCAATTCTACTTTTTAAGGAGTTGTTTTCTTCAGTGTACTTTTTTTTTTCATTTTGACAATTGTATTTTTGAAGGAATTGTTTTCTACAGTCAATTTTTGTCCTTCCTTTTGTAAGCTGTTGACTCTCTCTTGTATACCTCTCATTTCTTTTCCCAATTTTTCTTCTACCTCTCTTATTTGATTTTTAAAATCTTTCTTGAGCTCTTCCAAGAAGGCTTTCTTGGCTTGGGACCAGTTCATAATTTCCTTTGTGTTCTTGGATGTGGATATATTGACAACATTGTCCTCTTCTCAATTTGTGCTTTGATTTTCCTTGTCACCATAATAATAATTCTCTATGGTCAGTGTTTTTCTTTGTTGCATTTTGCTCCTGGTGTTTACCTTTATCCTGGCTTTTAAAGTTGGTCTCTGCTTCTGGGGCACAGGGGGGCACTGTCCCATGCTTCTTGTACTTGGGGTTAGGGGCCTGGTTACTGGCTTTGTGTGCTGGGTCCTCAGGTGCTGGCAGCTGGAGGCTGTAGGGGTCTGGTAGCTTACCTGTTGCTGAACTGGAGCTAGTGGTGGTGGCTGGTGTATGCCAAGGCCAGGTGGGTTTTTTCTGCACTTCCCCAGGGATATACTGAAGCTTGCAGGTTTGGGGCTGGGGTGTGGTCTGGCTGCTGAAGGTCACCTCCTCACCTGGGCCTGTGCTAGAGCAAGGGTAGGTTCAGTTGCTGGTGGATGTCTGTTTGCTGGCACATGTAGTGGTTCTCTGAGCTGGTGTCTGCTGATTCATATGGCTGTGCCAAGGCTCAAGGGGATTGGAGTGGTGGAGAGGGATGGTGTCCTGGTGTTCAGTCTTGCCTGCTCCACCACCCTGGGGCTTAGGATTTCCCACTGGTTTGCTGAGGTGAGACTTTCCAGGGCTTCTCCTGTCTTGTACTGGTCTCCTTCAAGGACAGCAAGAGGGACCTTTCCCATTAATCCCCCAAGCCACCTGAGCTAAAAGACTGCTGCACTCCATCTTTCTGCTGGTTCCACTGTTCCAGACTTTTCCTGTGGTGATATTTTCTGGGTTTTTCGAGGTCAATAAGAGACTTACCGCTCACTCTGCCATCGTGGCTCCTGGAGTAGTGGCCCCATTTTTATTTGACTTTGACATACTGCTCTACACCAATGACATCACAGGTCCAAATCTCAAACAGCTTCTGAGGAAGGGTGTGCCTTCATTATTAGGTGGGTATCAGCCATGGAATTATCTCTTGAAATAAATTTGTAAGCACTTATCCAGTGACTACTATAGTCAGAGACTGGGGATACAAAGAAAAAAATCAGAGTCCCTTTCTTCCAGGAGGTCTCCATAAATCTTTTCTTACTCATCATCTTGTGTGTAGTTTGCCAGTGGATTCACTGGCAGAAATGGTAGAGGAAAGGGGAAAGCAATTGTGGTGTGTTTGTGTCTCTTTTCCCATCTGGAAATTTTTTTATGTGAATTGGAGTAACCCACCAGTGTATTGTCAGTGTATTGTCAACCAAAAAGATCTTCTCAAAGCAAACATCTCCCCCACAAGTCTATCGTGGTACCTAAAATTCTACCTTTAAAGCAAACTACTTATGGTAAGACACTTAAACCCTGGAAGCCCACTGGTAAAATATAAATTCCCTTGGAAAAGAAAGCCCTTTAAACTGTTGTCAGTCTTAGCTAATACTCGGGCCATCAAATGAGTTTTGATGAGATAGAAAGGAAGGGAAAATCTGTATCATAAAGTGTGGTAGGGAAGGACAAGTACAAGTGTGTCACTAAAGTTGGAGAGGGATGTAATGGGAGGAGAGGGCCTAACTCTCTGGAAACAAAGGAGGAGATGCTGTTGAAAGGCAGAAGGGGATCTCTTTAAAAAGGAGATGGGAGATATCTACTTGCTATTTCATGGGCCAGCCCTATGCATCCTCATATTCATTTATCTTGTGTATGCATTACAGGTTGGAGTGAATAGAAAAAGTATGGCATAACGAATAGGTCATTGAACTTGAGGTCAGAGAGAACTGAGTAAAAATCCTGCCTTAATCTTATTAGCTATGTGACCCTGAGCATCTACCTGCTGTATACCTCAGCTACCCCATCTGTAAAATAAGAGGTTGGATTCCATTAAACTGTTAGTTCCTTGGGTCAGGGACTGTTTGTGCCTATCTTTGTTTCCTAGTACTTAGCATAGTGCCTGACACATAGTAAGTGCTCAGAGAATGCTTATTGACTTGACTTTGATTTGACTTGGACTCAATGGTCTCTAAGGCCTCTCCCAGATCTAAATCGAAGATCACAAAATCTTTCTTATGACACTATCTGTGTGACCATGTACATGTCACTTCAACTTTCTTTGGTCTCCATTTCCACATCTAAAAATAAGGGAGTGGGACCATATCATAGGTTCTTAACCTGGGGTGTGTGAGCTTTAAATATATATATGCACACACACATACATATATATGTGTATATATATATATATATACACATACATTATGTATATACATACATGTATATGTATGTGTGTATACATATATTATATATATATATATACACTTTGATAACTATTTCAATATAATCAGTTTCCTTTCTAATTCTATGTGTTTTATACATTGAAAAACAACATTCTGAGAAGGGGTCCACAGGCTTCACCAGGCTGCCAGATGGGTCTATGACACACACACACAAAATGTCCAAAACCCCTGGTAAATGGTCCCAGAAGTCTCTTTCAGCTCTAGACCTTTGATTCTATGGGTGGGTGGATGGATATAAGTGGAATGTCTAGGAACTTCTGGCCTCAGAAGCATGTATATGATTTCACAGTGCTACAACAATGCATTCCCAGAATAAATAATTTCACTGCTGCTGACACAGCCACAGAAATCTCTTACTTGGCTTTACAGCTTTCTTTTGTTATTTTAAAATAATCCCAGACTCAGGAACAGTGTGCTTAGCTGGTCTGCTCCCCAAGTGCTGAGCCCCCTAAGTTACAAGGAAGTTCCTAAAGCTCAATGTTAAGGTCAGAAGATGAGCTCCCACAGGAAGGGGGAACAGCAGCCAACCACACAGTCCCCTATGGGAGGCAGTGGGAGTTATTGGCTGTGGGGTGTGTTTTCTAAGCTTTGGACTATTCGGATCTTTGACTTGATAAACTAATTTTTCCCTTGTTCCTTAGCCCCTAATAAATCTCCCTCTCCCCAGCACTTTGCTCTACAAGTCATAAAATTTCTGTCTGGTTCATTAGTGTATAATGAAAGTGTCCATACAGCCTTTCCATATGATTTTAAAGATATAAAACTGCCTATGCACTTTGAAGGCATTCTAATTCACTCCCCTCCTCGCCCCCCCCCCATCGCGCTTATTTTCGTTGTGCTGAGCAAAGTTTGAAGCAAAATGAAAACCCTGTAGTAGACACAAGTGATCAGTGATTTGGTTATGGTTAGGAGCTCCCAATAGGGGAATTCATTCCATCAATGGAGATTATAACCTCTCTATGACATACCGCAGCATAGCATCATAAATTTGGAGCTAAGAAGGATGTCAGAGGTTATCTGATCCAAACCCTCTATTTTACAGGAAACATAAGTAATTTGCTTAAACAAAGGTAATAATTGTTAGAAGAAGGGTTTAAATCTGTGTCTTTTGACTCCAGTCTTTCCAATATACCTTGCTTAAATCCTAGGGAGTGCTTGAGGCACATAAAGGTAATGTGATCTGTCCATGGTCATACAACCAGTAAGTAGTTATGGGGTGTGGAGAAAAGGATTTGAAACTAGGTTTTCCTGACTCCAAACTAAGCACTCTATCCACTATACTAATCTGTCTGTGTAAATATTAGCTAAGTCACTCTGAAAAACAGGGAACTATAATTTTCCTGTGTACCTACAACCTGTGCCATTTTTTAGTGAATATCATATCCTTTCCTCAATATTCTTACTTTCTTTTGTCTCCTCTCTCTTTCATCCCCCTCCCTTCCACACATACACTTTTCCCTATATTGCTGACCTAACATCTTTCCTTTTTGTAGGAAGTAAGTCACCAATTTTGTTCGGTCATTTGAGTTGTGTTGACTCTTCATGACTCCATTTGGGGTTTTCTTGGCAAAGATACTGAAGTGGTTTGCCATTTCCTTCTCCAACTCATTTTACAGGTGAGGAATTTGAGACAAACAGGTATAAGTAACTTGCCCAGGATCACACAACTAGTGAGTGTCTCAGGCTAGATTTGAACTCAGGTCTTCCTGACTCCAGGCCTGGCACTCTATGCACTGAGCCACCTAGATGCCCTGTAAGTCACCAAAACGCACATTAAATATATTGGCACCTCTAAGGCTGGAATACCCAACTAGCTGGAAACACCTTTTGAAATGGGAGAACTTGCAAAAGTCAATGAGATAAGACCTCATTTGGAACCTAGACAGTGTGTTCTGCATATTAAACTTAATGAGCTCTGAGCTCCCCCTGGAGCACAGGATGCTACAGAAGTTGCTTTATATCCCTCTACCTGATAGAGCCCCTCTACCACTTCACATGGAATTGTCCATTCAATAAATATTTATTCAATGGCCATTAAATCCAGGATGGTGTGTGAGGAACTGTGGTGAATAAAAGTCCTCCTCCTGTATCCAAGACTCTCATAACATGAAGAGCCCAGGTATCCTTTGTAGTATTTTCTCAGTTTCCTTGACTACTGTGCATTTACCTAGGTAAAACCTGGCAGGGGGTGGAAGGGAACAACCTATGCCTCGTATATGGGAAATAGCATGGTATGTTAGAAAAAAATTTCAAGCCAGAGGACTTGAGTTCATATGCCTGATGTGCTGCTTATCACCTGTATCACCTTGGGCAAGTCACTTAACCCATTTGAGCCTCAGTTTCCCAAACTGTAAAGTGAGATAGTTGGACTAGCTGACAGCTAAGATGTCTTCCTATTCTAAATCTATGAGTTTACTCCTCTCCCAAAGTAGTGAAACTGTTTTCCCACTTGCAAACAGTCAAGTTCAGAATATGCCAAAAGAACATTGCATTTAAAAAATAAAACAAAACAAAAACCCTTGATTGAGTAATCATCAGTTCCAAGAAATTATTTAAATTCCTAGTTATATTCTCAGATAGTCAACAATTCAATTCAGGAAACATTTATTAAGCTCTTATTCTGTGCGAGGCACTATGCTGGAGCTAGGGAAAGAAAAGGAAAGGAAATCAAAGGAAAAAGAAGAAGTCTCTTTTTTGGAAGAATGCACAGAGCTGCCTTATTTACCTTGCCGATTGACTTTCCTCACCTTTTCAAAGAAAACACTAATCAATAACTTCAACAAGAGTTGCAATTAATTATTACCCAGGATTATTAATAATAGAGTAAAATCCTCATAGACTGGCAGTCAAATTGTTAAGGAACCCTTAGTTATTGTAATCAAAATATAGTTTAAAGAGAAAAAAATGATAACTCATAAGATGGATATAATTTTTAAAATTCATAATAATGTGGAGGGCATGTCATTATAGATTTCAACCCAACCTCCTATACCTTCCTTCCATTTTTACCTACACTGTATTTTGTAGCCATCATGGTGGAAGTCAGGATAGTGGAGTGAAAAGAACTCCACTATCCAGAATCAAAGGACTAGCTTCAATCCCTCAATGCCTCTCACTCCTTGTATGGCCTTGTACAAGATACTGTATCTTTTAAAGTTTAAGTTTTCTCACCTGCCAAAATAAGGAGTTGGACTAGGTAACCTTCTGTATCTCTTCTAGCTCTGAATCTAGTGTCCTATGATTACTGATGTTCATAGTGTTGAACCCTGACCATTGCAAGAGTCATCAAAGAAAAAATGAAATTGGCTTCAATATAGCCTATTTACTAAGGCTGTGGCTCAGTTAGCCAGAAAATTTCTCAGAATCATCAAGTCTCCAAGTATTCTTAAGGTGTAATCATATTTCTTTGCAACATTGAAGGGCTTTTGGCGTTAGTCCTACCCGATACCAACTACTTATATATTTTTTTTTTTTGAGGCTGTCTCAACAGCCTGAATCCTATGCCTCCAGCAAGGAGGAACTTATCCGGGACTAGGTGGGGATGGGAGAGAGGCTGGAATTTCCCTGTAACATGCGATTGAATGATCACACATTCCAATAATGCCTCCCTCCCCCAGTGCCTGACCCCCTCTCAGCTGCCAGGGCTTCCTAGTCCCGCTGTGAAACATTCATCTCTTCATCTCTTTTGGCTGCCAAGCCTTCTGCCTCCTCCCAGCTGCCAAACCTTCTGGTATCCACCCTGTTCCAGCTGCCCAAACCTTTCCTATTCCCTTCTCCCACCCCCCTGCCAGCCAATGACATACTCAGAGTTTCCTATTTCTTGGTTACCTCCCACTCCTAGTTTCTTGCTCTCCCAACCCAGGCCCTATCATAATTTTGTGTCTGTATTGTGTCTGATCTATGGAAAAGTTAATTTCAGAACTCCTCCATGATAGAGGGAAGAGGGTGGGTGAGATGGTGGCAACTCCCATTACACATGCAAAGCATTAGCTGCTACAGTATAAGGGATGCACTTTTTATGGGGGTACATAATTTGGAGGGATGAATGAATAAATGAATTAATGGTACACTGGATGTGGAGTGCCTCCACTCATAAAATATATAGGCACCATGTTATGACATAGAATCATATATTCAATAAACACTTAGGAAAGTTTGTTTTTTTAGTGACGGTTGTTAACATATCTTAGCCCCATTTTAGTGATGAGAAAACTGAGGTGCAGAAGGATGAAATGATTTTTGCAAACCAATACACAAATGGAGATCTAGAAATGTGTTTTAGAGATCTTTATTTTTAAAAATCCCTAGTGATCTGTAAGACGCTGTTTCATCTAGCCAAATTTTCATCTGTAGAAAAACTATCATAATCTAAAGGAGAAAGTTCATGGGGAGATGAATCAGACTTTGTAAAAGTGGGTTATCAGGAGAGACTAATAATTCAGTGGAGAAAAGTTTGGCAGCAATAAAGATTAAAACTTTGACAGCAAAGAGAGAAAGTTGATTCCATGACTTCATATGCCCTCAGGACAAGGAGCCAAAGAAAGATTACTTTTAACTATTGGTACATTTTGGCACAATTGAGAAATTAAGTGTGTACAGAAAGGAACATCTGGCTCAGTAAATTATAATAATAATAACAACTCACATTCCTGCAGTGCTTTAAGATCTACAGAGTGCTCCCCTAAGAACCACCCAGTGAGGCATACAGTCCAGCCAATACAGGTAGTACTCTATTTTGAAAATAGTCACTTGCCTACTTGCCACTTGTCCATACTAGGGCAGCTGGGATTCCTGGGATCAAGCAGATCTATTGATTGCTGGCATTTTTTTAATCTACCCTGGAATCTGTCTGACTTACTCAGAACTTATTCTTTACTTAGAGCTGGAGCTTGCTTTCTATTGTTTTTATCTTATTTTTATAAGCAAATAAAGAATATTTATGCCATTACCTTAATTTCCTATGTGCTTTATGGGGATAAATCTATGACTCATTTAGAATACTGAGATTCTTTGAAGGAATGTATGACTGGTATGCTCCTGACATTTGTCCATAGTGGGGTCTCTTGGGGGGGGGGATATATTAGTATTTTAAATACACAATGGGAGCTTGCTATTTAAAGGAATAATAAAGTAATTCTTTATAAATTATAGAATCCAAAAATGTAAATAACCATCCCCTAATTCATCTATTTTGCAAATGTGTATTTTTTAACAATGGTTTTATTTAAAGGAAGACCCAATAAGCATGCTAATTTACATAAATATGTACATTTTCCCCTTTTTTTCTTTTCTTGATTGTATGTCCAATGCCTTTCACATAGGAAGTACTCGTAATTTTTATTGAACTGAAATAAATTTAGCTAGTGCTTATAAGGCATTATACAATTAAAAGAGTTAGTTACATAGTAGTATATACTACTGCATATATACTGAGTATATTGTAGTATATACCATATTTACTGAGTAGAGTAAATCATCAATTATTTTTAAAAAATCAGGTTCATTTTTCTCTCTTGCCATCCATTGAAGATCTCCCTACATTTGGTTATTTAAAAAGTAAAAATGAATTTCTGTATTGTCTCAAATATAACAAAATTAGAAAAATAAATGTGCTGTCAAATAATATAACTTCTAAAGTCATATGCCTACATGGCTTTCAAACTATATTATAAAAATATATGTATGCATATTTAATACAAATGTATACACACATATGTGAGTATATGAATATATAAATTTATACACACATTCACACATATACACATAAAATTCTAAAGCCATATAATTTCAGGGGGAAGGAGAGTGGACCTCTGATTTCATCATGGTTTAAGGAATTTCTTCCACTGATACAGATTGGCAAATTCTCTATAACTCATAGACTTAGTAAGTTACCTGATATACTGACGGGTTAAGTGAGTTACTCAGAATCATAGCTAACTATATTTTAGGTTACCCGTTCCAGTGATCCCTTCTATTAGTATGGTTAACTGAATGTTAATGCTATAGTATTTTACAAAATTTAGTTCAGAAAAGAAGTTGATTGTCATGACAGACTCCAACCTGCCCATAACTGCCAATTAAGTCACTGACTCACTAAGGTGGAATCCTTAGTCCTAGAAATATTTAGTCCTCAGGCATCATCCATGGCAGTGGGAAGACCTGAGACAGAGAGAACCATGGAGGTGCACTTCCTCTGAGTTATGTAAGAGGAAGGCACCTGTCAGAAGGTGAAGAGATAGGCATTTTCCCCCAACACTCCCAAACTTCCCACCACTAGAGATGGCTTCCAGGGGATATATTTACAGGACAGAAAATACGTGACTAGAGAAGCTAAAAGGCAAAGAATCCCAGCTGACAACTACATCTGCAGGCAACTGAAACCCCTCTGGAACTCAAGGCCTTGGAATCCACAGCTCAAACAGGAACCATGCGCTGAATCACAAGAATGCTTATCACAAGTTTCCAACATACGGACAGAGGCACATTCCCACAAGGCCACAATGTGAATCATTTTTGCCAGCAAAAGAAATAGAACATTTTGCTGTGGCATAAACTTTCTTTCCAGTGACAGCTCAGCCATGTGTCAAAAAAGAGGGATGAAATTATCCATCACAAGTGCTGGTGTTTGAACAGGATATGCCTTCCTATTTCTAAAAGAACCAAAACCTATGACTAAAACTCAGAGGAATAGCTATTTTTTAAGACCTGAGCTGCTCCTTTTGTCCTATGACAGTTATGTTTAAAGTTGTACTCAGCAGGACTTGCACATGTTGGTAAATAAACAGTTGAACATGATTTAGCCATTGGATTCAGTGGGTGTGTTTATTTTTCTCCCATAGAAAAAAAGAATAACTCAGTCCTGAGAAGGTTTCCCTTCTTGGAGGTCTTGGTTGTTATGAGATCCTTTCCATTCCTTTTCCTTCATTCCCTTCCCGTGCCTTAAAAGAAATCATAGTTCCCCAGAGGAATGATTCTTTGTCTTCTTTGCCGTGTGGTATACCATTTTGTGGGTTAGTCTCTGTCCAATAAAAAGAATGAAGAGCTTTATGTACAAAAGCCAAAATGCAGTGGGAATTCATGGATCCCTAATGTGCTTCCACTCCTCTGTGGTGAGGTATTTTGATGAAGAAATCATGTGATATCACTCCTATAACATATAAGAATTGAGAATATATTGAAGTGCCCTACTGGGCAGTAAGAGTTTCCCCCTTAAGAAGAAAAGAGAAAACTTTTGGATACTCGAGTTGAAAATGTTCACTACATTTGGCAAGAATAAGGAATTTTTCTCTTCCTTCTTAATAAATTGGTACCATTTGGTTCACAAACAATAGATCATGTTTGTCAGTTTTAAAATTTATTCGATTTCTTTTGACTTTCTTAAAATTGTTAACCTATGACTTAAATATGCCACATCAAAATAATTGTACTGTACACTTTGTATGGCTATTTAATTAATGAGTATCAAAGTTCTTTCCAAATAGTGTTGTGCCTTACAGTATCCTGATTAAGCAAGTTGGTATTGTTATCCTTACTTGTCTTTCAGAGAGGTGAAGTAAGGTTCCCAGAGTCTCATGAGAAATTAGTAACATAGTTGAGGTTAGAATTCATAGTAGCTGACTCCATTCTCTAGACTTCCTTCCACGAGTTGTTTTCTCCTTCATTATTCATACATATTAGATTCAAGTTCACAAATAATTGTTGATCATTTACTATATATGTAGAACTGTTAGGTATTGAGAGAAATACAGAGAAGTATTAGACTTGACATCATCATCATCATCATCATCATTATCACTCAAACTTTGCAAAGTCCTTTACATATATTATCTTTTCTGAGACTCCCAAAGATCTTGTGAGTTAAGTTAATACAGGTGCTATCATCTCCATATTACAAATGAGAAAACTGAGACTGACATAGGTTGAATGACTTGTCAAAAGAGTTGTACAGCTAATAAGTATCAGAGTGGGGATTTGGATGCAGGTCTTCCTAACCCGAGGGCTGGCATTTTATCTACTATACCACATTGCCCCTCCCAACACAGCCCCATTCCATCAAAAAATGTATCATCTAATTGGAAAACAATTCATGACATCTTATATGTTACATACATTTTTTTAAAATCAGATTATGACCTAAGACAAAAATGCAAGGGAAATCCCAGGGGGGTAGATGATTAAATGCAAAATCAGTGGCATAAGCCTGCAGAGATTTAGAAGTTAATAGATCACCATAGGCTGAAGTGATTTTGAAATACTTCATCAAAGAGGTAGCACAAAATGCGAATTGGATCTTGAAAGGTAAGTAAAGCTTGAAGAGGTGAATATTAGGGGAAAGCACTTCAAGTGAGGTAAACAGAATCTGCAAAAGCACAAGATGGGAAAGTGTAAGACATGTTTGGAAGACTGATTAAACAAGTCTGACTAAGTAGAGAGTTTAGACAGGGGAATAATAGAAAAGAGAGCTAGAAAGGTCAGATGGATCCAGATTATGGAGAGTATTGAACATCAAACACAGGAGCTTAGATTTTACCCTGTAGTCAAGGAGGAGTAACTAAAGGTGTTAGAAAGAAAGTAACATCATGACCAAGAAGTACTGGGCATTTCCTATCTGGCAGCTGGGGACAAGGAGTATAGGAGGGGAAAGCAATTATAAGAAGGAAGACCAGTTAAAAATTTATTGAAATAAACTCTAGGTGTGAGGTCACACACATGGACTTGGACAAAAGTGGTGCCAGTAAGAATGGGAAGAAAAGGATGCCCAAGACATTGTAAAGAAGAAATGTATAGAATTGAAGGAAGATAAGGAAAGGGAGAAGTCAAAAAAGTGACTAAATGAATGACAGAAATAAGGGAGACAAGGAAGAGCCAATTTGAAGGAGGAAATGTTTCATCTCAAGAAAATGAGGAAGAAATACACAGAATCACAGTTAATCATATTTCTATGATAGAAAGCCATGGATCCAGGAGGACCTAAGTTCAAGTCTGGTGTCTGATACACAGTAGCTGTGAAACCGTGGGCAAGTCACATATCTCAGTGACCTAAGCAACTTTCTGAGACTATAATTTGCAGAGAAGGTGCACACCTACTTTGCTAGAACAAATGTCCTTCCTGGGAATTCCCTATTCTAGTGAGATCACAATGGCCCCCATCTCCTCTCTATAATAGAGAGAGTGGCTCCTTAAACACATTAAACTCCATCACTACAATTTTGATTTCTGCTTACTATCCCTTCTGCCAGTACTTTGTAGGTTTAGGAAGGCAAATGTAATATTCAAGAAGTTGTTTGTTTATATTAATAACTCATATTCACATTGTGCTTTAATATATTTATTACTGCACTTGAATCTCACACCAACTCTATAAGAAAGGTTTACAAAAATCATCATCCCCATTTTACAGGTAAGGAAACTTAAACTCAGAGATCAAGTGACTTGCTCATGGCCACGCAGTTAATGTGAAAACCCTGCAGTACCAAGGCTTCTGCTATGTTTTTAAAATTAAGATTTAATATTGTAACAATGTCCTAGACCTAATGTCTTTGGTCTGCTCTGAATTGAAAACCTTATTTATCAGTCTCCCTTGAATAGAAGACTTAATCAAAATAAGAAATTTCCTTAATTTAATGATAATAATTTACTTACAATAGCTGGATCAACAGAAGAACTTTATGGGCAACCCAACCAAGGGTAAGAATACCCTGTTTATTGATGATCAAAATAAAAGTGGAGACTGACTTTTTTTTTCTTGGTGAGGCAATTGTGGTTAAGTAACTTGCCCAGAGCCACACAGCTAGTGTCTGAGGCCAGATTTGAATTCAAGTTCTCCTAACTTCCGGGCCGGTGCTCTATCCAGTGTGTCACCTAGCTGCCCAAGACTAACTTTTATTAACCAAATCAAAAGAGGTGATCAGACAGACTAAAAGATGAAGTTGTTAGTTGTTGTTGTCCAACCATGTCTGACTCTTTGTGACCCCATTTGGGGTTTTCTTGGCAAAGATACTGGAGTGGTTTGCCATTTCCTTTTCCAGCTCATTTACAGATGAGGAAACTGAGGCAAACAGGATTAAGTCACTTCCCCACAGTGACACTGCTAGTTAAGCATCTGAGGTCAAATCTGAACTCAGGAAGATGAGTTTTCCTGATCCCAGGCCCAGCACTGTATCCATTACAACAACTAACTGCCAAATTTTCAGCAAGGGCATGTGGGGACATTAATGTTGATCTTTCGGTACCCTAATTGAAACTATATACTTTAGTTGTTGCTGTGGAATTTTTTTCATCTTGTGTTTCATAATCACTACAAAATAGTAACTGGAAACTACTTTGGGATTAACTAGGAGAAATTCTGCCTTTCTGAGACTATTTCGAAGCTTCATATGTGTACACTAATAAAATAGGCCCGACAGGTTTGGCTAAAATGCAAGAACAGTTTGTTTTGCTTCAACACTTGTAAACATCAAAGTCAAGATCTGAATTCAGGTCTTGCTGACATTAAGCCCAGTTTTCTAGGTGTTCTGTCTGTGACAACAGTAAGTAAGCGGCTACAAGGGGTGCTGTGGAGCCTTGGTTAAGGTCATATGATCCAAACAGCCAACCTACAGGTATACTTAACTAAGGAAGAGATTGGCATAATTTTCAACTCATTATACCTTTTAAAATTTAATTAAATAAAATAGCTAAACATAAGTACAATTAAGTACTATTTAAAAGATGACTCACAGAGAACAGAAGATTTAAGTAAATAAACAGGTAACATTGTGTAGTAGAAATGGTGCAGTGCAAAGGAATAAATACTGGTTTGGGATCTAAAAGTTTCAGATTCATATTTTTGCTCTGTTACTATCTATATGATTTTTGGCATAATTAATGTAATAGCATAGTATTAAAAAGTAATAACTGAGCATGTCCTCCATTTCCTTCTTGTTGAACACTTTGCCTGAAGTCAGAGAGACCTGAGTTAAAATCTAGCGTCAGACACTTACTGTGTGACCCTGGACAAATTATGTAACCTCTGCTTGCCTCAGTTTCCTTAACTGCAAAATGAGAATAATGATAACACCTACCTTACAATTTGTTGTGAGGATCAAATGAGATATTTGTAAAGGACTTATCACAGTGCCTGTTACATAGTAGGTGTTACATAAATGTTTATTGTCTTCCCTCTCCTCTCTTCCCTTCCCCCTAAACTTGAGTTATTCTTTCACAAGTCCTTATACTATTGGCAGGGGAAAGGGTGTACAGCTTTTGGAGAGATGTTTTGTACCACTTAGAAGGACATAAATACAGGGAATGCATTGAGGACAGGGTACGTATGTGGAGGGACACAAGTATATGAAGCTTCTCTCTAACTAGGATGTATGATGGGCATCTCTAACTGGATATATTAGGATATAGGCATCCCATACTCAACAGGTCCAAAACTGTCCCCCTCTCAAAAAAAACCCTCCCCTCTTTCCCACTTTCCTATTGCTATCAATAACACCATCATCCTTCTAGTCACCTAGAACTCATACTCACCCCCCCCATATCTAATCTGCTGTAAAGTCTTTTCTAAGTTCATGACATTTCTCTTTTGATGAACTCACTTCTTACAAGTAATAATCCTCTTTCCTAGTTTAAAACTGAAACATTTTTTATGAGTTAAAACAAATAAAGGAAATAAATCATCAAATCGCACAACAGTAAACCTACATCAATAAATTATCACAAGTTCCACTTTGAAATCTATGTATGATACTGTGTGTATCCATTTATCTGTAAATGTGCCACTACTATATTGGTGTTCTACACTAGTTTCATTAGATAGCTTCATTTTCCCTATTCTATATCTTTACTCCTTTCCCCCAGGCCCAGAAAGTTCTCCCTCTTTATCTCTTGGTTTTCTTCAACCTTTATCTCAAATGTGACCTTCTGAGGGAAGCCTTTCTTAGTTCCCCTTCCTAACCCACCTCCTGTTCCCTTAAAAAGGCAAAGGTCTCTCACTGCATCTGGGGCCATTGCCAGTCATCTTGACCTATGCCTTGCTGCTGGACTCCAACGACTCTGAAGGAGAGAGTGAGGCTGATGACTTTGCACAACTCTTCCTCACTTAAATCCGATTCACTTGCAAGTCAAGACATCACCCTCCTCATGTCATTGGTCCTCTTCGAGAACAGAGGATGAACAACAACAACAAAAATTTCCATGGTCAAAACACCAGAGCACGAGCAAGGAGAAAAATGGTCAAGGCTCTGGTTGCTAATGCCTTTTTAAAGGCACTGCTAGCTCTGGCTAGCCAACTAACAGAAAATGCTTCTCCTTATCACGTGTTTAACAGACCAGAACCAGTTATAGAGTAAGTTATCAGTTAGAGTTACAAAATACATACATATACTTATCTCACCATACAGTCTCACCAGCCCCTTCTACTTGACACATTTGCACCAGCAGAGCATACTAATGTACTGTGTGTATGCATTAGTCCCCATTACAATGCATTTTAAAATATTATTCTGAGGAGTTCATAGGCTTGAACAGATAGCCAAAGGAGTCCAAGACACAAAAAATGTTTAAGGACTTTTCTTTAAATCTCTTTCCTTTCTTTTTTTTTTCTCCTCTCTTTTATTCCCTGTCTGTCGTGGGAGTTTTCTTTTTCTATGCCTTTCCTTCCTTCCTCCTGACAGATTGTCAGATTGCCTTACAGAATCCAGCTCTTTCTTATAAAAACAGACTACAGATTTGGTCTTCTTTAGTGGTTGTATTTCCTGTTGCTGCCTGACACACTTACCTTAGACAAATGATGATTGAAAACTGAAGCTATCTAATGAAAATAGTGTATAACACAAATATAGTACTGATATATTTACATATAAATGTATACACACAGTATCATGATAATTTGTTGATGTAGGTTTACTGTTGAGCAATTTGATGACTTATTTCCTTTATTTGTTTTAACTCATATAAAAATGTTTCAGTTTTAAATTAGTTCTTGATTTTCTCTCTGTATAAATATTTTCCATTTATCTCAGAACATGTTAGTATTCATTGTGTGGATGCTAAAGGAGTACAATCACACCTCTGCCAGGAATTGTGCCATCCTGGCCAAGTTACCTAACTTTTAAGACTAAATTTATTCCTCTATTAAATGTAGAACCTTGAGACATTTCCTCCTTGCTTTTAGCCTGTCCTTGCCTCTTGATGGAGACACTTCCATCAGCCATTCTGGGGACTGTTAGAATAGCAGTATGAAGTTAAAAATCTTCTAGAGCCTTTGAAGTTCACAGGGACTTTCTCTGGCCAAGGTAAAAGCCGAGGATCTCCTCTTCTCATCCTTCCCAAAAGATTCCAGCACCTTGGTTATAGTTTCACTCTTACGGCTCTCTGGTCCCTTGAATACTCTATTCCAAACCAGCTTTTTTCTCATATATAAGAGAAAAATATATATATATATATGTATATATATGTGTGTGCGTGTGTGTGTGTGTGTGTGTGTGTGTGTGTGTGTGTGTGTGTGTGTATATATATATATATATATATATCGTCTTATGTAAGACCTATAGGACAGGACTGAGTTCTTCAATCAATCTGAATGGACTTCCTGTGAAGTGTCACTCCATTTCTTCCAGTGACTTTCAATTACTTCTAAACTGATCAAGGAATGTTCATACTTAATATAAAGCCTAGGATTGTTGGTCATTTGAGTCAGTGGAGGTGTTCTCAACTGGTTGTCAGGTACTGTAAGTGGAATGTGTTAATTTAATCAATTGATCTTTACCCTTACACAAATAAATAAATAAAAAAAAACCTTACCAGAACAAATTGAAATCATCATAACTACTTTGAATTGGACACTATGAATGGATATAAGTTTTAAAAAAATCAAGCTTGAGCAATAAGTAACCAATTCAAAATAGAAACAAAAGTAGAGATATCATCATATCACAAAGTGACTAACTGGAGAACTATCTGAAAGACCTTCTCAGTATCCACTCTGAAAGCCCTTCCCACACACCTACGTATATCAATGTGAGAAATAACCCATATGGTAAAACTTAAAATTCAACAATGGGAATATTTCCATTGACATAAGTGAAAACACTAGGGGATACTTGGTAAAAGCCTGTGAACTTCACTTTAGCTGATCTATAAGAGGCAAGTTTAATGGACTTGAGGAGATGATGGTTAAAGATAATGTATTTAAACATCTGCTTAGGGATAGTTGGTTAAATCCCTAAATGCAGGTCCTTAGGGAATGTTCACTTTGGATCATGACAAAGCCATTGTCCTAGTGGAAAGAGAGAATTTGTAGAAAGGAGCATCAAACTGGTTAAAAAAAATCCTTTGAGTCCATACTGAAACAATGAATAGATTGAAGACACATTCAGAGAAATTAAATGAATCAAACTTATATGGCCCAGAAAAGAAAAAAAGTAAAAGATATGAGGAATATCATTGCTTAGAAATACCTCAACGGGGTGGGGGGGGAAGTAGGACAAGAATTATTCATAGTCTTAGAATATAGTAGGAAAAGGAATGATATGATGTTGCTGGGAACTTTTGGCTGATGGTTAACAGAAAGTTTTGAGAATCTGTCAGAGTTAATTAAGTGGTGGGATGAACTCCCAAGGGTAGGTGACTGAGGCATCACATTTGTACAGACATTCAAGGACTTTTTAGATAAGAAGAAAGTGAGAAGAGCCAAAAATAATTTGATGAAGGGAGGATGGTTAGATTGGGTCAGCTAAGTGTCTCTTTTCAACCAGCTGCCTTGTTTAGATGAAGCCTATCAACAAAATTCATCTTAGAGATAGTACTGCCCTCCAATGGTCATTTCTATTATTTAAATATGAACAACGATTCATACTTTTTGAGAGCATCAGAAAATCAGAAGATTCCCAAACTCTCTGAAGATACTAATTAGTCAAATGCTAGCTATTCTAATGTATTAATGTCATATTTCTACACATGCTCTAACTGCAAAGTAGAAAAGCCCATTGGCTTTCATTAATAGATATTTGCTAAATTGATTATTGGGTGCTTAGCATGTATATAAGAGTCTATGGAAAACATAGAACTAGAACATATGGTACCTTCTCTGAAGAAGTGTATGATCCAGTTGGGTAGATAATATTATATACATGAAATAACAATGAATAATACAAAGCAGTGTATAATTCAGTGCTAAATTGCATGGTACCAATAGAATTCAGAGACTTGACTGAGGTCTTGTAGAATGGTTTTATATAAAAAGCAATTTTTCAACTGGGGTTAGATTTAGATAGGTAGAATAAAAATAAATGCAATCCTGGGTATGGGAAATTATATGAATGAAGGCACAAAGGCCATGGTGATCATAGTGTATTCATGAGACTATGAAGGCAGTGGTCAGACTGACTGAGGTACAAACAAACTGATAGCAGTAAAAAATGGATCTGCATGGTTGCAGAAGGATCTGACAGAGAAGACTGCTGCGGTGAGAATCAGGTAGTCATTGAGAACTCTGGAAGAGAAGGAGAGATATATAATGAAAGTCATATTTAAAGAATATTAAGTTTGTTATTTGTTTGTTATATAAATTTTTACACATGAGCTGGAGGTGAAAGAGAATAGTTAGATGAAATTTCAATAGTGTACCTGCGAGGTGATGAGGGTATCTATGTAGGTGGTGGAAGAGAAAAGAAATGTTTGATAAAAGAGACATTTATAAAGAAAAAACTGGCAAGTTTGGAAGAAAGATTAAATACAGGGGTCCAGCGTGAGGCAGGAATCAAAGAAGACTGCAAAGTTTTGAACCTGGGCAACCACAATATTGATATGTTTTATACGAATAGAAAATTTGAGAGGACTTGTTTGGGAGGGGGAGGAGATGAGAAGATAGTAAGTTTCATGTTGAACATGTTGAATTTGAGGTAATGGCATAACATCCAAATGGAAACGTCCATATCATCCTGCGCTTTGATTGGCAAAAGACCAAGTACAGCCAGCACCAAAAGTTCCACCAAACTGGAGAAGGAACCGTAAACCAAGCTCACGTAGGCCAACAAAAACAGGCACATGATAGGTCCTGACAGGTCAAGTCCTGAGGGAACGGGCAATGTGGATGAGGAACTACTCTAAGAAATGGAAGGCAAAGTATCATGGACCAAGACAGAAGGTAGGGGCAGTGAAAGGTCAGGAAGCCACGCTAAAGAGTTCAAACAAGGAGTCAGTTGATACCTATGTAAGAAAGCTGAGTAACACAGACACTGAACGTGAACAGTAAAAAGTGAGCTTGATACTAAACAGAACCTTTTTTTTGAATCACAGACCCATAGATGCCTCCTTCTTAAGTCCAGAAATATCCTAAGTGTGAGTAAGCCAGAGTAGAGAAGCAAAAGTTCAGGGAGCAAAATAGTACTTGACAGCCCAGAAGACAGCTGGGGATATGAGAATAAAGCTTAGGTGAAAGGTCAGGACTAAATATACAGGTTTATTAGTTCCAAAACATTACTTCTTCAACAATTAGTTCTAATAGCCCCTCCCAAGGCAGCCAAAAAGTTTCAAAATATTATCATAGAACTTAATGGAAGTCAAAGGTTCAGATACTGTTTCATTATTTTTTTCCTTGGATTTTAAAACATAATTTCAAATGGCACACTCCATAACTAAATATTATGGTCATATATTTGAAAGAAAAAAATGACTTAAAAATAATCCAGCCAGCATTTTCAATCATCTTAATAACTGAATTAAACCAATTACATAGATGACCTGACTGATTACGCTAGAGTCAGCTCTGAAGGCAAAACAATCAGAAAATGACTCAGTGTGAATGGCAATAGATATTTATTCTTTCTTTAATTAAGATACAAAATGGTAAGATGGAAACAACATTGATTCTAAAATTAATGGACCTGGGTTCAAATCCTACCTTTGACAGATATTAGCTGTATGATCATAGACTTCACCTTTCTGTGTCCCAGTTTTCTTATCTGTAAAACTGGAATAATGATATTTGTATAATATAGATCATAGGATTATTGTGAGGAAAGTACTTTGAACACTTTAAAGTGCTATGGAAATGAATCACTGTGATTGATAATCCCTGAATTTTACAGGAATGTAAGAGCATAAAGACATTTTTGTTTAGAGGGTAAACTTGAGGTTGGAGAAAAGAAAGCAAACAGTCAGTAGGATTAGGTTCTGCTATGTTAAGGCCTTAAGTTACGTACCACAAAAGAGATTATTAGTTTCAAAGAAAAAACATTTAGTATATAAACTCAAAGACTTTGTCTTTGCAGCAAAGTGGTACAGTAAATGGAGCAGTGGACTTGGAATCAGGGAAGACCTGAGTTCAAATGCAGGTTTAGACACTTAATAACTGTGTGATGCTGCCCAAATCATTTCATTCTGTCTGTTTCTGTTTTCTAGAAGATAATATGAGTTGGATGAGATGACCTCTACAGTTGTTCCAATTCTTGGATTCCATGCCCCTGTGGCCTGGGTTCCAATCCTAGCTCTTCTAGTTATTATTTATGTACATTGGACAGGTCACTTAGGAATTTTCTGGTTGATCTTTTCTCATCTATAATTTGGATTGGGTGATTTCTAAGGTCCCGGATAGCTATAGTGTGCCATTTGAAATTATGTTTTAAAATCCAAGGAAAAAATAATAAAACAGTATCTGAACCTTTGACTTCCATTAAGTTCTATGATAATATTTTGAAACTTTTTGGCTGCCTTGGGAGGGGCTATTAGAACTAATTATTTAAAAAAGTAATGATTTAGAACTAATAAACCTGTATATTTAGTCCTGACCTTTCACCTAAGCTTTATTCTCATATCCCCAGCTGTCTTCTGGGCTGTCAAGTACTATCTTGCTCCCTGAACTTTTGCTTCTCTACTCTGGCTTACTCACACTTAGGATATTTCTGGACTTAAGAAGGAGGCATCTATGGGTCTGTGATTCAAAAAAATAAATAAATAAAAAATAAAATAAGGATAATAACATTACCTATTTCCCAGGGTTGTGGTGAAGATCAAATGAGATAATACTTGTAAAGTGCTTAGTATAGTGTCTGGCACGTAGTAGGAATTAATAAATGCTTCTTTCTTTCCTTTCTTTCTTTGCAAAAACAAAGTTGTACGGTTGACTAATACTCTAATTTGTAAATAGAAATTAGTTGTGTTCATGTCAATAAAATGCAGTTAAACATCTTCCTTAGATATCATGCAGTGGAAAAAAAAAACACTAGACTTTATTAGAAGATAATATGGGTTGGATGAGATGACCTCTACAGACATTCTAATTCTTGAATTCCACGCCCCTGTGGCCTGGGTTCCAATCCTAACTCTTCTAGTTATTATTTATGTACATTGGACAGGTCACTTAGAAATTTTCTGGTTGATCTTTTCTCATCTGTAATTTGGATTGGATGATTTCTAAGGTCCCAGATAGCTATAAATGCCATGATTCTATAAGTACATGTTTTTTTACTCAAAATAACATTTAAATTGTTTATTCAGCACCCACTATAGCCTGCAAGCCAGGATATGAGGGAGGGGGTCTGACACAGACCCAGTTTACAAGATTCTTGCAATTTAGTTTGGCAGACAAAGTCATATATATATATATATATATATAAACATTATGCATATAAAGATAACTAACAAAACAGGGCAGTTCAATATATGTTCCAATTGAATGAAGACCATAAATGCTAGTTATTCAGAGAAAGAAAAGATCCCTGTGAGCTGGGGTGGTCAGAAAGGCTTCATAGAGGGCGTAGGACTTGATCCAGGCCAAAGGATAGGTAGCAGTCACATAAGCCAAAAAATTTAGTAAAGGAGTCTAAGTCACTGACCAATAAAGCAAAAGCCCAGAGGCCCAATTCTGCTCCTCTTAGACAAAAGAAACAACATACTAATACTTCAAAAAAAAATGAAAAGAGAGAGAGAGGAAGAGGGAGACAGAGAGACAGAGACAGAGACACAGAGAGAATCAGGAGTACAGACACAATGGGACCCAGAGTGGTAGATCAAAAACACAATATGTCAGAGTCACAGCATGCCATATCACTTCTAAGATGACTCTTATGGAACTACAAGGCACATTTTTTAATACGCCTGTGATTTCATTGGTTTAGAGAACTCTAATAAGGGGAGTCTTTCTACCCAAAGACATCTGCAACATATAGACAAAATTGATACGAGACAAAGGCAGGACTCAAACCCAGGACTTCATAATTCCAAGGCCAGCTTGCTATTTATGCCATGCTGACTTTCAGCATGTACTCCATAGATGTTTGTTGAATGAAGGAATTATTGAAAGAAGGAATGAATATACAAATGAACTAGATGTAGACTGGCTGATGGCTTCACTTCTTTATTGACCCTAATCTAGTCCTGAGATCCAAGAGCCTCAGTTGAATCTGGGGCTCAGTTAAAACCAGGAATCTCCATTTCCTATTCCTTATAGGAAAATTTGGGTATATCAACTTCACTGTTAACTTGAAAATTGATAAGCACATTATGTGCTAAAAGACTTGTAGATAAAGACATTTACTTCTCAAACACCAATAGGGAAAGAGGGACATCTGGTGGGAATGTATACACATTACAACATGGATCCAGCTGCCTATTCTTTTCAAGTTTAAAGTATCAAACCATAAACTATCACAAACCTGGCAAGGATCATAAGGAACAACTGTACAAACTCACCATTTTACAAATGACCATACTGACACCCACAAAACTTCAGTGACTTGTGAAAGGCATACATTTAGTCCTGGCAAACCCAAGACTAAAACCCAGATCTCTGAATTCCCAGGCCAGTGTTCTTTTCCCCACCCCACCACACATCAGCTTTACGCAATATAACCAAATTGATTTTTCTGATGGAATTATCAATCAATCAAAGAAATAGACAAGTAGCAGCCTTTTATTTTATAAAAGGTTATGCCACCCAGCACTTTTAAATAGTTAAACTTAATTCCCTCAGAAAGCAGCATCCTACTGGATTTTATGTAAACTTTCAGAGACTCTCAAATTAGTAAATATCTTTTATAGCAAAGCTTAAAATCTCAGGATCAAGCCCCTGAAGCCTGCAGGATCATAAATGTCTACCTAATTTCCTAATCCATCTTTACTGACTTGAAGTTGATTGTCAGCCATAGACCTAAATTACTAACTTATGTTCAGTTTTTATATAATTATGGCCTTTGAGTTTTTTCTCTGCCACATTCTATGTACTTAGGCATACCATAGCCAATAAAGAAAAAAAGGTGGTACTCCTGATTTGGGCCACAAAGCAGTACTTGGAACAGTGTCAGACATCAGAGTGATTTCAAACACTTTAGCCTCCATGTGTTAAGTATACACTAGTGTGAATATGCAGTTAGTTGCCCATCTTCAACATCAGAAAATGCTCATGCATGAGTCAACGTACTGATTGTGTTTTATGACACTTACCTCATTCCAGAGTGACTGATAAAGTCTCTATTTTCATTTTGACCTTTGATTCTAATAGATATAAAAAATATATCTATTATCAAAGTTATTGTTTTAATTAATATTTTAGTTGACTCTCTCGGCGTTAAATAACCACCATATTACTAGCAAAAATGATCATTTTGTTTCCTCTTTGCCCATGTTTATTCCCTCAATTTCTTTTTCTCTTCTTTTTGCTATGCCCAGCATTTCAGTTTTCATTTCTGATATCTTGAAATATTTTACTCATTGTGGGGGGAGGGTGGGCAGAGTTCATGGCATTCGGGAAATGCAGGGATGTTTTATGGAATAAGGGCCTGGCCAATAAGTCCAGGCCTTTGGAGTGTGTTCACTTGATACAATTCTCCAAATGAAAGAAACTCTGCTTCACAAAGAGTTAAAATGATGTAGAGAAGAACATTTGAGAGGTTTGGAATATGTACAAGGCATTCTGTAACTGTTTCCAGTCTACTGACCACATGGTAAAGAAGAACAGTTTTGACCAGCTTCTTAGCCAGAAGTGTCACTGCATTCAAAAGGTACTAGCCTACCAGAACATTGTTTCTCTTTTTGGATGATTTCTTCCTGCCTGGTAGTGCTCAAGTGAAAGAAGAAACATAATGTTATAAGGAGGAGAGGCCTTGGGTTCTCTTCATCTAATGTTACCATGTGGTCCACAAATATGGACCTTGGTTCTTTGCCTTGTGTTTGTGTGGTAATTGATTACTTTTCGTTTTATAGCCAGCCCCTCCACCTTTGATGCCCAGGGGCATAAGATATATGATTCAGGAGCCAGCCCCATAGAAAGTGAAATGAGGCTCATTCAGTAGCAATGCTGCATTTGGATTATAACTTGGTGGAACCAATGCTATATGTGAACTGTATTAAGTCAGAGCCTACTCTTCCCAGAGACTAAGGTGAAATAGGAAGAATAAGCCCGTGAGATTTTTGAGGGAAATGTTTGTACTTCTGTCCTTGGTATATCTTTGAAGTAATATCCCTTTTTTAAAAGTTAACTGATGTTAATAGTTCAAATGAAACTGGAATGGGAGCTTGAGTTGATAGCATTAGAAGTACCCCAAGAGGGGTATCCCTAAGAACCCAAAAATAACATCACTTTGGGAGAGTGAGGCTATATAATATTTAAATTATCTCTTTGACTTGTTTTCTATGTCAATTGTTTTTGATAGGCATCAACTTATACTTTCTTGTTTGTTTGTTTGTTTGTTTGTTTGCTTTTTCCCTTGTCTTCTGATTTTGATTTTGTTCTAGAGTTTCTTATTGTCCAAGGTCAGGGATCTATGAATGTCTGGTTGGGCTTCATTATTGTCTCACTCCAGTATTCCTGCTCTGTATACACAGTGATGCAAGTTCCAGGTGTCCTTGGAGTGTTTCTTGCCTAGAACTAGAAGATTTCAGAGTGTTTCACTCACCCTGGATTTTCTGGCTGGATGTCTTTGGATTTCTTGATCATTATTTGTCCCGCTGTCATCTTTGCTGGAGCATTGTGTGGGAGTTGGGGTGTTCTACTCCCTCGTGCTCCACAACTTTTATATCATTGATTTCAAGAAACTGACAAATATATGCAAATTAAAGCTGTGAGAATTGAAGAATGGTGTAGAACATGAAGTTAGGCAACATTAAATGATTAGATTAATGAAACTGCCAAGTATCAAAAAAGCTATCTATACTTGCTGATTAACTGACTGTCATATTTGCACATAATGAGTCAAGAGGCTTAACTAGATTCTTATATTAAAGCATTACACCTCTTGATCAAGAACAGAGAATTAGGAGCTCTGGAGAAATATGATGCCCACAAATGTTGTCAAATTTTTAACAGCATGCCATAGCATCATTCCAGAATGACTGGACCACGAATAGAAGCAGAAAAAGATCTATGAGTGAGCATTTATAGAATCATATCATGTTAAAGCTAGAAAGGACCTTCCCAGGGGTCATCTTCTTCTACCTTTACATGAAGCATGGATCTTCCCTACATCATCTTCTATAAGTGGCTGTCCAGCCCCTAATTAAACACCTCAGTACCCTTTTTTTTGACCGTTCTAAAACAAAGTACCAAATTATTTGGATGTTTGTTGCTTTGTAGTATAGTTCATAATCTAGTACTGCTGGGCCCTTCCTCTCCCAATTTTTTTCATTATTTTCCGTAAGATTCTTGAACTTTTTTTCCTCCAAATTAATTTCATTATTTTTTTTCTAGCTATAAAAAGGTAATCTGCTGGTAGTTTTGTTGAAATGGTATTGAAAATGTACATTTTTTTTAGCATTGTCTTCTGTTATAATATTGGCTTGGCCTACCCATGAGCAATTATTATTTCTCCAATTATTTAGGTCTATCTTTATTTTTCACAGAATGTTGTAGTTATATTTATATAATTCCTGGGTATATCTTGGCAGTCATATGTCCAAGTATTTCATGAATACAGTCATTATTTTAAATGGAAAATTCATTTTCTATCTCTTACTCCTAGGTTTTGTTGGTAATATACAGCAATGCTGATGATTTATGTGTTTTAATATTATTTCCTGCAACTTTGCTAAAGTTATTGTTTTAATTAATATTTTAGTTGACTCTCTCGGTGTTAAATAACCACCATATTACTAGCAAAAATGATAATTTTGTTTCCTCTTTGCCCATGTTTATTCCCTCAATTTCTTTTTCTCTTCTTTTTTGCTATGCCCAGCATTTCTAGCACTACTTCAAAGAGCGGTGATAATTGACATCCTTGTTTTATCCTTGATCTTACTGTAAAGTCCTCAGGGGAGAAAACTGAGGCTGAGACAGGTTAAATGACTTGCCCAGTATCACAGGTGTCTGAGGCAACAATTGAACTCAGGTCTTCCTGTCTCCAGGTCTAGCACTCTATCCACTATAACACCCCTCTGACAATGAATAGAAAGAGAAGGAAAAGAAAAAAGAGAATAAGAGAAAGACAAAAAAAAAATCGCTGAACGAAACCAAAAAATCATCCAAATAGGTGTATAGATTTTCCCCCCAAAAGTGAGAATAGTCTCACCTGTTAATAGTACCAAGACTAGGTACCTTAATAGATAGCACTGCCAGCCAGAGTGAGTTAGAACAGGAAGAGAACCACATAGGGAAAGAGTGGTGAACAGCCAAATTCTGGCTTGATATCAGGGGCTATGGTGCCCCAAAGAGCCCATTCTATGAAGCATAACCTTTGCTAATCCTCTGCCCCACTTCCTCATCTGTTAAAATCAGGAGAATAATGCTTTCACTTCCCCACCCCAAAGGTTAGCTGTGAGGAAAGCACTGTGTTAGCTTGAACATGGACGTTAATATTGCCTGATGCTCATTGGTATGGAATATTCTTTGAGACAGAATCTTTATTTGCTTTCTCTGATTTTATTTATTACACTGCTCCTTCTACTTTGTTAACTGCTAGGAATCATTCCATGGCCACTTGAGAAATTCTGGAGCTCTATCTTGATCTCTTTGGGTCCTAATCTGTTTCCAGGAAATTGCAACTTTATCTCTCTTTGCATTTGTCATTCAGCTTAGCCTGGAAGGCTGATGTAGTTACTGATCTAGATAAATAGCCCTGGGAGGTCTCAGAGAAGGAAGAGAGAGATTCTTACCCAGTGGAGGGCTGTTAATAGGCTTGTTCCTTATGCACACTGAAGTCTCAAGGAGACACAGGTAGTATGGTGAAAAGCAAACTGACCTGGGAATTCAGAGACTTGGACTCTAGTCTTATTTCTGCCACTAACTCACTGTGACTTTGGACCATTCATTTCATCTATTTATTTGATTTGATCATAAGGTCCATGAAGGTAGAGACCATATGTGACACATGACATATGGTCCTCAATACAATGAATTCAGTTTAATTCAATAAGTATTTGAGTGCTAGCATGTTACAATGGAAAACTCATTAGATTTAGAGTCAGAGGACACAGGTTCAAATGACTCCCTTGCTATGTATGACCTGTGTGACCCTAGTATCCTCATCTGTAAAAGGAGAAGGTTGGTCTAGATGATATCTAAGGTCCTTTTCAGCGCTAAAACTATGATTGCCCCAGGTCTCAGTTTCCTCATTTTACAAATGAGAAGTTCACACTAGATCAGAGTATAAAACATTAACCTGTTTTGTGTTATGGACCCCTGTGCCAGTCTTGTAAAGCCTACCTTCTCAGAATATCTTCAAATGCATAAAGTAAAATCTGTAGGATTACAAAGAAAATCAATAATATGAAAATAGTAATCAAAATATATATTTTAAATAAGTTTACAGCCCCCTGGAATTTATCACTTAAATATTTTTCTAGCTCTAAATCCTATGATATCTCCAGGACTATTTCCTTGTCTGTAAAATGAAGGAACTAGACTAGATGGCTGCTAAGGTCCCTTCCAAATCTAATGTTAGGTGACATCAAGAGAAACTTAGCAAATGTTTTGTTGAAATCAAGATGTACGCTGTCTTTGGCATTTTCTTTATTTACCATCAAATAACCTTAATGAAAAGGAAAATGAGATTAGCTTGGTATGACTTATTCTTGGTAAACCAATGGTATCCTAATGATCATCAAATGCTGACACACCATTCATGGCATAATACTTTGTTAGAATTTTGGTGGTGAACAATGTCATTCTCATAGATTCAATCCTGTAGTTTCTAGAGTCTATAGTTTTTAGAATCTACCTTTCTCTTTTGGGACATCAATTATCCATATTCAGTACTCTGGCACCCCTTGTATCATTCCAAATGTCTAATTGACATTATAAATTTGTCCCAGTAGGTAAATTAAAAGCCTCCCTGCATCTTCTTTTCCTGGCAGGCTCCACAGGATGTTATTAGCCAAATTTCTGATGCTAGTAATTAGGATAAGGACTTTTCTTAATGTGGGGGGAATGGTTGCTTTCCTTGTACTTAAAAAGGACAATAAATTGGACCCAGGAAACTATTCTATTATCAAAAAATTCTTTTGGATGTAGCCTCCAAATGATGTGGCAAATATCAACTGACCAAGTGCAAAGACTGGGAAAAATCCAATAAAGTCTACTTTAAGAAAGGTAACTGTAAAATGTGCTAGACTAGAGATTCAAAATGAGAAATAATATCTTCAGATGTATGAATTTGTTTTACTTGACTGTATTAATTGTTATAAGAAAATGCTTTTATTTTTTCAGAGAGAGAAGTGGGAGAGGGAAGAATGAGTGAGTAGTGATAATAGTTCAAAAAAACCAATAGTACAAGGAAGTTTAGAAGGAGACGTTAGAAAGAGAAATTGACAAATGGGTCAGTGTTGGTATTATCATGTTAAATTTAACACATTATATTTTTAAACCAAACTATGCATAATAGATATTTATGTTTCACACTATTTCACATAGAATCCATGTTTTCTATTCTTTGTATATGGAAAATGTTCATGTTTGTTGAGTTCATAATAAGAAAAGAAAATTTTAAGTTAATGATTGTTTTTAATAAAAGTAGAATGAGATATAGCATGCAATGGTCAATAAAGAGTCTCAGAGTAAGGAAGACCTGGGTTCAAGTCATATCTCTGACATATGCTAGCTGTGAGGTGACCATGGGCAAGTCATTAACCTCTTAATGTCCCAATCAACTCTCCAAGGCCATGAGCTGTTGAACTGCATTGGTGAAGTAATTGATCTACAAATATTCATTAAGTATTTGTTTTTGCCAGGCACTGTGCTAGGGATACAAATATAATCAATAAACTATACCTACTAGAAATGTGTCCCTACACTGAAAGTCCCCTTCACCAATAAAATCACAAGTTCAGATTTAAAAAAAAAAATATCAAGAGAAAACAACCATCAATGTATCACATAAAACTAACTATTATTCAATCCATAGAAGTATATGGAGTTTGGGGGCAGAGCCAAGATGGCAGAGTAAAAGCAGCAACTTCCTTAAGCTCTCCCCCAAACCCCTCCAAATACCTGTAAAAATGGTTCTAAATAAATTCTAGAGCAGCAGAACCCACAAAAAAGTCATAGTGAATCAAATTTCCAGCCCAAGACAACTTGAATGGTTGATGGGAAAGATCTTATGCACTGGGCTGGGAGAAGAGCACAGTTCAGCATGGGCCACAAAGGCAAAGACCAGCCTCAGCGAATCTGAAGCAGGCCTCAGGGGACTGAATCAAGGGGAGCTGAGGCAGTTTCCAGACTTCTCAATTCCCACAAATGCCAAAGACAACTTAGAAGGTCAGTAGGAAAGGTCTGTCAGACCTCTGCATGATAGGAGTGTAGTCTAGCCCCAGTTCAGGTACAGCCCCAGGGTAGTGGCTACTTCCAGAACTCTCCACAGACTGAGAGGGGATCGAGTAGCTGATCAGAGAGGGATTTCAGGGATCTCTTTGCTGGTGCTGAGGCAGGTTTCTCTTGCTTTGCCTGTGCTTGGATCTGGGTCACAGTTCTGGGTGGTAGTTCTGGGGTAAGGAGGAATGCTGGCGTGGTGGTGCTTGTGGCAGCGGTGGAGAGAGAATCCTCCTCATAGTCCAAGGCAGAAAAGAGTGCTTGTGATCACTCATAGACTAAAGCACAGGCCAGGAAAGGAGTAAACACTTCACACTTGATCACACCACTTTGGAAGAACTAAAAATTTATAAGTCCCTAGAAGTACCTCTAAAAACAGCCACACAAAACCCCTGAAGCTTGGGACAGTACATTCTCCACACTGGAAGCAGACCCCTACCTTAACAAAGAGTCTCAAACTCAAGTAATTGGCTGGGAACATGAGCAAACAGAGCAAAAAAAAAAAAAGTCAGACCATAGAATCTTTCTTTGGTGACAAAGACGATCAAAACATACAACCAGAAGAAGATAACAAAGTCAAAGCTCCTACATCCAAAGCCTCCAAGAAAAATAGGAATCAGTCCTAGGCCATGGAAGAGCTCAAACATAATTTTGAGAAGCAAGTAAGAGAAGTAGAGGAAAAACTAGGAAGAGAAATGAGAGTGATGCAAGAAAATCATGAAAAATAAGTCAACAACTGGTGAAAGGAGATGCAAAAAAATACTGAAGAAAATAACACCTTAAAAAATAGGCTAACCCAATTGGCAAAATAGGTCCAAAAAACCAATGAGGAGAAGAATGCCTTCAAAAGCAGAATTGGCCAAATGGAAAAGGAATTCCAAAAGGTCACTGAAGAAAATAATGCAATAAAAATTGGAATGGAACAAATGGAAGCTAATGACTTTATGAGAAATCAAGAAACTATAAAATAAAACCAAAAGAATGAAAAAATAGAAGACAATGTGAAATTTCCCAGGTTAAGGAGAAAATATTACAAGCAGCCAGAAAGAAACAATTCAAGTATTGTGGAAACACAATCAGGATAACACAAGATTTAGCAGCTTCTATATTAAGTGACTGGAAGGCTTAGAATATGATATTCCAGAGGTCAAAGGACCTAGCATTAACACCAAGAATCACCTACCCAGCAAAACTGAGTATAATCCCTCAAGGGAAAAAATGGATATTCAGTGAAATAGAGGACTTTTAAGCATTTTTGATGAGAAGACCAGAGTTGAATAGAAAATTTGACTTTCAAATACAAGACTCAAGAGAAGCATGAAAATGTAAACAGGAAAGAGAAATCATAAGGCACTTATTAAAGTTAAACTGTTTATATTCCTACATGGAAAGATGATATTTGTAACTCATGAGACCTTTTTCAATATTAGGGTAGTTGGAGGGAATATATATAGACAGATGGTACAGGGTGAGTTGAATATGAAGGGATGACATCTAAAAAATAAAATTAAGCAGTGAGAAAGGATTATACTGGGAGAAGGAGAAAGGGAGAGGTATGGGGGGTAAACTATCTTACATAAAAGAGGGAAGAAAAAGCTTTTACTGTGGAGAGGAAGGGGGGGAGGTGAGAGGGAATGAATGAATCTTACTCTCATAGGATTTGGCTTAAGAAAGGAATAACATACACATTCAATTGGGTATGGAAATCTATTTTATCCTACAGGAAAATGGGGGGGGAGTAAGAGAAGGGGAGATGATAGGGGGAGGACAGATTGGGGTGAGGGGGTAGTCAGAAGGAAACACTTCTGAGGAGGGACAGGGTCAAAAGAGAAAATAGAATAAATGGGGTGTGGGAAAGGATAAAGGGAAATATACTTAGTTTTTCACAACATGGCTATTATGGAAGTATTTTGCATGACTGCACATGTATAACCCATATCAAGTTGCCTAACTTCTCAATGATGATCAGTGGACAGGGAGGAAGGGAGAGAATTTGGAACCCAAAGTTTTAAAAACAAATGTTAAAAATTGTTTTTACATGCAGCTGGGAAATAAGATATACAGGCAATGGGGTATAGAAACCTATCCTGCCCTACAGGAAAATAGAAGGGGAAGGGGATAAGAGAAAGGGGTGGGAGAGATAGAAGGGAGGGCAGATTAGGGGAAAGGGTATTCAGAATGCACTCTGTCTTGGAGTTGGGGGAGGAATGAGATGAGGAGAAAATTTGGAACTCAAAATCTTGTGGAAGTGAATGTTGAAATCTAAAAATAAATTAAAAAAAGAAGTACATGGAGTTCTAATAAATATCTCTATATTGCCATTTTCATTTATCTGTATCCTTTGACTTAGGCAACAGAAGTTGACTGTGGTTAAAATTAGCTAGTACTTACATTAATAAGCCTCTCTTATTTCTGCTCTGGCAACTCTGCAATGATGCCACAGCAGCTGTTCCAAATCTTTTTCCATTCTCTTAAAACTCTATCCCCTTGCTCCCTTTGTTTTCCCTTAATGACCTGGTCTATTTTACTGAGATCAGGGCCATCTGATGTGAGCTCATTCAACTTCCTTCCTCTCTAACTTAAATTCCTCTAAATCTTCACTCACACTACCCTTCTCACTTGTCTCAAAGAAAGGACTATCCCTACTCTTTGTCAAGGCTAACCCACTCATCTGCAGTTTTGGTACAAACCCCCCTTATCCTCTCTCCAGTACTCTTTACATGAAATTGCTCTATCATTTATCCCATCCTTTAAGAAATGTATCTTTAATTTCTCTCTCTTCTTCCCCTCTATCTAAGCATGCTGAAAAGTGTCTAGTGCTTAAAAACAATAGCACCTTGATCCTTCCCTATTATGTACTTCTCTTCTTCCTTTGTATTGCCAAACTTCTCTAAAGAATAATCTATACCTTCTATCTCTACCTGACCCCATATTCACTCTTAATCTTGACTTTCCAGATTCTTTCCCTACCAGTCAACTTGAACTTTCCTTTCAAAAGTCACCAATGAAGGAATCAAGCCAAATGGCCTTGTCTCATTTCTCATCCTCCTCAACATTTGTATAACACTTGGTACTGTTATTATTATTACTTGCAATCCCCTTTCTAGAAAATTTGTTCTGTAATGTCTAAGGAAATTGCAGATTCTACTGATCTGCAACCCCCTTCTTGAAATTCTCTCTTCTCCTCAGTTCCTGTGATACTGTGCTGACCTGATTCTCCTCCCATGTCTGTTACTTGTTCCTGTTACTGGCTCCTTTCGCATAAATTCTTCCTTAACTTTAATGACAAATTTTGATACTTAGGATTTTTGTCCTCCTCCCTCTTCTCTTCTTTCTCTATGATATCTCCCTCAGTGATCACATCTGCCCTCTGAATATTTTTTTTTTTCAGTACTTTGCAAAGGACGTGCTGCACCCAGCTTGATCTGGATCCCAAAAGCCAATGTTAAATTTTTGTTGTGAGCATTTGCATCACAGACATTGGCAAATGTTACAAATCAGGGACTGATTTATTGTTTTGATGATTGTCTAGACTTGAAAAAACAATGGAGAAAATGTTAATAATACAAATTAAACTTACAAATGTGTGGGGGCACATTTTCTCCCAGGAACTATTTATTAAATGTTTACTAGAACATCACTGCCCATACCCCATTCTCCATTAGGTCTCCCTCTGAGGGAGGGGTATGAATTAAATAATTAGAGTCCAAATGCTTCAGGGAAGCTCATGCCCCCAAAGAAGATTTCTGGGCAGAAAGAGTTAAAGATACTGCTCGCGCACAAACAAGGGCCTTTCCGAACTAGGCTATTTACTCACACCAGGCGTGGATTTAACCAGCTAGCATTCTTTTTTCTTGTTAAATCTGTGCAATCCTAAAGAGATGCTACCAGTATGATCTGCACACTTAAATAATTCTCTCAACCTCAGCAATTGACCTTCTTGCTTTTGGCTAAGAGCCACTGGTTCAAATAGCCTGTGCTCCAAGTAGGACTTGCAACCAGTTCTTTCTGTCCTTGAGGCCAGCTTTCTGGCCTTAATGAATATGCCACAGCAAATATTCATCATATTCTCCTTGAATGTAAAGACAACCTTTGTGGAATTGCTACACAGATATTTAGGATATAAAACATTAACCTCAGACCTGAACTGTCTACACAACTCACAAGATCTGGATTTTCTGCCCAGCCAGAGCATTCCTTGGACTATTTGTTGTTGTTTTTGTTTGTTTGTTTGTTTCAAATCTCTCTGGTACAGAATCCTCCTGGAAGCTTCACTTTTCTCCTCTGAAAAGTGATCCTATGACCAAAGCCACTTTCTACGGAACATGTGGTACCTGGCTCAGAAATTCTCAATTTCTTGAATTCACAAGGTGAGCACCAGGGCTTTAAGTGTTTGTTTCTCAGCATGTCTGGTTGCTGGCCTGCACACAGAGAAGAAAACAAACAAACAAAAAAAAGTGGCAACCAGGGATTTGAGCTCCAGTTTCAGACTCATTTAGGCAGATAATGTCCCTGTGTGCTCATAGCTGCCATTGTCACTAGCAGGACAGGGGAAGAATAGAGGAAGGAGGTGGGGCAAACTTCTTTCACCTCCTTTGCTGAAAGGCCAAGGGAAGGCAAACACTTGAAGAGTCTCAAGAGTGAAGGACACAAAAGAGAGCAAGCTGCTTATCTTCATTTCCTACTAAGTCACTGAAGAATTGGTTTCTGCAGACTTTGTGCTAAGTCACATTCAATACAATCCCCATCATTGATAACCAGTCAGGAGTTGCTGCATCATCTCAATTAGGCTCATATCCTTCAGCAAGGGCTAGAGCACATGCCCAACTCCATGGAAGGTGCCCCCGTCCAGGTTAGGGAATTCCTCTGATAACTCCCATTACAAATACCTAAATAAAACATCCATCTGTCCTTGTACCTTCCCAGTTGTACAGACAATACAATAGTAGTCACTAGACAATATATAGGCTGCTTTGAACCCAGAAGCTGTAAAAAATAAAGAGTCCCATTTATTTAGCTTCTCAGAGCCTTAAAATCAGTGAGGGAACATAGATGATTTGGTACCGTTTAGTCTTGATTCACGCATCCAGAAGAGCTGATCACCAGATGACGACTCAGGAATTCTGGACCCCAGATTGCTCCCATCGCAGGATGAGAGCTCACAATCACGGAAAACTAGAATTCCTAAAGGCTGTTTTGATGCCTGCTATTCTCAGATCAATATTTGCTATGACTACTTCATTTCAGAGCACAATGATTGAACTCACTAGCCTTCCCAGGCAAAGAATAGTGCTACCATGACACTCTCAAGCCTTTGTAACCTTCAGACTTTCATCCTGCCACACGACCCTCTTGAAGCTGTATCTTGTTTCTTCTTGTTGCCACTTTTTTTTTTTTGTCTCTCTGCTTTAACCCTCCTGATGCTTAGCACAGAGCCTGGCACACAATAAATGTTTATTGACTGATTAGTGGAGAAGGCAGAGACAGTGAGAGAGGAGCTACATATAGCATGTTCTTTTCTCTCTGTCTTGTAACAAATTTTTCCCAAAGCTATAAAATCTGACACAGAATATACACTCCCCCAGCAATATATCACTTCTTGGGGAAGGACTGGATCTGGGAATTTGTTGGTATAGGAAAATAGAAAAAATGATTAATGGAAGTGTCTAGGTAAACAAGACTTTGAAGAAAACAAGCACAGTAGCCTAGTGGTTATTAAATCCAAGAACACAAAGTGGAGTAAGGATTCCATATTTGATAAGAACTGTTAGAAAAACTGGAAACCAGTTAGGCAGAAATCAGGTTTGGACCAACATCTTATATCATATATTATTATAAACTCCAAAATGATACTCTACCTACATATAAATAGTAACTTTTTTTTTTAAATGGAGTACTGTACAAGGAGGTATCTTTCATAATATGCCTAAAGGGGAAATTATTTATCAAAAAGGGTGTAGAGGTGATCATAAAAAGTTAAATAGCCAATATTAAATATACAAAAAATTTAAACATTTTGTACAAATAAAATCAAATGAGCTAGAATAAGAAAGAATCTGTCCTTTAGGAGGGGGAAAAAACCTTCATGTCTCATTCTAGAGTCATTGATAAAGATCTGATATCCAAGATAAATAGAGAACTAAGGTATAGATGTGAGAGATGTAGAGACAGAATAAGCAGTGCTTAGTAACTGATAGCTATCAGGGAGAAGAGGGAATCAGTCATCATTCAGCAAGTGTCTCTTTGTATGCCCAGAGTCCTAGAATAGTGCCTGGTGATAGTAGGTGCTTAATAAATGCTTGTTGAATGATTGACTGAAACATATAAGAACCATTCCCTAATGGATTTCAAGAGAAGAAATACAAACTCTCAAAAACCATATGAAAGAACGCTGTGTTGTAAAGAATAAAAGAAATGCAAATTGAATAATGCTCAGGTTTTTACCTCATATCATTATGATTGGTAAAGATGACAAAAGATAAAAGTGGAAATCTTAGAAGTGATATGTAAAAAAATCTCTATAAAAGGCATTCAGACCCTGTTGTTCAGATCTGTGAGTTGGTCCAATTGTTCTGGAAAACAACTGGTAACTACACTAGAAAAGTCTCTAAATTTCCTTTGACCTAGTGATAGCATGATTAGGTATGTATGAGGTCAAAAACAGTGTGCTTATATTATCTAAAGTTAATATTGCTCACATATTGATTTTGTATTGACAAGATAACAGTTTATGTGGCGTTGAGAGGTGGGTACTTTCATGCCTGAGCTGGTATTCTCTCATATGGTCCTCAGCTGACAGTCTCACAGCTAGCTTCCATCAGGAGGGTCTCAAGGCCATGATCAATCCGGGTTACTGTTCAGTGGCCTACTGTGAAGCTGAGTTCTTATAGTCCTGGAGGTCAAATGGTCCAAATGGTCCTTTCACACATTGCATTGTATCCATTTGTTGAAAGAGTTTATGCCATGCCTACGCAATATTCTTTTTAAGATAATTCTGTTCGTTCAATTGAGTGAACTCCAAATCATACTCTCCAGCCAATCAAATGAGATAATGTTGGTGGAGAAGTTAGGTGGCCCAGTGTATAAAGTGCCAGGCCTAGAGTCAGCAAGACCTGGGTTCAAAACCCACCTTAGATACTTACTAGCTGGGTGCCCCTCGGCAAGTCATTTAACCCATTTGTCTCAGTTTCCTCATCTGTAAAATGATGATGATAATAATAGCTTTTACCTCCCATGGGTATTGTGAGAATCAAATGAGATAACTGTAAAACACTTAGCACAGTGACTGGCACCATAGTAAGCACTATATAAATATTATTATTATTATTATTGTTATTATTGTTAGTAGTAGTAGTAGTAGTAGTAGTAGTGGTAATAGTATTCTCCCATTGGTCAAGGTAAATATCTAATTATACAAGCACAGCAGCAGCAAGATGTATGCTATAGGTACTCACTGAGTATATCACAAACCTATTCAGTTTTCTGAATATGCCATCTGGTGGAAGGAATTTATGACCATTACACAGGCATACCTCATTTTATTGTATTTTGCTTTACTGCATTTCACAGATATTGCATTTTTGTTTTTGTTATTATTATTATTATTTTTACAAATAGAAGGTTTTTGTCAACCCTATATTGAGCAAATCTAATGGCACCATTTTTTATAGGCATGCACTTACCATCACATTCCTGTGTTACATTTTGGTAGTTCTCACAAAATTTCAAATCTGTTATGGTGATCTGTGATCAATGATCTTTGATGTTACTATTGTAATTGTTTTGGGAGGCCACAAACCTGGCAGCAAACTTAATTGATAAATATGGTGTGTGTTCTGACTACTCCACAGACGAACCATTCCCCTGCCTCTTTCCTTTTCCTCAGGCCTCCTTATTCCCAGAGATACAACAATATTGAAATTAGGTCAATTAATAACCCTACAGTGGCCTCTAAGTGTTCAAGTGAAAGGAGGGGTCAATTGATGTATCAAACTTATTGTTGTCTTATTTTAAGAAATTGCCACAGCCACCGCAACCTTCAGCAACTCTCCTACTCCCATCCCAATCAGTCAGCACCCATCAACATCAAGGAAAGGCTCTCCACCAACAAAAAGATTAAGACTCACTAGAGGTTCAGATGATCGTTAGCATTTTTTAGCAATAAAGTATTTTTTAATTTAGGTGTGCACATTGGTTTTTTTTTGGACAATACTATTGTACACTTAATAGACTACAGTATAGAGTAAACATAACCTTTATATATGCTGGGAAACAAACTTTGTGTGACTTGCTTTATTGTGGTGGTCTGGGACCAAACTTGCATTATCTTTGAGGTATGCCTATAGTACCTTTTGAAATCTAGGGACAATAATACATACCCAGTGACAGCTGGACTGACCACAGAAGCATTTAATAACTATGGGCTTTCAGAAAACAACCAGCAACAGATGTGCTGGTTCCTTTCTTTTGTCTAGTTCTGATTTCATATCCAACATGTTGCCCGCATTCAGAATTAGTCAGTCAGTGTCCTCTCAAGGAACCGACAAATTCCCAAGTAAGCAACCTTTCTAGACTGTTCCTCAACTTCGACCCCCAGGTTTCCAGTTGGGGGTCCAGGGTCCTAGGCATAACCCTGTGGTGATATACTATTGCATATCAGGATCCCCCACTTATGTGTTGCCCACTAACAATCTGCCAATTAATTCTTAGAAAAGGCATTTAACTTAAATTATAAGGAGTCGAAATACTACCCTCCTCCATCAACCTGGGGTACGCTGTCCCACAAATGTACACAGTATCTATGAGAAGAATAGGCTTATACCTAAAAAAGCAATGGTAATGAGGTACATGTGCATGAGACACATGTAGCAAAGCAACTCCTAACTCTTTGTATTACAAGACCTAGAAGCTCTCTCTTTTTAGAGCTTTCCAGGGGCTACTCCTCTCCACAGCCTGACTCTTGACTGCTAAGGGTCAAACTCCTGAAGGCTGCTTCCTCCCTCCAGTGACTCTCTCTCCGCATCCATGTCTGTGTGCTTCTGATTCTCCTGGTCCAATGGTTCCCTTTCAAAGCTACATATAGAAGTGGGAGAGGAAAGAGAAATTACCTCTTCCTAGCCCCACCAACCAACCCTTGCTTGTAATCCTTCACTCTCTTGAATTCTCAAACTGCCGTTTCCTGCTCTATTAGATGCCATACCTGATGGAGGAGCAAAGGGCAGAAAGGAAGAGATAGAAACTCCCTTTTTCTCCCCGCCCCCACTTCCAAGCATTCTCATTCTAAGACGCTTACACTTGCTGCCTCTTAGTTCCCTCTTTGACTCACCCCAGGGACTAATTAACAACTAATAAAAAGATCAGAGTGAAGAAACACCTCTACAATAAGTTCAATGCATCATTAACAACTTGTGATTACAACTTGGCTTTCTGTGACTTAGTTAACTGAGGTGGGGTGCATCATATTCCTTTCCCTTACACACATATTACTATAGTGGTTTTCACTCATGTCTGACGCTTTGTGATCTCATTTGGAGTTTTCCTAGCAAAGCTAATGGAGCGGTTTGCCCTTTTCTTCTCCAGCTCATTTTACAGATGAAGAAACTGAGGTAGACAGGGTTAAATGACTTGCCCAGGGTCACACAGCTAATAAGTGTCTGAGGCCAGATTTGAACTCAAGAAGATAAGTCTTCCTGACTCCAGGTCTGGCATACATACTACTATGTGTTAGACATTGGGAGTACAAATAGGTACTTGAGATATAATCCTTTACCTCAAGCACCTAAAATCTAGTTGTGCATATATATATGTACATATATACACACATGTACATACACACATATGAAATCGTATTTGGAGTTAATTCACTTAGCCTGTAACTCTCATTCTGGTTCTGGTGACTGTTAAAGAGTTCCCATGTATGCAGGGGTGGGGAACCTGAAACCTCCAGGCCATGTGTGGTCCTCTAGGTCCTCAAGTGCAGCCCTTTGACTGAATCCAAATTTCACTGAACAAATCTCCTTAATAAAAGGATTTGTTCTGTAAAACTTAGACTCAGTCAAAAGGTCTCACCTGAAGACCTAGAAGGCCACATGTGGCCTGCAGGTTCCCCATCCCTGATGGGGCATTCCTACTCTGCTCAATAATTAAGTCTTTGTATGGAGTCCCCAAACTCAATGAGCCCACTATACGTGTGTGTGGTGTACATATATGTACATAGGTATACATATATGTATCTCCACACACATATACACACATATGTACATATATCTATAACTATGTGTGTGTGTATAGGGTCAACCTCAGTCCACAAGATTACACTTTTCATCTCATCTAGCTATTCTGTAATTTACCCAGCTGTCACATATACTACTTCCCTCCAACCCTAACCCTAATTCCACCTCTTGCTCTGCATTCAAATCAGTCTGACCATACTATCACGGTTCCTTATGGAAAGATGTGTCAGTACAAAGTTCTACTGATTAATTCACTATCTCCCTGACTCCCTTTCCTAGCTTCCATTCGCATATGTCTTCTCATTCTAAAGTTTCTTGAGGGCAAGGATTGTCTGTTTTGTATTTGTACCCTCAGCATTTAATAATATTAATAACTAGCATTTAGTACAGTGCCAGACACACAATAATTAATAAATGATTTCTCACTAATTTTTATATGATACACATTGCCTCTTAATTGCTGAGAAGACATTCCATTGATTTCAGAGGAGCCTGTTAACAACCAACTTTGGATACTGAGTCATAAAGTTAGTGTGGGAAGCTCTATCAGCAATCATTTAATCCAAGCTCTTGTTTTATAGCTGAAGAAAACCATCATCCAGAGAGATTAAGTGATTTGCAGCAAGGTCACAGAGGAATTAAGTAGCACAGCTGAAATTATTAAATTGTTTATTAGCAGATTAAATGTGCTGCATGTGAGTAATCCCAATAAAACACTCTTCAAATAGTTCATCCCGTCTGGAAGTGATCTCCAGACCTTGCGTTCAGCCGAGCGGTTGTCATAAGCCAGAGCCTCCGAGGGTGCCGGACCCAGGAGTCAGAAGCCTTGGGTTCACACCAGCTGCCTCAGTTTCCTAATCTGTAAAATGGGGAGACGAATATTCGGTGCTTCCGGGAGGCTCTAACGAGATAACACGTGTAATTATCAGTTATTATTATTACGCGGCGGATGAAGAAAATCTTTTCCACGCCTGCGTGCTCCGAGACGCTCTGCGCTTTAGTAAGCTGGGGATAATAAGCGCACTACGTCACTGGGTGGGTGGGAAGGTTGCGTCAAATCAGGTTTTTAAAAGGAATGCGCTTTGCAAACCTTAAAGAGCCGTATACGTGTGACTACGGTGTTGTTATTTATTATCGCTGTTACGTGATTCGGGGTCAATAAGCTTTGCAGGTGTGCAAAGTCTGGCGGCCAGGGACGGGGTGCCAGGGTCCACCCCGTGCCCATAATGCCCTCCCTCTCCGGCACGCCCACATCCCCTGGCACGCAGCGAGAGGCTCTGCGCGCGCCGCCCCCGGGAACCGGGCCCAGGAGCCGTCGGCTTCGCCCGTCGCGCTGCACGCCGGGAAGAGGCTCCGCGGTCAGGACCGACGCGGGAAAGCAGAGAGCTCCATAGGCGTCTTTCTAAAGCTCCGGGTAGTTCCTTGCCCCCCCCCGGGGGCCTTCGACCTCCTACGCAGCAGAAATATTACGCTCCCGGCGAAACCCCGCCTTCTCCTTCCAGAGAAGAGGGCGTGCCCTCCCACCCTCCGCCAACTTAGGTGCTTGACCAAATGCCTGCTCAGGGTTAAGTCTCCATCGTTAGAGCCTTCAGGGTAAAGAAGTAAGCCTCGGACACCCGTTACACTTTTATTTCTTGAAGGCATTTCTTTCATTTCCAGATCCGCGGGTCTTCATGAGCCTGCAAAAAGTATCTTTATCTCATTTCTCTCAGGCGTTGTCATGGACACCCTGGCCCCGGCCAGGCAAGGCGAGGTCCTAACTGGGCAGCGTCGCTCTCCAGGGCGGTGCCCGGCGCAGCGTTTCCCCCACGGTACCCGGGGCGGCGACTACCACGGGCTCGGGGTGTCGCTCGCTCGCTCCGCGGGGACATCGGTGTCCGGATGGACTCGCCCGGCCCCGGCGGGAAGTGGCTCCGCAGGCTCCGGCCGGGCAGGCGGCGGCGGCGGCCGCGGCGGGAGGACGAGGCGGCGGCGGCCGGTCCCTGAGGCGGGCGAGCCCGGCTTCCTGCGGCACCATGATGCCCGGGGAGACTCACTCCAAGGCTGCGGGGACGGCAGCAGATGCCTCGGGTTGTCAGGGCTGCTCCGCGCTCCAGCAGGTACCGGCTCCGCCCCAGAGAGTAGGGCCCGGGTCCTTCTTCCACCCTCCCACTCCCACCCCCGGCATCCCTGGGACTTGCCCCCTGCGGGGCTGGGGGCCGGGAGCCGGCCGGGCCGCTGCCCCTTGGGGCGCACCTCTCTTTTGTCAGCCCCTCGTCGCCCCTTTGCGCTTGGCTCCGCGCCCCCGCCCCTTTCCGGGAGCATTTTGGAGAAGGGATCGTCTTGTTTTAGAAGCCACGTGCCCTGTCGGGGAAGGGGTGTCGCCGGGGGCGCGTGGATGAGGTTTGCGGGCTTTCATCTCCGGGGACGGACTGCGTGGGGGACCCCCGTTTCTCGGGGTCAGGCTGGGCTTCAGCGTCGAGGTCGAGCTCTTTTCTCGGGCATGGTTTCAGCGCTGGGCTCGTCCTTCTTTAAGAGGCTGGAAGGATACTTCCCCATCCCCCCAGGCCCCCGCCCCAGTGTTTGTTTAAAGCTCCCTCCTAGCAGAGGCTCTCCCCCAGGGAGGTGTGGCCACCCCTTGAGTTGATAGACCAAACTGCAGAAAACGTCCTTGATTCTGTGACTGACAGACAGCTCTGCTGTGAGGAGGTGAAGCTGAAGGGAAAATCGCCGTAGCAGAGGTTGACTTGGATAGTGTCAGACAATCACCAAATCACCAACCATTTATGAAGCGCCTACTATGCGCCATACACTGTGCATGCTGCTGGGGATGCAAAGACAAACCTGCCCCATCCCATCCTGTCATTTAGGACCTAAAGTTTTTTCATTATTTGGGGGGGAGGGGAGATGGGAGGCTGTGAGACGGAGTAAGACAACATAAACAGTTTTAAATATATGCAAAATAAGTAAATGGGACTTTTAAGACGGGAGGGGGCCCTTGAGTTGAACTTTGACGAAAGCTAGTGATTCTAAAAAGCGGAGGTGAGAAAGAAGGCACACTGGAGGTCAGCTTGTGCAAAGGCACAGGGGATATGAAATGTGAGTGAATAACCGAAAGGGAGCCAGTTTGCAGCCCAGAATGCTTATTGGGGACCAGTGTGTAATCCTGGTTTGAGATTGATTGTGAGGAGCTTTAAATTGCAATTAGAGGAATTTGCATTTGGTCTTAATGGCAGTAGGGAGCCACTGGAGATTATTGAGCATCAGGGAGTGATGTAGTCAGACCTATTCTGAAAGAAATCACTTTGGTCACTGCCTTTAACATTTTCTGCATAAAAAAAGAAAAGCACTTAAGATGAAAAGTGATTTTTTTTTAAGAGCTAAAATTTTAGTCAATCTGCAAATCATCTGTAAAGATTGTTTTGATTGACTCATCTATGCAAGAGGTCATAGCTTTGAGCTGGAAGAAATCTTAGGGGCCATCAAATTCAACTCCTTCATTTTGCATGTGAGAAAATTGAGACCCAGAAAGGTGAAGTAACTTGACCCAGGTCACACAGTAAGTGATAGAGGCTGCATTTGAATCCAGGGCTCTTTCCATTGTGCCAGCTCAGGTTCTTCATCAGTCAGGTATCATCTATTATAGTTCATCTTCATAATCTCTTCTAACTTTAAATCCTATTCAAATACATATCTACTACCTGCAAAGCACTAGAGATATGAAGACATACATAACTGAAACAGCCCCAGAATTCAGAACTCAGATAGCACTGGGGAGATAAGACACATATTTTGGCTGTGACAGTTTGTACCAACTCTAAATTCTGATTCTATGAAAACTACGTGTTACTGTGTAGGCTTAGTAATACCAAGATAGTATAGTATTTATATTTTAGAAATACTCCAGAAGTAGAATCTTTATAAAGCATATATCCAGTATCTCCAGTAATATACTTGTTTTGTTATTTATGATCATTTTTTATCTTCAAGAATTGTTAACTTTTTAATATTAGAATGTGTGATTTCATCGGGGTGGAAGAGATCCTGGTCTGGAAACTTTTTACCAGTTTAAGACTTGCAGCTTTTTTATAACTTAGTCTTAGAATTGTTTAGAACACTGAGAGATTAAGTGGCCTGCTCATGCCATGGTCATGCAACATATATCACTTAATCTCTCAGAGGCAGGACCAGACCTTGGATCTTCCTAACTCTATAGCCTCTTTCCCATTGTCTTGTCATTTTCTTTACCCAATCTTCATATGACATGAACTCCAGGTCCTGGTTGGATTCCTAGACATTCTTCACTTTATCTGTATCCTTTCTAAAATGCAGTGCCTGAAACTAAGTTATACTACTCTAGGTGTGCTCTGATAAGGGCAAAATTAGCAGGATTATCACCTGTTAGATCTGGACACTATTGCTTCTCAATGAAATCTCAGCTCATTATCTTTCTTGGAGTTTGTAGTGAGTACTGAACTTGGAGTGAGAAAAACTTGAGTTCCCATCTTGTGACATACTGGCTAGCTCTATGACCATAGGCAAGACACCCAATCTGAGACTGTCATCGACACATTGGCTGTAAGTGACTAGGAGGATGGTGGTGCCTTGCACAGTAGGGAAGTTTGAAAGGGAGTTGGGGGGGAAAGATGAAAGATGGCTAAAGGACATCTAATTTGAGATAGCAGCATTAGTCAGTAATCATTTATTAAGCATCATCCTTGTGCCTGGCACTGTGTTAAGTGCTAGGAACACAAAGAAAGGCAGATGACAGCCCTTGCACTCAAGTAGCTCACACTCTAATGGAGAAGACAGCATTCAATCAACTATGTACAAACAAGCTCTATACAGTATAAATTGGAAATAATCAATAGAGGGAAGGCACTAGAATTAGAGAGGATTGGGAATGGCTTCTTGTAGAAGGTGGGAGTTTTACTGGTGCTTGAATAAAGCCAGGAAGTAGAGATGAGTTGAGAGAGCATTCTTGGCATAGGGAAAAGCCAGAGAAAACACCCAGAGTCAGAGATGGAGTGTCTTGTTCAAGAAACAGCAAGGAGGCCACTTTCTACTGAATCAAAGAATGTTAGGAATGTCTGATGCAAGAGGACTGGGAAGATTAGGGGAGGGGCAGGTTATGAAGGGCTTTGAACACCTAACAGAAGATTTTCAGCTTGATCTTGTAGATGATAAAGAGCTAAAATTTATTGACAGAGGTAGAGGCAGTACCATGGTTCTTGTGCTTCAGGAAGATCACTTTGACTGCTGAGTGAGGATAGACTGGAGTGGGGAGAGACTCCAGGCAGGGAGACCAACCAGCAGACTGTTGGGATAGTCCAAACATAAAGTGATGCATCAGCATTGTGGCAATGTCAGAAGAATGAATGGGGAATGTATGGGAGATGTTATGAAGGTAAACATATCCATATGAAGGTAATCCATATCCAGCAACAGACTGGATATGGAGGCTAAGAGAGAGCATTGAATAGGCAAAGATGACACCTTGATTTGTGAGATGACTGGAAGGATGTGGTATCCTGAGCAATAATAGGGAAGTTAGCATGGAGCTGGGGGGAAAGATGGTGAGTTCAGTTTTGGACATGCTGAGTTTAAGATGTTTAAGATCCTGTTGGAGATGTGCAATAGTCAGTTGTAACTGTGTTACTAATGGTCGACAAGAGCTTAGGGCTAAATAAGTAGATTTGAGAATCATCAGCATAGAGATGATAGTTGAATCCATGGGAGCTAATGATATTGACAAGTGAAATAGTATAGAATGAGAAGAGAAGAAGGCTCAGGACAGAGCCCTATGGGATACCCATAGATAGCAGGCATGACCTGGTAGTTAGAGATGTGTGACTATAGCTCAGCAGAGAGATTGGGATTGGAGATATAGTTTTGGGAGTTATTTGCATAGAGGTGAAATCATCAAGTGAAACAATATAGAGTGAAAACAAGGAGGCCCAGAGCAGAGTCTTTAAGGGTATCTATGGGCATGAATGATAGAGAGGGCATGACATGGATGAAAACGAGTGTTAAAACAGGATTTTTACTGAGCCAGTCTCTAACCTGAGAATGACAAAACAGCAGGCCTGAGACAAAGTACCTGTCATCAGGTAGCCATTTAATTAATTAGTTTCATTATGAGGAACAGATTTACATATCAGGAACTCACCTGATCAGAATTCCACCTTGCTGAAGTGAAGACATAGATTATATACATAAATCACAATGGGAAAGGGGGGGAAAGTGTATTACAAAGGGTCCTTCCCAGGGCTTTGAATGATTTCCCAAGGTAATCCCACCCTCACTAAGGTACAAGTGTCTTGAAGTTCTGTGAGAAGAGCATTGTTCAGGTTTTTGGGGGTTGTTAACTTGGCCGGTCACGAGACCAGAGTTCTGTGACAAGAACAGGTTTTACAGTCTTTGGTTCGCTTCACTTTAGGTACATATGCACAAGGATACCAGTGATTTTATCAGAGTTTTGATTGATCATTTCAAGATGCATTGTGAACTGATTCACAAGCCAGAAAAGGAAATTCTGAAAAATCTGATCTATTAGTATATTCATTACACATATCAATAATTATAAAAATCATAATTCCACACCAGCAAGGGAAACTGAGAAAGAGATGTTGTAGTTAGGGAGAGCCAGAGAAGAGATAGTACAATGTCATCAGGAATACTTGAAAGTCCTCTATTTCATTAAGTGTTCATTTTTTCCCTGAAGGAAACTCAGTTTTTCTTGGTAGTTGATTCTTGGTTGTAATCCTAGCTCCTTTGCCCTCCAGCATATCATATTCCAAGTCCTTGGATTCTTTAATGTAGAAGCTAAGTCTTGTGTTTATCCTTACTATGGCTCCACAATATTGAATTGTTTTTCTTTCTCTCTGCTTGTGATATTTTCTTCTTGACCTAAAAGCTCTGGAATTTGGTCGTGATGATTCTCTGGGGGGTATTGGCACACTCAGGACAACTGTACCTATCTGTCTATTAGTGGGAGTTGGATAGCACTTGTGGATGGTGGTGATGAGAAAGGTGGTCCTCTGTGCACTTATTTCTTCCATCAGTGAAGGCTATGGGGACTGGACCTTTTGAAGCAGGTCTTATGGTTTTATGGTGCTCTATACCCATGGCACTTGGGTTCAGAGTTCCAGTCTGTCCCCATCAGGGTCTGAAGGAATAGTAGTCAACATGGTGGTGATTTTACTTGCCTGGAACATGCTTCCTTCTACCTTACTCAGGGTGCCTCGCTTCCTTCAGCTAGACGAGCTAGCTTATTTTCTCTGTGTGTATAGAAAAGAGAATGTAGAAGCACAGATTATAGATGAATTTCTTAAAAAGTTTAGCTGAGAATCTAGGAGAGTTAGCTATCAGGGATGGTCAGATCAAGTGAGGGTTTTCTAAGGATGGGGTAGCATGGGCATGTTTGCAGGCATTACGGTAGGAGTCAGTAGAAAGGGAATGATGGAAGACAAGAGGGTAATTGATACTGAGGGTAATTTCCTGGAGAGGTGAGGAAGAGATGGCATCAAGACTACCTTTAGAAAGTCAGGGAGAAGGTTCTTTTCTTCTTTCGACACAAGAGTGGAGGACAATGTTAGGGTAATGTGAGGTGAGAAATGGAGAAGAGGGGGCACTTATGCTCTCCCCCCTTCCTCTTTCTCCTCTCTTTACCTCTGTCCTTTTCTCCCTTCCTCTTTCTTTCTTTCCCTTTCTCCCTGTTTTGTGTGTGAAGTATGAGGAGGTCTCTGGCTAAGAAGATAGAGAGATAGCAAATGGGAGGGCCCAGCTGAGATTAGAAAACATAAATTGTAGTAGTCTCAGTCTGTGTGATTTCCTCCAGCTCCATTCAGAAGTGGAGTATGAAAATTTAAATATAATTTTGTTAACTTGTCTCAATTCTTGTTTGCCATACATAGTACAGAAAGGACTTGATCAGCAATTTAAACTCATAGGAGCCTAGTACATATTTTTGTGAAAACCCTGATTTATTCTAACAAGTAGAAGCAATTTCAACATGTTTGTACTTTTATATGTTCTTATTTGTATTTTATGGATCAGATGACTGAGGCTTAGACAAACTTTAAGTGACTTGCCCAGGGTCACACAGCTAAGTAGCGTTAAAGATGGGTGAAAAGATCAATGTCAGGAATTAACTAATGAGTGTTGAATTAATTAATCAAAAGTATTTTGGAAGAGGGGAAGGTTACTTCGAGCTGGAATAGTGAAGAGTGACTTGACAGAGAAGGATAGAATTTGAACTGAATCTTGAAAGGATAGGCAGGTTTTAGATAGGATTAAAAAGACAGTTCTGCAATGTAGGGAGAAGAACAAAAGAAATGGACTTCAAGGTGTAGTCAGGTTGATGATTCAAAATTTGGCTAAAGTTGTGGGGTATTTTTAGAGAATGTGTCCATTTAAATTAAAACATCTAAATTGAGTTCTAGGGAGTGACAGTTCTTGAATTGAAAAGCACTAAGGGGTACTCAGTATCTTTGTCACAATACTAATTAAAGAGATACTCAGATGTAGTTGACTGAGCTGTGTATATTTTGAGAAAGGTACTGTCACTGATGAAATTGATAAAAACTGAGGCAATTAAATCCTAGCATATCAATTTATTAGCAAGGTATACAGTCACATAACAAATCAGATCCAAGACCCCTGAGTAGGTACAAGAACACTGTTTTGCAGGTAACAAAGCTTTCTTACAATCAATAATGAGAAACCAACCAACTTATACAATCTTGAATAACATCTCTTTCTGATTGACCAGAGTTTTACAAATGTTGTGGTTATTTCAAGAATATCCTGATACATTCTATGGTTATTACAAAAACATATCACAAGTTATATGAAACATCTTGTGGTCATCACCTCCTTCCCTCATTTCCCAGAATTTTATCAACACCTTAATTTCTCATAATCATATAATTTATAGCAAAGCAAGGCCTAGCTCACAAAATAGATTCTGTTCACAAGATGGAGTCAATTTGGCTCTTTCAATTCCCTCTTTGATCCTTGGAGAACTTGTTTCCCGTCAGTCATTTATTCAATGGCAATTGTATAAGGTTCATTGTATAATCATAATCAGTATTTTGAACTGTCCTCAGATTATTAGGAATTAATCTTGAGTAGTCTTTAGTACAACAAGTAATACAACATCTAATACAAAGCCAAAAGAAAATTATGTGGCCTAGGATACAGGTGTACCTCATTTTATTGTGCTTTGTGCTTTATTGCACTTTGCAGCTACTGCATTTTTTTTTACTAATTGAAGGTTTATGGCAACCCTGCATCGAGCAAGTCTATTGGTGCCATTTTTCGCACAGCACGTGTGCTCACATTGTGTCTCTCTGTCATATTTTGGTAATTCTTGTAATATTTCAGACTTTTTCATTATTATCATATCTGTTATGGTGATCTTTGATATTTCTATTGCTATTGTTTTGGGGTACCACAAACTGCACTCATGTAAGACATCAAACTTAACAGATAGATGTGGTATGTGTTTTGACTGCTTCATCAGCCAGCCGGCGGTTCTCCATCTCTCTCTCTCCCTCCTCAGGCCTCCCTTTTCCCTGAGACAAAAGTTTTGAAATTAGGCCAGTTAAAAACCTTACAATGGCCTCTAAGTATTCAAGTGAAAGGAAGAGTCAGTCAATGCAGCAAACTTCATTGTTGTCTTATTTCAAGAAGTTGCCACAGCCCAGCCTACCATAGCAACCCCAACCATGATCAGTCATCAACATCAAGGAAAAGTGACTGTCCACTAACAAAAAGATTATGATTTGCTGAAAACTGAGATGGCATTTTTTTAAGAGAGAAAGTATTTTTTCAATAACGTGTACTTTTTTTTAGACATAATATTATTGCACACTTAATAGACTACAATATAGTGTAAACATACTTTTATATGCACTGGAAAATCAAACAATTCCTGTGACTCACTTTATTGTACTGTTTACTTTGTTGCAATGGTCTATAACCAAACCCAAAATATCTCCAGTGTCTGTAGTAAGGGTCCTCAATATTCCTCCTCCTTGTACTTCAATTTGAAGGGATTTGATAGACTCACTTATGGCCTGGGCCAACTTCCCAATCTTAGGGGGAGAGATTCATAACTGCCTGTTCTAAGGCAATGACTCCAATATATGGAATTATGTACCAGAGAAACTTAAAACCTAAACATATGTGTGTATGTATATGTGTGTGTGTGTGTTTCCCCCAGTTACATGTCAAGAAAAATTTTTAGCATTTTTTTTTGTGAGGCAATTGGGATTAAGTAACTTGCCCAGAGTCTCGCAGCTACTGAGTGTTATGTGTCTGAGTCCAGATTTGAACTCAAGTCCTCCTGACTCCAGGGCCAGTGTTCAATACTCTTTGCCACCTAGCTGCTCCTAGCATTCATTTTTACAAGATTTTTAGTTTAAAATTTTTCTCCCTCCTTCCCTCCCCTCTTCTAAAAATGGTTTGATGTAGTTTATACATGTGCTATCATGTAAAAATATTTCCCTATTAGTCACACCTGTGAGAGAAGAAACAGATCAAAAGGGGAAAAAAAAAACATGAGAAAGAATAAAGTAAGTGAAAAAAACATGCTTCAATCTGCATTCAGAGTCTTACCAGTTCTTTATCTGGGTATGGATAGCATTTTCCTTTGTGAGTACTTGTCTTGGATGATTTTGTTGCTGAGAAGAGCAGAGTCGTTTGTAGTTAATCATCACGTAGTGTTACTCATATTGTGTACGGTGTTTTCCTGGTTCGGCTCATTTCACTTTGCATCAGTTTGCTTTTACAGGATTCCTGATGTATTCATCCTTACTTTTTCTCTTTGAGTGCTTATGCCACCATGCTCCTAAATTTCTAGTGGAATGTTTCTCCACCATTCTTATAAAATGATTAAAAACTGATAATGGTGGGGATAAATAAGTGATCCTACATGTCCCAAACCAGCCTGGGGAAAGAATAGTACAAATTTTTTCATTATGAACAAAAAACAGACCTAGGAATCCCCAATGCCATGTAAAATTTGAAAGGGGTTTGGGATTTCATTTTAAAATTTTCATCACTGGAACCACTATAAGATTTGCGAAATTAAGGTAGACCTTCAGTCCAATTTCTCAGTGTGATTGTGAAAGTACCCATTTCACCATAGTTAACAATTTGTTTTTTAATTAGGGAAAGAGAAACACCAGGTAATATTATATGTGGAATGGAAGGAGCAGGTCTTACATGGGCACAGTGTTCCCAATAGTCCTTTTCTCCAATCCCTACTGCGGTTAGGATAGTCAGCAACATCTGGAATGGTGGGTTTAGTTCAGTTGGTCTGCTGAAAGTTTTTGATATATAGACTGTGTTGACAGAATTTTGAAAGCAGTCCAGTCTGGACTGGTCTCTAGCCCGGGAATAGCTGGAGCCAAACAGAAGAAGTTAGAGGCAGGTGTGTCAAGATACAAAGTAGTGGTATAATTTTTTATTTGAGTGAGAAAAATGACTTTCGTGCAAGGAAGCCCTCACTCGTGAGAAGGAGGGCTTAACATGTTGGGGTATAGGCAATGCTTACAATACTGTCCCAAGTCTTAGGGTCATGATTACTCTATGGGGTACAGAAGCAGAGTTCTGTGATGGGAATGGGAGTATGGTACAAGGAATAGGGATTGTGAGCATGTCAGAGACATGATGGATGTTGGCTCTCAGGTCCTTGGGAAATAAAGAGAGTGAAAACCTGGTGCTATACACTTTGCCAGAGGGTAAGATCATCCAGAGTGCAAAGGATTATTGTTATGCCAGGCTCAGGGCATAGCCTACTTGCTGGGCCTTAGCTCTGGGAAACAGGGTATCTCTAAAATATTTTGACAACTGTTAACTCCATGATGGAAGCTATGTAGTGAAAAGTTCAAAGGCCTAGTCTGTACTGCAGTTCTTGCTTCGTGAAGTTTCTTCAGCCTATTTTGTAGTTCCTGTAAGAAGCAACTGATTTATCTCTTCCCAACAATGATGTATAGCTTTTATGGGACAGTGACCAAACAGTATTTCAAAAGGAGGAAGGTGTAATTCCTATATGTAATATCTTTATCCCTTGTATGAAGATATTATCTACATATCCTCATATATAAAAGGACAGGGCAGGTAGGCCAGAAAAGCTACTTAGTATAAGGAAGAAAGAAGATGTCTATGAAGGCTCCACTTTGCTTTGGCATTTCTGCTCATTCTCCTCCTGTCTCTACTTAATTAAACCTTTTCTCTATTGCAAATCTTTTTACTTTATTTTCACTGCCCACTTGAGCCCATCTCATCTTATTCCCAACCATATACTAGTCTAATATTTCACTGAATCTATAACATACTACTTTACCTAAACAGTTAAATCCTGTTGAATCATTTCAGACTAGCTCCAGACCTGTTTATAGTCTAGTTTCTCTATTGCCCTCCTGGAAAGGAGAGAGAGTAAAAATTAATTTTATTCTTCAAATTTCCAAAATTTACTAAGATGTTTTTAGCAGTTATCATAATTTGGAAATTTACAGTAAAGCTATTACAATTTAGTCACAAATTTTAGTTTCTAGTTCATAATATTATAAATTTCTACACAATGGGAACAAAGATTCCCTTCCTTCTATTCCGAGTCTCTTGTCTGCTCTTCCATCTTGGCCTGAATTAGAAAGACAGAGAAAGAGACTTCCCTTTTTTTGACTTTGAAACTCCTCAGAAAAAAATGCATTCTTTTTCCTGTGGCTGATCAGGCTACAGGAAGAAGTTAGCAGTATTTACCAAAACACTGACAATTTGATAAGACAAATACATAGATATACTTGCTGGCAAAGTTTTTCCTTCTTATCTCCCACTGAAGGTTCAATCAAAAAGTCAGTGCAAACAATTTTCTAAAAAGCAGTGTCAAAAACCTTTAATTTTACAAGTAGGTCCTTTAAGGAGCAGAGTTCATGATCCTTTAGACAGGTCATCTCAGAAAAAAAAAACAGTTCATTTGGTGGTGGTAGGGATGGGGGTGTGGAGGTGTTCAATGGACAGTCTCAATTTCTTTAATATACAGTAATCAAAAGTGCTGAATTTAGGCCAGAATAATTTATCAGCTGTATCTCTTGCAGTTTTAGACCAAATTTCACGTAATTTATTGATGGGTTTTTTTTTGTTGTTGTTTTCTTTTGGTTTGGTTTTTTTTGTCATTCTTAGTTAAACTTTGAGTTTTCCTGATCTCAAAATACAAGAAATTTTTCCCCAGGGGCTCCCTTTCAGTATGCTACTACTAGATCCCATTATTCCTTTAAGCACCTTCTCATGTCTTTGTTCCCATAAGAGACTCCCCACCATTGTGGAGGCTTACTTTAGCCTGGCAAAAGTGGGGTTGAGGTTGAGGGGGAGTCCAACTTTCAAGGCAGTTCTCCAAGGAAAAGTCTCTTGGTGCCCTCTAGGAAGTTCTAAGAGGCTGTCTCAAGGGCCAAGGTCCCTTTCTCTTCCTCCTGGCTGGCTTGCCAACTGTCAGAAATGAAATTGATCTAAACTGAGGTAATTAAATCCTAGCATATCAATTTATTAGCAAGGCATGCAGTTGCATAACAGATCAGATCCAAGTTCCCTCACTACGTGCAAGGACACCATTTTGCAGTTAACAAAGCTTTCTTATAGTCAGTAACGAGAAACCAGTCAACTTACACAATCTTGAGTAACATGGACGTCTCTGATTGGCCAGAGTTTGCAAATGTTGTGGTTATTTCAAGAATATCCTGTTACATTCTGTGGTTATTACAAAAACATATCACAAGCTATACAGAACATCTTGTGGTCATCACCTACTGCCCCCATTTCCCAGAATTATATCAACATCTCAGTTCCCCATAATCACATGATTTATAGCAAAGCAAGGCCTAGCTCACAAAATAGATTCTCTTCACAAGATGAAATTGGTTTGGTTCTTTTAGTATTTCATACTAAATGAGAGCATTAGAAAATTCATTATAGTTGATTAAAAAATGGTGTATCATGATATTGCATAAAAATTGTGTGATATTTCTAAGCAGTCTGTTCCCTGAACAGTTTTACAAAACTAATAAAATCAGTCAGTTTTGCATGGATTTCTCAAGGAGTTTAGCTGAGAAGTTAAGAGAGATGTGACGACAGCCAGCAGCATGGTCATATCAATTGAGGGTTTTCTTTTTTATTAGGGATGAGGTGACATGGGCATCATGTTTACAGGTAGTAGAGAAACAGCCAGTAGAAAGGGAGTGATTGAAGATGAGAGTAGGGATGATAGTGCACAGCATCTTTTAGGCTGATGCCAGTAAGTCAGAATAACAAGTTTGACTCTCCTTGCATATATTAATGCTGTGATCTCCCAAACTATATAACCTACAGTGATTATAAAATATAATCAGCATACAGGATTCACAAGTTTTAACACATTTGCCTTTTTCTTAAAGAACAAACTAATTCATTGACAGGCTTTTTTTTTTTTCTCCCGAATAGTTCATTTGCCCTATGTGGAAGGTGGTTTCCGAGTCATAAGCTTATCTTAATAGAGCAAGATTGTCCTAAAATTGTCTTGCAACCAGGAGTGTTCTTTCTAAGATCCTTGTTTCTATAAGTTGAACCACCATTGTTCCACTCATTCAAGTATACAGTTTCAGAACTATTTTTGCTTCTTCCTTCTTTCTAAACCCCCATATCCAGTTGTTGCCAAATCTTGTCTATCCTGCCTACAACATCTCTTGATTCCATTCCCATTTCTCCACTTGCTTAGGTACATCCTGGTTCAGATTCTTAACACTTAGAACTGGACTACTACACTAGCCTCCTAACTGATCTTTCTGCCTCAAGTCTGTTCTCTCTCCAATCCATCTTCCACAGAGATGCCAAAGTTGGTATTCCTAAAGCACAGGTCTGACCATGTCACTTCTCTGCTCAAAAAACTTCAGTGGCTCCCTGTTGACAACTTCAGGATGAAATATAAAATCTTTTGACATATAAAACTCTTTTACAATTTGGCTACAACTTATATTTCTAGACTTATTTGCATTACTCCCACAACCTGTGTTCCAACTAAACTGATCTACTTCTTCCCTATACATGATAGACCAACCACCTCATTGTCTTTTCAAAGTCATTTTTACCTTTGACTCTTGGAATCAAATCCCTAGCATTCTTGGTTCAGTTTGTGTTACTTCCTAAATGAATCTTGTCCTGATCACCCTCAATTGTTGTCACTACTGTAGTCATTACTTTAAGAAAAAAAGTTTTCATTGACCTTTTTCTTTTAGCATCACTATAGTTTCCCTAATATTTCTCTCTTTTTTCCTCTCAGATCAAATAGTATTCATGTAACAAATATTATTTTTTTAAAGACAGAAGATGAGGAAAAATCAGCATAACAGACCAATACATTGAAAAAATCTGAAAATATATGATACGTGCAACATTCGCAGGCTTCCTATCACTGCCATGGGATGAGGTGGGAGTGTCTTCTCATATCCCATCTTTTGAACCATACTTTTTTTTATGCTTGTTCTTTATCATTTTGAAACATTCTATTTTAATTTATTTTCTGCAATATGTTCCATTTACGTCATTGTAGTTTGTGTGTATATTGCTTTCTTGGCTCTGCTTATGTCACTTTGCGTTAGTTCATGAAAAAATTTTCCATGCTTTTGTGTATTCATCATGTTTATCATTTCTTTCAGCATAATGATATTCCATTAAATTCATTTACCAAAATGTGCTTAGCTATTCCTCAAATGATGGACACCTGCTTTCTTTCAAAAGCAGTCACAAAAAGTGCTGTTACAAATAATTTGGCATATATAGGGACTTTCTTATCAGGGACCTTCTTTGGATATGTCTGTAAACAGAATCTCTGGGTTAAAGGATATGGGCATTTTAGTCACTTTATTTGTAAAATTACAAATTGTGTGCTTGTCCTGATTCACATCTCCACCAACAATGCACTGGTGACCCCTCCAATATTGATTCTTCTCATATTTTGTCATTTTTGCAATTTGCAGGGGTGAGAGGTAAAATCTTAGCGTTGTTTTGTTTTGCATTTCTCATATTATCTGTGATTTGGAGCATTCTTTCACATGGTTGTTAATAGTTTGCGATTTTTTGAGAACTGTCTGTTCACATCCTTTGACCACTTATCTATTATTGGGCTTTCCCCATTATTCTCCCTCCCCCCCTTCTTCCTCACCTTCAGTTGTTAGCTATCTTGAATACCAAACCCTTTATAAGAGAAAATTGATAATTTTCTACTTATTTATGAATATTTTGCTTCCCTCCCGCCGTCTTCTCCTCCCCCCAATCCCCACATACACACACACATAGTAAGGCTCTTCAAAGAGCAGAGACAGTTTCTATTTCTGTCTATATCCCCTGGGCCAACCACGGTATCTGGGAAATAGGGGAATTTATATTATTGTTACCATCTTCCTGGCACCAGTTTTAATTATACTATACATACAGTAGATTTATTCAGAAAATGAAATATTACAAAATAGATTTCATGAAAAAGCTGGTTCATAATACTTTCAGTCTTATAACATTAAGGATATAATTTAAATGTTAACTTGTACCTGGAATTCTGTTAAAATAAAACATTTAGCAAAACTTGGAGAAAACTGTGATCCTATGACTTAACAGTAAAAGTGTTTTCTGATTGTGTAATTAATTTAACAAATGTTTATTGATCTCATACTGTGTACAATATCTTATTGGGGATTCAGAGGAAATAAAGACCATCCTTGCACTCATGGAACTTAAAGTCTAGTAAGGAAGTGTAAATTCGAAGAGAATTGTGTTGTAGAAGGGCTGTGGACATAATGGATAGTGTTAGACTGAGTCAGGAGGCTCTCATTCAGTCTAAGAAACTTAACTAGCTATGTAACTATGGGCAATTCATTTTTACCTTAACTGGAGCCTCAGTTTCCTTATTTGTAAAATAGGGTTAATTCTTTTGTTACCTGCACAATTGTAGTATTGTTAAAGAAAGCACTTTGCAAACAAAGCATTGTATAAAGGTAAGTTGTTGCTGTGTTAGAGTACAGTAAAACATGCCACGTTGAGAGAATTGAGAGCTGTAATGAGAAAAGTTTCATAGAGCATATAGCCTTTGAGCTGGACTTTGGAGGATGGTAGAAAGTGGGCAGAGTTTGGGGGTGCAGATGGTCATTACAGGTGGAAGAACAAAGTGATGGAGGTGTGAGAGCATAAGGGATAGCAGGAAATCCATTTTGGGTTAGGGCACTGAGTCAAGTGGAGGATAAGATAACCAAGACTCGTGTGTGCGTGTGTGTGCATGTGTGTGCGCTTGAAATGAAAGTTGAAGTCATGAGTGTGAAATGGAAGGAGAGCTGAGTATTAGAGAACAGCATCACTTGGAAAAATGAGGCAGATGAGCAAATTTTGTTTTATTTTTTCTCAATTGCATGTAAAAATATTTTTAACGTTTTTTTTTTAATTTTGAGTTCCAAATTCTCTCCCCCCTTCCTTCCTCTCCCCACTCTTTGAAAAGGCAGGCAATTTGATATAGATTATATCTGTGCAGGCATGTAAAATGTATTTCCATATTAGCCATGTTACAAAAGAAAACAGACCAAAAAAGTGAGAAAAATAAAGTAAAAAAAAAAAAGTATGCCTCAATCTGCATTCAAAGTTTGTCAGCTCTTTTTCTCTAGAGGTGGATAGCATTTTTCATCATAAGTCTTTTGGAATTGTCTCAGGTCATTGTATTGCTGAGAAGTTATTCACAGTTGATCATTGTACAATATTGCCGATGCTGTATATAATGTTTTGCTTCTGCTCACTTCACTTTGCGTCAATAAATTCAAGTTTTTCCAGGTTTTTCTGAAAGCATCCTGCTTGTAATTTCTGATAGCAAAATAGTATTCCATTACAATTGTATAACAAAACTTGTTCAACCATTCACCAATTGATGGGCATCCTCTCAATTTCCAGTTCTTTGCCACCACAAAACAAACTGCTATAAATATTTTTGCACATAGATATCCTTTTCCCTTTTCTTTGATCTCTTGCTATGTCAAAGGGTATGCCCAGTTTTATAGCCCTTTGAGAATAGTTTTAAATTGGTCTCCAAAATGATTAGTTAAGTTCACAATTTCATGAACAGTGGATTAGTGTCCCAGTTTTTCCATATGTCCTCCAACATTTATAATTTTCCATATCTGTCACATTAACCAATCTGATAGGTATGAGATTGAAGCTCAGAGTTGTTTTAATTTACATTTCTCTAATCAGTAGTGATTTAGAACAATTTTTATATGACTGTAGATAGCTTTGATTTCTTCTGAAACTGCCTGTTCATATCCTTTGACCATTTTTCAATTGGGGAATGACTCATTTTCTTATAAATTTGACTTATTTCTCTATATATTTGAGAAATGAAACCTTTATCAGAGAAACTTGCTATAATTCCCCCCACCCCACCCCTAGTTTCCTGCTTTCCTTCTAATCTTGGAAGCATTGATTTTATTTAATGTAATCAAAATTAGCCATTTTGTATCTCATAATGTTCTGTATCTCTTATTTAGTCATAAATTCTTCTCTTATCCATAGATCTAATAGGTAAAATACTCCCAGCTCACCTAATTTGTTTATATCACTCTTCATGGCTAAGTCACTGAGCCAAGTGGAGGACAGGATAGCCAAGGTTGTCTTGTGGATATTTGTCAGTGTGTATGTGGGGGTGGGGGAGTTGGGGGGGGGGAATGTACCCATTTTGACCTTGTCTTGGTATGTGGTGTGAGATGTTGGTCTGTACATACTTTCTACCAAGTTGCTTTCCTATTTTCTCAGCAATTTTTGTCAAATAGTGAGTTCTTGTCCCCAAAGCTTAGGTCTTTGGGTTTATTGAACACTAGATTATCATAATCATTTATTATTGTGTCTGGTGTACCTAATCTGTTCCACTGATCTACTATCCTATTTCTTAGCCTTGCTTTTATTGATTTCCTTAGTATTCTTGACCTTTTGCCCGTCAGATTAATTTTGCTATTTTTTTTAGCTCTATAAAATAACTTTTGGACAGTTTCATATGGATGGCACTGAATAAATTCGAGTAGAATTGTCATTTTTATTATATTAACTTTGTTTACCTATAAGCAATTAGTTTTTCTCCTGTTGCTTGTATCTGACTTTATTTGTGTGAGAAGTGTGCAGAATTATGATTTTCATATTAATTGATATGATATATGTAATGAATATGCTAATAGATTAGACTTTTCAGAATTGTGTGCCTGTGTAACTGAAGTGAAGCGAATCAAAGATTGTAGAACCTGTTCCTGTCACAGAACTCTGGTCCTATGACCCACCAAGTAACGATCCCTGAAGACTTGAACGATGCTGTTCCCACAGAACTTAAGGACACCATCGTACCTTAGTATTGTGAGAATTGTGGACTGGATTTGGGAAACCACTCTGGCCCTGGGAACTATTGTCTGTAATCCAGCTTACCTCATCCCTTCCCATTGTGATTTATGTATATAATATCTGTCTTTACTTCAGCAAGGTGGAATTCTGATCAAGAGAGTTCCCGATTTGTGAATCTGTTCCTCATAATGAAACTAATTAATTAAATGACTGCCTGATTACTGGCACTTCTGTCTCTAGGCCTGCTTGTGCAGCTCCAAGCATTCACAGATTAGAAACTTGCTCAGTAAAAATTCTGTTAACAAGTGTTTTGTAATTGTGTTCATATAGTTCCTGGGTTTGTCTTGGCAGGTAAACTCCTGAACATTTTATAGTGTCTGCAGGACTTTGTTGGTAATAAATAGAAATGCTGATGATTTATGTGGGTTTATTTTATATCCTGTAACTTTGGTGAAGTTGTTAATTGTTTCTGCTAGCTTTTTAGCTGATTCTGTAGGGTTCTTTAAGCATTGTGTCATGTCTTCTGCAAAGAGTGAGAGTTTTGTTTCCTAGTTGCCTCTTTTAATTCCTTCTATTTTTTTTTCTCTTATTGCTGTAGCTAGCATTTCTAATACAATATTGAATAACAGGGGTGATAATGGACATTCTTGCTTAACCCCTGATCTTATTGGGAAGGTTCTTAGTTTATCCCCATTACAGATAATGCTTGCTTATGGTTTTCAATAGATACTGCTTATCATTTTAAGGAAAGTTCTATTTATTCACCGTGCTCTCTAGTGTTTCCAGTAGAATTGGGAATTGTAGTTTGTCAAAAGTTTTTTCTGCATCTATTGAGATAACCATGATTTTTGTTGTTTTTGTTATTAATATGGTCAATTATGCTGATGGTTTTCCAAATATTGGACCTGCCCTGCATTCCTAGTATAAATCCTGTTTTGTCATAGTCCCCATGATTCTTGATAGCTGAGGTTTCACTGTGTTAGGATTATAAGATTTGGGTCTAGAAGAGTAATAGAAATTAGGACCACCAAAATCATATAGCCCAATTCCCTCTTTCCCTAGATGGGGAAACAAAGCCAGAGATGTAAAGTAATTTTCTGAAGGTTACAAAGGTAGTAAGTAACCAGGATTAAAGCCTAGATCTTCCAACTCCAAATCTTAAGGTTTTTGCCAAAATGCCATGGGTCCTCAATGTGAGCTACCTCTTTTTTAAACCTACTTGTACTACTGTTGCTAGAGAAAAACAAATTCTTGGTTCCAGTTTATAATACCAGGAACAGTAGGCAGTATGCTTTTCCCAACAGGGGAGTAGATGAGGGACTCCTTTGAGGGCCAGAATAAATAAGGATTCTTTGGCCTAGTACCTTCTAAACATCTCTACAAATGTGTAGGAGAAGTGCCTCTAGAATCTTATACACTTGCATGAGAAACTCTCTGTTTAGGTCAGTTCCTCAAGATTTTTGAATTGGGGAACAAAAAAAAGGATAGTTACTTCTATGGGATATGTTAAAATTGATTGTCTGAAAAAGGAAACTGAGGACAAAGTTACTGAGCAATCTGTGATTTAATTTGCAAAGCTGGCATTTGCACATTAAACCAGGTCACCTGACTCCTCAGAGGTCAAAGACAAGGAGTCGGTTTTTATAAACAAAAAGAGGAATTGGGAAAAAAAAACTATAGAAACTTGTTTTGAACATAATTTAATTGTAAAAAACAGGTCACCTGACTAGTTAGCTTCTCCCAGACTTTTTTAATCCTATGCCAGACATCCTGTCCTCTAGGTAGTGCCCCACCCTCCCCTTTTTTTTCCTTTTTGGTGAGGCAATTGGGGTTAAGTGACTTGCTCAGGGTCACACAGATAGTAAGTGTCTGAGTCTGGATTTGAACTCAGGTCCTTCTGACTCCAAGGCTGGAGCTCTATTGACTGCACCATCTAGCTACCCTGGTAGTACCTTTTGTAACTAGAAAGTGTACTGGGAAAGAGGAACTTGTAGTCAGTGGTTAGCAGTCACCTCTTCTCCTCCCTTCCTACCCCCCCCCGCCGGTCTTCTTTAGGGGACTCTATTACTCAGCTTAGACCCTAGCTAAAGAAAGTAAACGGGGGCTTAACTGAACCTCTTGTTAACCTTTCTTCAGCTGCCAGAAAGAAGATCTTGGCTTCTGGTCAGCCCGGCTTTCTCCTTAGCCTTTGGCTACCTCACTCCTCCCCCTGCATTTTTCCTAGAAAGAGAGACTTAGACTTTTGAAAAACCTTATTATATTAGGATGATTTTATTCTTTTAAATTATCTGCTACTAAATGATAACATCTTCTCAATCTATCTCTTCACTAATCTCTATGTAATTTAGACTATCTGTGTTAGTCTGGCTTAGCCATCTGGCTTAGCTCTTAGGGCTAGCTCTTCCTAAGGAAGGGAGCTAATCTTATAATCAAACTAAAAATAAATCAAAGTAATCAATAGAAGCTGATTTACTTTTCAGATGAAAAGTTAAGATTTGAACTTCCCTAATTGGAATTCAGGTATCTTGTTTTTCACAGAAGCCTAGTCTTCATGATAGACAGTGTTTGCAAGATGACATAATAGAGTTTGAGATCTTAGACTTGGAGTGAGGAAAACCAGAGTTCAGATTCCACTACATGTAGGAGCTCAGTCAGTGACCATGGGCAGTAATTCACTGAACCTCTTAGAGTCTCAGTTTCCTTTTTTCTAAAAAGGAAAATGGTACTAATTCATAGGGTTATTGTGTGGCTTAAATGAGATGCATGTTAAACTCTTTGCCTACCTTGAAGTGCTGAATAAATTTTAGCTATTCTTAGTTTCAGGTACTTCGATAGATCAGTGATCTCATTGATATAGATACTTATTCCACCACTACAAACTGCAACTCTTCCATCCCTTCTCATCCCTTGTGATACTTGGCCATCTTTCTATAAATTGTCCATTGAGGGCCTGACCTGTGCAATGGAAGTCTTCTTCTGATTTCTTTAGTGCTTTATAGTTGATAAGGTTCTTTCCCATATAAGTCTCATCATTTGATCCTCAGTGTAGTCAATGGAGATGCTCAACCCTATTTTGCAGAAAAAGAAATTGAGACTAGGGTTGAGTGATTTGCCTCATTTGTTCTGAGTGTCAGATCGAAGAGTAATAGCAGATCTTCTGACTCTTAATCTATCCTTCAACTGAATCTCACTGGGAGCACGTGAAGATTATTTCAGATAGATGGAATGGAAAATGCAGAGGGAGAACCTAGCAGCCAACTTGTTGAACTGAGATTAAGAGGTTAGTGTAGAAGGCCTAGCATTATTAATCACTGGCTGTTGATAATTCTACGGTTACAGATGAATGAATCACAAACATTGATTCATATTTAGTATACAGTTTTGATCTTTTCATGTGGCATCAAGGAGTAGTTACCATTTTTATACTTGGTACAGTTGAATGTTGAAGTCACATAACATTTTCCATTTCTGGGACAATGTAAAACAAAGGAAAAGAGGTTTAAATGAAAAAAAAAATTCTTCCTTGTCATAAACATTTATTCCTTTGAATCATCTACATTGTGAATCAAATCAGGTTAAACTTCTAGGAGCCTAAGCATGTAAATTATAGTGTAGCATACAAAGATCACATTGTTAAAGAACTGAAAGCATCTAAATTTTGGTGTAACATGATTTTGCTTAAAGGACTGTGAGTGATTTGGATTTCTGTTGTCTGTAGAGACTCTTCATGTTTGACTTCTCTGTAGTCAATTATGGAATGACTTGCACTTTCAGAGATCATTTCTGTAGTATATTATTAGACTAGAGAATTGTGGCTGAAAATGTAACAGAGGAAAACAGAAGCCTTAAGAACGTACCACTTTTACTTTTTGTCTCTGAAGTTTTTTTGTGTGTTTTGTTTTGGTAAATGGTTTGGTTTTATATTTGGCAAGTTTGGACTCCTTGAAGTACTGAGGATTTAATTCAACAGTCATTGAGGGCCTACTAGGTGTAAGGCACTGAAGAGTGGGGGAAATTGAAGTGGTTGTTGCTTGATGTTCAAATAAAAGGAAATACGAAGCATTTAACTCTCCCTAACAATCTTAATATAGAGTGATTGTTATGGATAATCACTATCCATACACTAGCCAGTGTATTTCTTTGAGCTGCCTCCCCAAGAAATGGAAATAGCATTGATCAGTTTTTTATTTTCTTTCAGAATTTAAATGAATATGTTGCTGCACTAATCACGCTGAAACAAAAAATAATTGATACAGAGTAAGTAAAACTTTTTGAAAGACCTTTTGGGTGAGCAGAAGTTTTATTATTTGGTTTTAATATATAGGTCCCAGGAAAATAGGAGGTATGCACAGATTTCCTAATAGTGTTTAGTACAATGGTTTTGAGATCACTGGAGCCAAGCCCATGTGTGTTTTCTTTTTTGCTAACAAATTGGCATTGGAGAATCGTCTCTGGGCTATACAGTAACAGTCAGTATAATTTCAAGTTATTTTATTAGTGAGATTTTAGTTGTTCTCAATTAATTCTCCCCTTCACATCCTCCCCTCAGTGAAAAAAGAAACCTTTATAACCGTTGTATGTATAATTTATGCACTGTAAAACAAAACAAATTTCCATATTAACTATGTCCAATAAATACACAGGGTGCTATTAAAGCTTAAAACTAAGATTTTTGGAACACCCTCTGTGTCTCAATCTGTGCCCTGAGACCTTTACTTCTCTATCAGGAAATGATAGCATATTTCACCATGGGTCTTCTGAAATCATGGCTGGTCATTGAGTTGGTCAGAGTTAAGTGCTCAGAGTTTGTCTTTACAATAGTATTATTGTATGAATTGTTCTGGTTCTTCCCACATACACTGCATCAGTTCCCATATAAAATGTTCCCACAGGTTTCTCTGAAACTTCCCTCTTTCATCATTTCTTTTAGTACAGTAGTATTCCATTACATTCATTAAGCCATTGTCCCATTGTAGGACACCTCCCTTAGTTTCCAGTTCTTTGCCACCACAAAAATAGCTACTAGAAATAATTTTTGTACATATGGATCATTTTCCTCTTTCTTTGATCTCTTTGGGGTAAAGGCCTATGAGTGGACTTCAAAGGGTATGCACAGTTCAGTAACTTTTTGGGCATAGTTTCTAATTTCTTTCTGGGAAATGGCTGGATAATTTTACAACTTAAAGTGTAATTAAAAATCTATAGCCAGGATTTCAGGATTAATCCACATTCTCTTCATGGGATGAATAAGCACACTAGAACATGCTCTAATCGTAACATCTGTCTTGGATAATTTTCATTTTTCTAGTGTAACAAATGAAAGTTTTCACACAGTATTAACTTTGAGCAAGACTCCTACCCCATCCTCTACCTCCCCCACCCCCAAAAAAAAGAAAGATTAGGGACATGGGAAAGGAGAAAAATGTATCAGCCCAACATTTTTTTCTTAATCAATCTGTAGTATTACTAGCTTGGAAGGAGTGACTATTTCAAAGATTGGTAGCTATCTTGCAGGATAAAGTTGACTTAGAATAAAATGTTTTCTCTCAGGATCCAGAATGAGGAATAGTTTTAAGATCCCTAGGTTAAATTTTGGTCTGCTACCATTCTCTTTTCTGATATGGAAGCATTTTTGCTTGTGTTTTTAAGTTTCTTGCAGTACTCATTTTCCTCACAGTTTTTTTTTTTTAAAAGATGCAATACAAAAATTTTCAGTCATTCTAGGAGGTTCAATTAAAACTCATTAAACTCTTTGAAAGGTCTAATACTATACCAGACCTATAGTCAGATCAGATGACTTTTGTTTTGTTGTTTGTTTGTGCTGGGCAGTGGGGTTAAGTGACTTGCCCAGGGTCACACAGCTAGTAAATGTCAAATGTCTAGTCTGAGACCAGATTTGAACTCAGGTCCTCCTGACTCCAGGGCTGATGCTCTATCCCCTGCGCCACCAAGCTGCCCCTCAGATGACTTTTTAGCTAGGGAATGACATATTTCAGTAGCTTTAGATAATAATTTAATGCATTATTTTTAGAATAGTCAAATTTTGTGATTTGTTGATCCTAGAATTTATCAAACTATCACTTAGTATATGCCTTATATATTGTACAATATTAATAACTAATTATAATTGTTGAGATTTTTCAAATAAGAAATGTAAACTGGTGGTTTTCTTTATATTTTCATTGTAAATTATTCTGCTTTCTCTTATTCACAGTAATTTGCTGACAGAATATCAGAAGAAATGTGATGATATCCTTTCTAATAGCTTTTTGCTTCTAAATATATTCGCTTAGTGTTTATTTCTTTAAAAACAACCCTTTTATGTCTAATTTTTTTTGAAGGAATTCTTTGATACTTTCTTACTCATTTGTAAGATGAAAGATTTGGGCTTTAGTAAAGAGTGTATCTTAATAGTTTAATATTTAATAATCAATATATTTAATATTCTCACCAGTCTGTAAGTTGACTCTGCCATTGATCCTTGTATCTTAAGAAAGATTCAAGCCTTTTTGTATATAATTTACTTCATCTTTAAAATGGACTTAGTATATATTCTTTATTTACCTGAAAATGATGCTATAAGAATTAACAGACATCACCTTGAAACCTTTAGAAGAAATCTACTGTAGCATAGAAATCTATAATAAAAATGAATTATTTACCCAAGGTAATTGGGATATGGATATTCTGATTAAATATTTTTGTTGGCACACAAATATGTACACACATATATCATATATCATACATGAATTAACAATGGTACAGAAAGTACTCAGTTTATGTGTAGTTATGCATATCAGTTATTGTACAGTTCTGTTAAATCCTTGATCTTTTTGTTTTCTAACTCCTTTGATTATGAATAAACAGGAAGGTGTTGCTTGAGCTGAGTATTGATGGAAACTAGACTGAGGTAAGGATGCACATTTGAGACATTGCAAAAAGCCCACAGTGCATCCAGTGTGGAACAGCGAATAGGGCAGTGTGTGCATGGAGGAGGGGGGAGTAAGGTGTAAGAAAATTGAGCAGGTAGGAAGGGGTCAGGTTGGGAAGAGTCATAAGTGCCAAATGTTTGATCCTAGAAGTAATAGGTAACTGTGGGTGAAACCTATCACTAGCTGCAGGAAAATAACATTTCAGCATATGATTTTCTAAGTTTTCTTTAACTCAAGGTTACAGCTGCAGTTTGCAGAAAGGTAAGCACAGATTTAAATGATGCAATTGACATGGGCCTTGTTTTTGAGTGGACATCCTTCACACTATAGTAAAGGAACTGATAACATACCAGTTAAAAAATTATTAGCTCCTTCTTAATGACGTCTTTCTAGGCAGCTAGGTGGAAAAATGAATAGGGCCCTGGGCCTGAAGTAGGAAAACTCACCTTCCTGAATTCAAATCTGACCTTAATAGCTTTGTGACCCTTGGTAAGTCACTTAACCCTTTGTGCCTCATCTCCTCATCTGTGAGATGAGCTGGAGAAGGAAATGGCAAACCACTCCAGTGTCTTTGCCAAGAAAATCCCAAATGGAGTCATGAAAAGTTAGACACAACTAAAAGGACTGAACAAAGTCTGAACAGTGACAGATTATGTATAATACTATCAGTTAGGAGCGTAAGTCTTTTAAAGCTACATTTCTTTGGGCTTCTCTGCTTTACCACATGACTATCTGAACATTATCTACTTATGGAAGATAAACTTGCTCATTAGATAACACTATTTTAGTTATTTGAGTGCTTACTCCCATTACTATTTAAATGTAACCTCATTGACCAAAAGACTTTTTAGTACACTGCAACTCAGTAAACAGTATAATAGAATCTACTGGTTGTCTATTAGAATTTGTCAAAATATTTGGTGTTAATTATTCAGATATCAGTAAAAACAAGAGGGTCTGCAGAGCTTTCCTGCACTGACTGCACATTCTTTTATTCTTACATCATAGCCTTTGAGTTCTATTTCATCAGTGATATTTAGCTGATGTTAAATTCTTTTTATGTTGACATTTTAGTACCATCAGATTATTTTGTGTGATTTGGACTACTTAATTTGGTTGTCTTAGCCAGTTTAATTTCAGCTGTTGGAATTAATTACAAATAGACATACTTAAAATTTTAGTAGTGTTTCATTACATAGTTATCCTAGTTACTTGCTTAGAACACAAATTATGCACTTAAAATTTTGATGTGGATAATAGATTAGGCTCAGTCCAAGGAGAGGTTGGAAGATAAGTTTGCTGGGGCAATATGCAGGTACTTATTCTCTCAACAGATTGGAAAGTTGTATAAATTACCTCTTAAAGAAATCCTTTTTTGGGGGGGTAGTAAAGAATAATTATAAGAAGTGGATGATGGCATGCAGATGTAGCTGATTAGGTTCATAGAACATAGTTATCACAGGGACAACAAGAGTGTTACTTAACCTCACTTGCAAAAGTAAAGCTGCATAAAGAGGAATTTTAAGTTAATTGCACTCAGGTAACTAGGTACTATAGTATTAACACATTACCTATTTATTTTAGAGAAAATTCTGCACTTCGTAAGCAGGTGGAACAAATGCTGCAAAAAATTTCCCCTCTGGAGAAATGCCAGGAAGAATTGGGATGTTTGAAAGCAGAGCTAGAAGAGAAAAAGGTATGGTAGTATTGTTTGGCTGAAGCTTACCCAAATTCCATATATTTGTTGCTCTGTGTAGTCATTTGGAGTAAGTTGTGGGTATGTTATCCTGTGCAAATATAATTCATGTTCTTCATTTTGTTATTTTCCGTCATTGTGTGTTATTATATAGCCTTAGATCTTCAGACTTCGCCAGATTAGGCATAGTTTCTGTCTTAAAATTCCAGGATACTTGAAGACTTGTTTGAAATCCTGTTTTCACTTAGAGGTTAGTGTCACATTAAGAAGAGTACATGCTGCCTTCAAAAAACAATGTTCACAAGGACTTTTTAATTTTTAGTTTTAATTTTCTTTTTCACAATGGTCTGTTATTGAGTGAAAACTAATTTAGCAGTCTTGATATCCCATTCTAAACTGTGACATGTTTGGCTTCTAATAATTTCATTTGAAAACTTGTTAAGTTTAAAGTCTTGACTGTTTGTTGGTTAATTTTCAATAAATGAAGGTCTCATTTGAAGTGAGAAAAAAGATATATGCTTAAAAAAGGAACTAATTTAACATTCTTTAAGGTATGTTTAAGTAAGCAGCAAAATAGTATATATAGCAAAGCACAATAATAATCACAAACATAGCACTTTAAGGTTTACAAAGTACTTTGTTTTCATCTAATTCTCCCAACCCTTACAGATAGGGAAACTGAGGCTGAGGGGATGTTAAATGATTTGCCCAGGATCATACATCTAGTAATTGTCTGAGACTGGTGTCAATCTTAAGTCTTCTGACTCTAGCCCCAATTCTCTTATCCACTGTGCTAACCGCCAGCCTCCGAGAATGAGGATCAGGAGAATTGGGGTTTGGTTGGTTATTAACTTTGCTAAGAGCTGACCTCTGACCTTGAACAAGTCTCATATAATTTCTCTGGGTTTCAGTTTCTTCATATGTAAAATCAATGATCCTTAGATCCATTCCAGCTCTAAAATTCTGAGATTGTATGTACCTTAATATTGATTTTTCTAGATAACCTATCTTTATTCATCTTTCTTCAGGGAAAACATAATTAGCAAAAATTCCAACTTGGAAAGCAGCTAATTAGAGATTGATGATTCATGTTACAAAATATCCTTCATTTTACAATATATGGTATCATGAATTTCCTTTATGTCCTTTTGGTTCATGATTTATGATTCTGTTTGTAGACAGTTTTTCATTAATGCCCTTTTTAAAAACATTTATTTCCAAATATACTGCTATACACACAGATTGAAAAAGAAAAAGAAACAATTTAGCAACACAGACCAATAGCACATTGGCTTTTGTCTTAGGGCACACACGATATTCCATACTTGGTCACCTTTTCAGTGAAGATAGAGAGAGATGTTGTTTCTCAACTTTTCTTTCTTTTTTTCTTTTGAGCATAAGTTTGGTCTTTATAATTACACAGCATTCAGTTATCATTTCAATCTTATGTTTTTGTTTGTCTATCTTTATCTTTAATTGTTTTATTCCTTAGTGTTTCATATCTTATTCTGCATCAGTTTATAAATGTTTTCTCATGTTTCTGAGTTCTTCATAGTTATCATTTGTTATGATGCAGTAATACTCCATTACAATTTTTATGTACCAATTTGTTTAGCCATTTCCTAATTGAAGAGTGCCTACTTTATTTCTAGTTTATTGCTACTCCAGTAAGTATTGCAATTAGCAGTTTGCTATAAATAGAACTTTCCTCTGTGACTATTTTAGTCATTTTTTCCCCTCATATAATTCCACATTGCTTTATAAAATGACTAGAACAGGTGATAGCTCTGCTAATGTAATAGTGTCCTTCTGCCGCTGCTCCAGCATGAACCATTTTTGTCTTTGTCATTATTGCCAATTTGCTAGTAATGAGGTGAAATCTCAGTATTTTAATTTTCTCTGTTAGTTTCTAGGAACAATTTCTAGACCAGTGTTAAATAGTAGGGAGTGGGATATCTTTGCTTTACTTATGTAATTATTGGGATATGTAGAGTTTTCTTTGTTGTTAGTGCTCGCATTTAGCTTTAAATGAAATTTTGTTTTTATCATAAAAAGTGGCCTCATGTCTATGCTTTTGAGAGTTTTTAACATAAATGAATATTATACTTTGTTGAAAACTTTTTGTTTTTTCTGTTAGCATAATCATAAAATTTGGGATGCTTTTATTTTTAATGCAACTTAGTATATTTTCCTAATGTTTGCGTCCCTATTATAATTTTAGTTTGTTCATAGTGAATGATTTTAGGATCTGTTGTCAGAGTCATAGGATTCTGCTGTCTTAATTCCTTAGAGTGCTGAGCTTTAGATCTAGAAGGATTCATACATGTCATTGAGTCCAGCACCCCAAATTTTATAGATAAGGAAAATGAAGCCTAGAGAAGTTACATGTCTAAAGGCAGGGTCTAAAGGCAGGATCTATATTTTAAATTTTCCTAACTCCAAGCCCTGTACTCTGTCCACTATGGTGCAATGCCTCTCATTCTTTAAGTGAGGGTTTTATTTAATATAATTTACTGGAAAATTTTTTTGGCAAGACTTCTATTTAAACATTTACTTGTATATTGTTCATTTATTTATGTATTCTATTTTAGACTTTATATCTGTATATCCCTCTATGTATAAATTGGTATTATATTTTCATATGATTAGTAATTACATTTTTTTCTGAACCTGTGATTTACCACTGTGGTGAACTCCCCAGTAAGAAAGTTCACTTTTATCGGTTCAGATCAGCAATTACTCTGTTACATTATAGTCTTTGAAAATTTCTTGCTGTACTAAAAGAGTAAGTGAATTACCCACCAATCACAGTATGTCTCTGAGGCAAGACTTGAACCTGGGTTTTTGAACTCCCAAGCACAGCTCCCCACTCATCACCCCAGGTTGCCTGTTATATTAAATTTTAAAATAGTAATAATGCAGAAGGATTGAATACTAAGTTTTTTTTTTCCTTGATGTCACATATATAAAACTCATCTATATTCATTTACAATCATAAAGAGAAGCATTTTTTTTTTTGAGTTAGCGCAATACAATTTTCAGGCCATTTTTTTTCCCTTGTTAGAGTTCTCTCAAGATATATCAGGATTCTTCTCATGAATATACTCGTGTGAAAGAAGAATGCTTAAAAAGTGATGCTCGGTAAGTTTTAAGTTTTGCTTTGCTTTTTTTGTTTTCCTTAAAGAAAAACGACCATGTGTAGCTTATGGTTGTTAATTCCAGATTCTCTGTAGTTCTTCCATGCTTAGACATTTTTTGTTGTTGTTTCTGGAATTTTATATAAAAATATTTATGGAATGTTGGCATTGAAAAAAATGGCCCTTTGGTCTCATGGGAAGCATAGATTCAGTAAAAGAACTTGCTATTTCCCAAAACAATCTAGCTCTCTGTTCTCCTGGTCAGCTTTGAGCCTGGCTTGTCTAGTTGTGTGCTCTTTAAGATGTGCATCTGGATACTTATTGAAATCTTATCAAAAAACATTTTTTCAATTAGTTTGTCTCTCCTGTAAATATAAACAATCTGAATCCTTTTGAATGATTACAGAGTTTTTCAAGGAGTTTCTGTAATTAATGTTCTGAAGCTTATTATGATTAGTACAATGTTATCCACAAATGGGGGGGAGAAGGAGAAGTGAACAAGCATTTATTAAATGCCTACTGTATGCCAGGCACTGTGCTAAGTAATTTATAAATATTATCTCATTTGATCATCACAGCAACTTTATGAGGAGAGAGTTATTATTATCCCCATTTTACAGTTGAGGAAACTGAGGCATATGGCGGTTAAACTGACTTGGCCAGGGTCACCAGAGCTAGTAAGTGTCTGAGGTAATATTTGAAATCAGGTCTTCCTAACTTCAGCCTCAGTATGCTATCCTCTATCCCACCCACCAAAATGAGCTCACCATCTATAGGGACTCTGATAGATCTCGTTGGTCACAGTGGTGAATGCTTTTGGCAAGCATACATTTCCTTGCTTCATGCCTCACATGATGTTCATTATTAGAGGGTCATTGAACAGTGTTATTTCTGTCATTACATTTTACAGATACTATTGAATGAGTTACATGGGAGACACCGTGTAATGTTTTGTTCTACAAAATCAGGTCCCTTTTTATAATTGCAACAGCATAAGCATAGTGGAATCTATGTTCTCCACTTTTTTAAGTTAGTTGTAGAATGGTAAAAATGTGTTAATTGTTGAATATCACTTGAGAAAGACTCCTTGTTTCCTGTAAAGACACTTATCATAAGTTCATTCAGTTTGTTCATAGATAATTCTTATAAAGATTTTGTATAGGGTGGGAAAATAGGTGCATAGTAATTATTTATGCCTTCTGAATGTTAGCTTTTTTTTTTTTAGTACTAAGATAGGAGATTTTCCTCATACCTTTGATAGATTTATCTGTGTCCAACACCTCGTATATCATTCTTTCAATATCCTCACAATTGTATGATCTTCAACATGGAACTCTAGTATACACACACACACACACACACACACACACACACACACACACACACACTTTGTTCAGTTTCTTCTTTCTCTTTGATATCATTTCGTCCTTCTTTTATTGGCACATCTGCCACTGTGATATTATGATCCAAATGTGGTGCTTTCATTGCCCTTGAGAAAAGTTTATTAAAATGGATGTTGTAGATCTTATCTTTTCTTTTTTTTTCTGCTTAAAGTTCTTCCATTTTCATCAACCTTGAACACCTTTGGGATGGCTTTGCTTAGTTGGGTAGCTTGCCAGAAATTCTTTAAACTGATTTTTACCTCCATTGCTTCTTATTTCTTTTTAACATGATACTGCTCATAATTATCATGATTCTCTTTCATAAGATTTTAAAATAAGTTTGTATTCTAGTAGTATTATGTTTGGAAATCATGTATCTTCAGTGCCTCACACAGTGCCTGGCATATAGTAGGTACTTAATAAATTTTAAAATTAAAATAAATTTATTGATTAATTGATTGTTGGTAAGGCGATATTTGCCAACTAAGGTGTTTTCTAGCCTCCTTATTGGGGCAGTTAGTTTACATTTGAGAAACTTTTAGATGATATTAGTATAACCAGCACAGTGTTACTCCCATTTTTCATTTTTCATTTTTGATTTCTATTTCCTTAGTTAAGTTTTAAATTGTACCTCCTCCATATTTCTTTCACATTATTCTTGTTTTTTTTTCTTTTAACTAATTCTGCTAATGTAGTAAAACTCATCACAAACAGCTAACTAAGGGATAATTCCCACAACAATAACAAGTCTTTTTATATAATTTCTTTTTTCTTTTTTGGTGTTATTTGACAGTCCTAATTCTTTTTTTTTTTTTTTTTTTTTTTTTTTTTACCATTCATAGAATAAAAATTTGTGTCCTTATTACAGTATCTAATTGCAGAAGTAGAATTCCATATCTTGTGCTGTTACTTACTATCTAACTTCAAATTTTAATCAGGAAGAAGAAACTCGAAGCCAAAGTGAAAAAGCTTGAAGGTAATTAGCACCACTATGATGATGAAGATGATGATAAAATAAATCAATTCTATTTTGTGCTAATATTTGACTGAATAATACACGCAACAGTATCTTTCATGCTGTAGAAGTAGCTAACTGCATTAACACTCTTGTCAAAGGAAGTATAAATACAGTACTTATCTCCATAATTACTAGACAGTTGTATCTGACTGTAACGTGACAAGTCATTGAAATGTTTTTACAATCCAAATGATAGGAGCACTATAGTTTTACTATACTAGGCAACAATTGAGTAATGGGTTTATTTTAGAAAGTTGAAAGAAAAAAGTCTTTTGTACTCTTTTCCTTAAGGAAATGGAAGTCACTACTGAGAAAAGATACCATTTTTAGTAGCAAGCAAATTATGATATGTATGTTGAAAAAGTTATAATATAACCTGGATTTTTTTTTCCTGTGTTAGAAAAATTGATACTTTGGATCAGAGATCAGCACCTTAAGTGTAGATCTTCGTTTTATTTTTCCTTTCTTTGTTTGGAGGAGGAAGAATTAACTTTTTGGTTTTTTACTACACCCACTAAAATATTTTTATACTGGGAAGGTGTAGCTCATCAGTAACTAATTTAGTTATTAGTTAACATGTCAATATGTCAGTGGGCCTGGAGATGTGGGGAATTTGTGGAATGGGATGGAATCAGGAAGAAGTAAAGCCAAATTGATAGGGAAAGTGGGAACGCATAGATAGTTGGGGGCACACTGGATTGAAAATTGAAGTCTGAAATTTGGGGTCTGAAAAACCTGAGTTTAAGTCTTGCCTTAGACATTAACTAGCTTGTAACCCTGTGTGAGTTATGGAACTTCTCAGCATCAGTTTCTTTGTCTATAAAAATGAGGGAATTGAACTTTATAGCCCCTTTGGTCTCTTCTAGCTCTAAATGGATAATCTTATGATTTTCTTACTTGTCCATTTTCATAATTTTGCCTAAGACTGACCCTGAGATACATAGCTCTCTCCAGAATTCCAGCCTGGCCACCAAAGATTATCTTTTGTGTTTTCAGTTACTATATCCATCCTTTCATATTTCGCATCATACTGTAGTAGCTTGATAGTCCTCTTCTAAAAAACAAAACAAAACAAAAAACTATTTACATCAGGTTTGGAATAAAATATATTCTGATGATTCCGGCATAAACTTGTTATCTTAATTAAATTTGAAATTTAGATATGAACTCTTAAAATCAAATACTAATGATTTAATCTTACTTAGGAATTATATAAACATTATCAGTAAAATACGTAGGTAGAGAATTCCTGTGTGCTGTATCATTTAATAGTGGATAAAGGAGATATAGTTTTTATTGAGGGAAATGCTCTGCAGCTTACCTTTTGCTTTGTGTCGCTTTTTGTACAAGCATATATTAAAATTTTCCTTTGAAGCGTAAGGGGTAAGATATTTTTGGTTTGTATGAGCTGTTTAAATTTGTTATTTATTATATTTGGACCTAGTTTTATTTACTCTTGTTATAAAAGAAGGACTAGGGAATGTTAGTGAAATCAGCAGAAGAGTATCTTTGTCTTATTTAGAAGGTCCTTAGCAACTTTATTTTTCTGTAAATTTAATTTTTAATTCTATAGTGGTGCCACAGCATACATTTAGTGGTGTCTTCCTGTTATAATCAGCAGTGGTCAGACCCTTACTAGAGTAGTCTATCTAATTTGGAGCTCCATAGCTAAGGAGGAACATGGAGAACTACAGATAAGAATTTCAAAGTTGAATGAAGGTTTGTAAGTAAAGATTTATCAGAAAGGTTTCAGAAATTGGGATTCTTTGTCCATGGAAAGTAACGGTGGAGGAATTATAGTAACTGTTTCATTAACAACAGAAGTCTTTGAATGTAGAGTAGCACTCAACTATTCTCTGAAATCGAAATAAATTGAAACAATTTTAAAATTACATAAATGAAATTTTGTGAAAATAATTTCATGATAATGAGGGTTACTGCACATAGGAATTTGTTTCCTGAAGAAACTTGAAGGATTTCCTCTTTGCTGAAGAGTCTTTACAAATTGGATTTTTGTCTTTCTAGAATGGTTTGCTTATGTTCTTACCTGGATTAGAAAGACTTTTTAGACTGTCACCAATTCTAAATATCTAGCTAAAATATCGAAGGGAAGCTCTTTTACATTATTCTATTTTAAAATACAGTAAATGAACGGATAAGAGTTTTATGCACATAGCAACCATATGCCTGCCTGTCTGTATTTCCTGAATGTAATTAACTATAGTAAAGTTGATGACTTTTTCTTCCCTCTTCCCCTGTCTCTTTATTCATTAAATATAGAAGCTGCAGTAAAACACACTGAAGACTTAAAGCAATTGAAAATTGAAAAGAAAACTCTTGAAAAAGAACTCAAGAGGACACAGGTAATAAAAGTTAATCTACAATGTCTCTGGTTTGTAGGTTTAGAGGTTACATGTTATCCTTTGTAAATCTCAAAATATTACTAATATAGAGAGGAGTTCTCATAAGCTCTCTTAATTATAGAAACATTTCTTTATATGAGAATAGCTATAGAACAAAATAAAAACTAACTTGAAATTAGTAAATTGTGTCATATTAGGTACTAATCCAAGAGTTGTTTATCTGATGAATTTGTTATAAATGTGTGTGTGTAACAGAATATTGTAACAAAACTTTATTATTTAACAGGAAAAACTTGATGAGTTTCCTAAACAAAATAATAAGAAAGGTAAGTATTCACTTTGTAACTTTATTTGATTTTTCTTTTGACTTAGAATATACTTTGCATTATAAAGTTATTTTTCTCTGCATCTTTAGTGTTGAAACATATGGGGACCCAGAGTTCCAGTAATGAGCCAGTTGAAACCCTAGACAAGAGTAAGTCGCTTTCCAATTACTATTTTGATTTTATCTTAAGTTTAAAAGTATATGTAGCTGATACTAATAATAGCAATAATAACAACTAACATTTATATAGTACTTAACTATGTGCCAGGCACTGTGCTAAGCACTTTACAAATATTATTTTATTTGATCCTCATGACAACCTTAGGAGGTTGGTGTTGTTATTATTCCCATTTTAAAGGTGAGGAAACTGAGGGAAATAGAGGTTAAGTGACTTGCCCAGAGTCACACAGCTAATAAATGTCTGAGTCTGGATCTGAACCTAAGTCTTCTTGACTCCAGGCACAGCGCTATGTTCACTGCACCACCTAGCTGCTCCTAAAAAATAAGTACAGTGAATTATTTGCTGTTGCAAGACACATTCACATTTTTATATCATTGATATTTTAAATTTTTTTATAGAATAATAGCTGGATGGGTAATGATGTTATCTCTGACTCATTGTAGGTGTGAAAGATCTCTTTGGTAGATTGAATAGGATTTTGTAACTTGATTTCCACAGGTCATAAGGAGGATAATTGTGCATTAGCAGAAATAGGAAGGTCTTGGAGTGGTGAAAATGATAAGTTTGGTTTTGGGCATTTTAAATTTGTAGTGTCGTTGAATCCAGGAGATTATTAGGAGGCAGTTAGAATAGGATTCTAGAGCCTGGAAGAGTGGATGGTAGAAATAGACATTTTACTAGCCATAGAGGTAGGATTAATCTGATCTCCTGACTTAGAGTCACTTGTTCTTTCCATTATTCTATTAGGTTTTTCAGTTGGAAGTCATTTGCATAAGATTATAGTTGAGACTGAAAAAGGAGAGTGTAGAAAGAAAAGAAGACAGAGGAAAAATACTTGGAGAATGAGAAATGTTTAGAAGCCGGGAAGAGAGAAAGGAGTTTGCAGAGGAGACAAGTAATGCTTTGAGAGGGAGGAGGAGACCAGAAATCAAAGAATAGATTCTATTAGGGTGTCTGAGATGAGCAGCAACCTCAGAAATTGTGAAGTGGTTAAGGAGGATGAAAGCTGACAAAATGTCCTTGAATTTGCCTGTAATGTGGTCATTGGGAACCCTCAAGAGCAGTTTAACAGAATAGTGAGGATGAAAACCAGATAGAAGAGTCTGCAGTGACTCAATGAGGAGGAATTCTTTAGCTGCAGGTGTATAACCCCTTGTTAGCATTGCTGAATAGAGGATTCCTACACAGATATATGTCAGACTAGATAACTACTTCTCTGTTTACCTTCAAATCTGATTATGTGAGGTAGAAGATAGATTTCTTTCACTATATTTAGCTCTGCTACTGTTGTGACCTTGAATGAATCACTTAACCTCTCTGTTTCCTCCATTTGTAAGATGGAATTTATAATACTTGTTGAATTTTACTGGGAATTGCAGTGCACAATATTTTAGTACACTGCAGTGCACAGTAATAATTATAGTGCACATTATTGTTATTATTCACTTATTTGTATAAATCCTAATGAAATACCTAAAAAAGATTGGGTTTTGGGCAGCATGCTTGCTTTAGCTGACCTAAAGTAGATTTTATTAAATGAAGAAGACTTAATGCTTTTCATATTTTTCTTAGGAAAAATAAAACTGCTCTTGAAAGAGCTCTGGCTGTGCATTGACTCTACAAAAGAAAGGTTACAAAATGAAGACGTTGAAGATGTCCAGGGTAAGACGAGTTATTCAAAGGAATATCAGCAAAACAGTTACTGTTTTTTTTCTCCATTATAGCATGATTCCTACTATGTTCTTAGTAAATAATGTATTTGGCTTTTGATTTGCCACAGCTTCCATCATTGAATGTTCAGAGATAACTGAAAAAAAATCCATGGAGTACAAGAAAGGTGTGTATTCAATATATTATAAGAAAATGACCATTTGACCAAATTTTTGTCAGTTTAGTCAGTCAGTCAATTTTTTCACCAAACTGATAGCATCTTCTAGATACACTAACCTAAAAATGTTTGATTTCAAATATTTGGGTTCTAGGAGGAAGACTATGAATATACCATTGCCACATATTCCCCTACTTTTGGTTTTAGTTCAGACCTATTATTTCTTGGGCATAGAGAGATCTCAGTGAAGAAATGCCCTCTACCAATGCAGATAGGCAGCTGTTTTTCAGCTTACAAAATTGTCTGGAGCACTGAGATGTTGAAGGAACTTATGTAGAGTCATGCAGCCAACTTCCAAGAGCTATCCATGGTACCATGCTTCTTACTACATAGTATGTGATTGGTAAAGCCCCACTTTGATTTAGTATTTTGAAACAGGACCAGTTCCTTATAGGCTAACTTTTCTATCTGGCCTTTAGAGTTAGTTGTACACAGCATAGTTATTACATTTAATATGCCTTATGTGGAGTATACACCTATTTGGAGTTTAAAGTTTAACAAAAATCACCCATGTCATCTCCTTCCTCCCTCCCCTATTCCCAGTTCATCGATGTGGAAGGGGGCACCTCAGTGTCATTTTTGGCAGCAGTCATGAGATTGCAACTAGATTAGCTGATGTGTTCCTAGGCCATTGAAAATTTACACATACTAATTGTCTTGCAGTTGCAGTGATCAAACCCATTAAGAATAATCTAGAAGATAAGAACATGAATATTTTTGACCCTTATATCAGATTTAAAATTGGACATTTACATAAAGTTACATGTGGTTGGAGTTTCCTCAACCTAGGCAATAGATTGGATTATGTGTTTGCTAAATTTTAAAGTTAAACATTGCAATTCAGAATGTTTTTCCCATTTATAAGTTTGTTTCATGCCCAGTATTTCACTGGGTGATCCTATTTTGAACATTTGGCCCCATGAATGATGAATATGTTTTGGATAATATTTTGAAAGATATGCAAGGATGTTTCTAAAAGGACAGATTCTGATGTCTGTCATCGAAATTTTTAAAACTTGTTGATGAACAACAAATTTATTATTTATACCCTTGTATAGTGGAAATGAAAACAAATAGGAGTTTCTTAATATTCTTATTATACATAGAAAATGTTCACTTGACAAGAATGGCAATTATAATTTCCTTTAATCTAGAGATGTTCTTTCTTTTTTGATCATTGGCAATCTGTATTTTAATTAAAATTGAGAACAGAAAGTTCTTTTTTGATATATGCTACAAAGCATTTGTGTTGGTTAGAACATTGCAATAAGGTGGCTGCAGTAGTAGGTACAATTTCCTTATGAGGTGGGCAGCTTTTCCACAAACCGCATTCCTGAAACTAGCTGTCCTATGTATATTTTGTTGGTTTAAAGGGTAGTTGGCAAGAGAAGTGCATGAATTATGACATGAGCCTATCAAACCAGTAGACACAAAGTTCAAATGATATACCTTCCTGATTGGTTAGCATTGTTATCTTAATGTCTGAAAGATGACAAACTTATTTATTTACATGACATTCAATTTATGAGAAATAGTTGAGAAAAGTTTCACTTTTTACTGTATTTTTTTCCTGTTAGGTCTTTGATATAATTACTGGTTTATAGAATTATACCATAAGAGTACAGAAAACCAACTGATATCCCAAAGTTTAATTTAAAATGTCTGTCCATAGAAAAGACTGCCAAAGAAAATATAAAATCTAGAAAATCTGTTGAAGAATGTGGACTGCTACCTCGAGTGCAGAGCAATCACCTCGGACCTCCTGAAATGAAGACTTGCCTGACAAGCTTCTCAGTGCAGTTAGAGCAGGAACTCCTTGGAGGGAGTAGGTCAGCTGAGGAGGATGGCCCTATCACTGTCAGTGTGCAGGACTGCAGTAATGACTCGGCTTTTCATGAGGACAGAAATCCTGAGGTTTTCGTGCCAAGCAGTTGGGAGGATGATAGTTCTGATTCCTCTGATCAGGAAGATCTGGAAGATAAACCACTCATGAAGGATCTGGAAGCCATCTTTGCCCTCTTCAGACTTCCCCCACCACTTTTATCCCCAGTGTGTACGCCCCCTCCAACACCGTTACGATGTCAGGTGCCATCATCCTCGCCACTTGCACCTGTAAGTTACAGAGTATTTGAATATATTACCAAATACGTAGTTATGTTTAATGTTAATGTGAGTTAGCTGTGATACAAATGACGATTTCTAGTACTGGCTAAGAAATAGAGTGGTAGATCAATGGAATGAATTAGGTACACAGTACATTGTAATAAATGACCATAGTAGTTTAGTATTTGATCAACCCAAAGAGCCAAGCTTTTGGGACAGAAACTCATTATTTGACAAAAACTTCTGGGAAAACTCGAAAACAGTATGGCAGAAACTAGGCATAGACCAACATCTCACACCATATACGAATGTAAGGTCAAAATGGGTACGTGGTTTAGATATAAAGGGTGATACCATTAGCAGATTAGGAGACCATGGAATAGTTTACCTGTCAGATCTATGGATAAAGGAAGAATTTAGGAGCAAATAATACATAAAGAGCATTTACGAAATGTAAAATGGGTAATTTTGATGATATAAAAGGTTTTGCTTAAACAAGACCAATGCATCCAGAATTAGAAGGAAAGCAAAAACCTGGGAAAAAATTTTCACAGCAAGTATCTGATAAAGGCCTCTTTTCTCAAATATATTAGAGAACTGAATCAAAATTTTAAAAGTAAAAGTCATTTCCCAATCAATAAATGATCAAAGGATATAAACAGGCAATTTTCAGATGAAGAAATCAAAGCTATCTATAATCAGATGAAAAAATGCTCATTTGTGCACTATTGATTAGAGAAATGCAAATTAAAACAACTCAGTTACCACCTCACACCCATCAGATTGGCTAATATGATAAAAAAGGAAAATGATAAATGTTGGAGGGCATGTGAGAAAACTGGGTGTGACATATGAAAAGTCCTAGAGACATAATTTCTGGGCAGTTAATAATTAATTTTATTAATTATGGGTAGCAAATAATGTAAAGTTTCCAGAGGAAGATGACTCGCATCATGAAGGTTCCCAAGTGCCTACTAGACACATTAGTTGAGGGAAGGGGTCATGTTTATACTGGAGCAGAGAAAACCTAAAGGAAGAGATGATAGCTGGCTTCAAATGTTTGTCTATATTTGCCACATGAAAGAGTTTAGAAGTGTTTTGATTTGCCCTAGAGGGCAGCAATAGGCATAATAAGCAGAAGTTGCAGAGAGGAAGGTTTTTTTCATTGTACCAGTAATTGAAAAGTACAATGGACTGCTTCAGGGGGAATGGTCATTTCTTCCTCATTAGAATTTCAAGCACATGCTAATGTGACACCTTTGTTGAAGCTATTGTTTAGAGTATTGGCTTGACAAAGTCCTTTCCAACACAAATTCTATCTTTGGTTTTGTGAATGTCAACTCTAAATTTCCCATCATTTCTTAAGATTTTATGGGTCAGATTGTGAATGTTTTTGGAACAATTAGTCTTAGCCCTTACTAGTGGCATTGGGTATATACAATTATTCAAAGGATCACAAAAGTTTGATTTATAGAATTATATTAGGTGCATAGAATATAACTTGCCTTTATCATTCTAAAAAATAATATGTGTATCTTTATAATTTCTTTTTTTTTTTATGGGGGAGGCTGTAGTATTTGCCCCTAATAATGCAAAATAATGAAAATGTATGCTAATATTACTGGAAATATTACTATAGTACATGCCTGTCTCAGTGCCAGGCTTGGCCTATGCTGATATAAACTTGATGAGTGATACTCGCTTAACTACCCAGTAAAGGTTATTTAGTATGCAAGTTGATATATGTTATGTTGTACATCTTTTTTTTTAAATGAATATATCAGCCCTTTAATAAAGATCATAGTGAACTGAACTCTTCATTAAAAGTCCTGAGGGGGTAAGGATGAGGTATTTTGTGAATCTGTTAGACCTGAACGATTTATTTGATTAAGGAAGCTGATGTAACTAATCATATGGTATTTTTTTCTCCCCAGGAGGACTATTTTGGAGATTTTACAGATTCCAGTGAAGAAGAGTTGGTGGGTAGTGAATACACTATGCAATCTCTTTTAGAAAATGGCACAACTGAGTCACAGAATACTTTTAACTCTTCTAGCGGGAAAGAAGAAAGTAGCAAACTTATAGAACAACCTGAACCAGACTTTGGAATCCAGGATCCAGTGACTGTGGAAATGAATGAAGAAACAGCTATTGGATGTGATATTTTAACAGCAGAATTAAAATGTAAGGATAGTAAACCTAATTCAAAAGATGTGGAGATGCCTTTTTCAGGTGCTGATGCATTATCCTATAAAGAGCACCTTGTGGTCTCATGTGAGAGTACAGAAGATGAAAATAAATATGTCTCAGATAAAGATGTTGTGCCACAAGATAATGAGGGTGCACTACTGGAAAGTAAAGGAGCATCCTTTAGAATACCCTGTATATCCACTGAAACTGAGTGTTTACAGAAGATATCTGATGACTTAGTGGAAATGACAGATAATGCTATTTTAAATGAAGAAATATGTAATGCTCTACTTAGCCAGGAAAAGTTAGTTGTACCAATTGCATCTGAAGAAGAAAACACATTGCCTGGAACTGAGTCACACCAATCAGAATTTACTACACAAACACCCATTAGTGGACTTGCCTCTGAAAATGAAAAAATGCTCATAGTCTCTGAACATTTCCAAGAAATAGCTAGAGAATTGCCTGGAAAGGAGGCAAAAGAAATGCAAGGGCTTAATATACAGAAACTTTCTGAATCCAATCAAGATGTACCCATTATGATAGACACAAGTGAGCTTGATATCAAGACAGATCTTGTATCCTCTTCTCCCAATGTTATGTCATCTAATTGTAGTAATCCTCAATTCTCCTTTGACTTAGGATGTAATAATGAGATTTCTTGGAAATTCAATGGGCAGTGTACTTTAATTGAAGTTGTAAGTACAGACTTTTTAAATGAAACTGTTCCCAGTCCACTCCATTGCATGGAACAACAATCCTATGAAACAATGCGGAATAAAATTTCAAATGCTTTAGATAAGCAGTCTGAACCTACAGATTATTCTGAAGGAGAATACAATCTAGAGAAAAACATATATGCTTTGAGGCCTAATTCAGCAACACCCATGCTTACTGATCAAATCAGCAGAGAGACAGAATGTTCTGATGTATCAAAAGTCATGACTAACATATACATAGTTGATCAGGCAGCATTTATAAAGGGCACAGGTGATGAACAGTGTGAAATTGAAGAAGCAGGAATTGAGCTTAATACAACTAAATCAGATGATTTAATTTCAGCAGCTTCACAGAGTGACTTGGTAAAGAGAGATCTTGATTTAGACCTAAGTGCTTCGTGCCACAATATAGATGCAGGTGTGGTAACAGAGAGGGAATATGAAGAAAGTCCAGAAGCTAAACTCAAATGTGAACAAGAAGATAATAAGCAATTACAAACAGAAATGCCTGTTTTAGAAAATATGCTGTCATCATCTAAATTGGATTGTCATATAGAAGAAGTTAATCCAAGAGAATTCAAAGTTGTTTCTATTTCAAATAACCAAGTCTCAATTATTCCTGAGCAGTTGAAATCTGAAGAGCCCCAGGTTACCAACTTGGAGGATTTTGGGTCTCATGATAAAGAGAAGACTTTGGCTCCTGAGAATACTTGCACTGAAACTGAACAACATATGCCATCTGAAACAAAATGTGTCGACGAAAAGAAATGCCACTCAGAAAAAATCAAGCAAATAGAGACAGTAAGCTGTACTTCATCAGAAGACTCTACTACCTGGTTAACATCAGATTTAAAGTCTTTTAGTGAATCTTTATCAGTAGAAAATTCTCATTATGACACAGTTAGGAAATTATCAGCCAGATCCGGAGAAATACCTCTACAGAACCAGAAGAATGTGTCAGAAGTAGATAAAAAGCAAGATCTGCAAAACCAAAGTCATCTTAAAACCATGAGTGCTAAGGAAGAATTTCCTCCGTCCCCAGATATTACACTTCCAGATGGTTTGGCCACAGAAGAAATTTGCTCAAGAGATGCTTCTATATCAGATGTTGAAACCCTAATTACACCTTTGGACTCGGTGTCTGTTAGTGTTCAGCAAGTTCAGAATGAGAGAACTCCTGAGAATACTTGTTTGGATACTTATACAAAAGAAGGAAGTGCTTTCTCTTCATCCCTAAGTAAAAAAGATGAAAATGAGACCCATGTTAGCCTAAATATACTTAATGACATTGTACAGGGCTATATGGGTAGCCAAGAAGAAACAAAACAAGATTCTGAAGATGAGAAGGATAATCAAATTAGTTATGAAAATAAAAGTAAAAATGAGGCTGAAACTAAGAGTGAAACTAAAGAGCAAAATTTCAACAAAGAACCACAAACACAAATGAGAGAAACTGATACTCATAAAGATGCTCATGAACATATGAAAAAGAGAGGCTCTTTAGAAATAGAGTATTTGACATCAGCCTTGAAAGATTTTAATATAAGTGCTGTTTCTGAGACAAATGGATTTTCTACATCAGAGATAGTTAAGCTTCTTGAAAATAGCCAGTCACAGGACTATACTTCAGGAAACTCTGTTTTAGAATGTTTTGACAAAATAGTAGCAAATAAGGAAAATAAAAAAGAACTAAAACCAGGAAAGGAATTTGAAGAAAACTTGAGAAAACACTCTTGGGTGAAAACTTACGAGATTTCAAAAGAGACAGATGATTCAGAGGAAGAAGATTATCCTTTAAGAAAGGTTAAGTGTGCAAGTCAGTTTACTCATTGCTCACTGGGGGAAGCCACTAAGACTTACACCAAAGATGTACCTGAAACTCAAAACAATTGTAAAGATGCTCATACTAAATATACCGATGTTTCCTCTAATTTGAACACATGTAACAGTATTGTAATTGGACATTTGAAAGAAAAATCTCTTTTCTGTGAAATAACTAAGTGTTCATCAGACATAAAACAATCATTAGTTTTAGATTTTGATACTGAAAGAAAGTCCTGCACTGATACTGAAAGAAGGGAGCATAAAGAGTATTCAGATGCAGCTGAGGTAAGAAGTGATAGTAAAGACACCATTGAGATGAGACCTGAGACAGTTGGAAAAAATACCATTGAGCAACATACTAGCAATTCAGAAGGAGCAGTGTTATTCCATCATATATCTAGGATGAATTCAGAAATTGTAAATGGATATGGAAAAGATGGTAATTTGAATTTAAGTATCAAAGAATATGAAGATTGGAAGATTACACAGGGTGAAAATCTCAAATCAAGCACAGACCAAATTGTAGTACATGAACTTCCTGATGCAGTACCTATAGTGCAAAGTATTCTTTCTGGACATGTCTTAGAAGATGCACTTGATCTAGTTACCCCTACTGAGTACACACCCAACACTGAACAAGAGCAGAGTGACCCCCCATCTAATGAATGTCATTATGAGGACTGCCCTTCATCTAGACAGAAAGATGGCTCAAACAGTGGTCAAAATGTTATTTTTGATAAAGACACGTTGTGGAACCCATCTATGTCTGATGTAAGTTTTGACTCTCAAGGAAATAATCAGACTTCAGAATCATCAAATATTTCCTTTGATAGTACACATGATACTTTAGAACTTGAACCATTTGTTGATTTAGTGAATCAAAGTAAGAGGGGGTCCGAAACGTCAAACCAAGAACCATCACACATCCTGGCAAAGACTTTAGCCAAATCTAAAGTTGAAGTTAGCCGGGGCAAAGCTTCTCGAAAGTCTTCAAGAGTAAAAAGCAAAGCCAAAACTCAACAGAGTCATTTAGCTCAGCCAGTTTTGGCAACTGCTGATACTTCTACACCAACTAAATGTTCTCCTGATACTCTGAGTAAAATAAGGCAAGAGATGGGGCCACCTTTGCCTCCTTTGCTTGCACCACTGCTAGCAACACCACCAAGGACTCTGCATCCAGTTTCCCCTCTAATGTCAACCTCTAGTCAATCTTCTCCAACTTCACCACTTGATGATCTGATTTCTCCATTGCGTGATACACCAGTCCCTCCACTCATGTCTCCACTCTCCGATGATCCACGGTACAAGTCTCCTATGCATAGTACTCCATCTCCTTCAGATGCACCTGCCAGTCGGAGAATCTTATCATCTCCTTTGCAGTTTTGTGCTGCCACACCAAAGCATGCACTTCCTGTGCCTGGCAGGCTTCCTCCATTGGCAGTTGGCAGTACTACACTAGCAGGGCCCCAGGAGAACTCTGTAAAAATCCTTGATACCATGTACCCAGAACTATCTGCCAGAGCAAGGACACTTAACATTCTCAAAGGGAATATTCAGCTGAATAGATGCCCACCAGCAGATTGTAAGAATTTACCAGGGCCTGTGAATAATATTACAGGATTCAAAACAATCACATCTACATCAACTGCTTTTGTTAAAACAGGAAGCAATTCCAACACTGAGTGTGATCAAGGTAAACTAAAAGATTCTGGGACTGAGCTTATGAGTTTCCAGAGTCACAGTGGGAAAAGACCATTGGTGCCATCAACCATCTTAAGGAGCGCCAAGAGGTTACGTCTAGACAGCGAGTCACCAAAATTGGAGATTAAGGTAGATGTACCAGAAATCATCAAGATGCCCCATACTAGTTCTTCTCAAGCTGAAAATGAAATAATACGTGATGATCAGAGTTCTGTTCAGGAACCCATAGACAACTCTGTTACAGAATCATCTTCAGCTTTACAGGAATATAAAGAGCCACATGATAAGGCCATGAGCAATGTCCTGAAAAAGATTGCTGAGTCATCTTTTGATTTGTTACCTGTCATTCGAAGTCATGTGCATGTAGGAAATGTTTCGAAAAAGCCAGTGATGAGGGATCAAGAGAAAGAAGTTGTTTGTGAATTTAGTACCACAAAGAAGGTATGTTATTTGATCTGTTGTATCTAATTATTATATTTGTGCTCAAAGCCAAATCTTCTTTGAAAACTTTTTGTTTCAAGAATCGTTAGCCCCATAAAATTTGGTAGCACATAGTTACTTTATTAGGTGTATTTAGCAGTTCTTACAAATTAAACTTGTTTTAAGCCCTTGGCCTAGTAGCTTGTCTTGGAAAATATCTCAAATTTAATGTTATTTTCAAAGCCAGTAAGTATATTTAATCTTAAGGTATTTCATGATAATAAACAGCCTTTATTTAGGGAGCTTAGAGCTTATTTAATTGTAATATATTTAGCTATACAATTTATTAAATAATTATAATTATTAATGTAATGTTGTATAGTGGATAAGGAGGCAAGTAGATCTAGGTTCACATTCTTTCTCTTACACACATTTGTTTTATAACCATGAGCAAGTAAGTAACTGCAGCTCTCAGAGTCCCAGGCAACTCATACTACAATATAGATACCTTGCTGATCTGCTATAGATACCCTGCTGATCTGTGGGGTTCCTAACGCGCACACTCACCTAAGTGTCAATATGAGGTCATCTCAAAAGGAAGGCACTAGCAATGGACGTGAGAGGTCCTGCCTTCTCCCCCCCCGCCTTTTGCAAAAATTAGGAATTGAGTTTAGTCTTGGAAAAAAAGCAAAGAATCCCCCAGGCAGAGTTGAGGAGGGAAAACATTGCAGTCATGGGAGTAGCCAGTGAAAAGGCTTGAGGTCATGAGATGAAGTGTCCTGGATGAGGCACAACAAGAAGACCAGTGCAGCTAGAATGCAGAGTGTGTGGAGGGGAGTAAAATATAAAAATATTGCAACGATCAAAAGGAACTGGATTGTGAATGACTTTGAAAGCCAAACAGAAGACTTGATATTTAATCCTGGAAGCAAAAAGGAGCCATTAGAGTTTATTGGGTAGAGGGGAGACTTAGTTAAACTTGAATTGTAGGAAAATCACTTGGTAGTTGAATGGTAGATGGATTGGTGTGGAGGGAGACTTCTTAAGGTGGGGGGACCAACAGGTAGGGTACTACAATAGTCTGTGTGATTTGGACATATATCAGGGTATGAGCATGTGAGTGGAAAGAAGAGGATGTATATGAGAGATATTAAGGCAAGTCAAGTCAACAAGCATTTATTAAGTACCTGCTGTGCAACAGGCTCTGTGTTAAGTGCTGGGGATACAAAGAAAGGGAGAAAAACAGTCCCTGCTTTCAAGGAGTTTACAGTCAAATGGGGGAGACAATATGTAAGCAACTATGTACAGACAAGATATATGCAGGATAAAATGGAGATAATCTTAAGGAAAGCCCTAAGATTAAGGAGAACCAAGCAGGTTTTTGTTTTGTTTTGTTTTTTTGGCAGAAGGCCAAAGACTTAAATGAAGGCAAGGAAGCAGGGAGGTAGAAATGAGAAAGGAAGAGGGTTCCGGGCATTAGGGACAACTAATGGAGATGTATGGTGTCAGGAGACAGAGTGTCTTGGAGGAGGGACATCACGGAAGCCAGTATTGCTGCATTGCAGACTTAAGTAGAGTGGAATAAGAAGACTGGAAAGGTAGGAAGAGACCAGGCTATGAAAAGCCTTAATAGCTAAGCAGGATTTTATATTTGATCTTAGAGATGAAAGCAAACAACTGAAGTTTATTGAATAGGAAGATGACATGGTCAGACCTGCACATTAGAACTGGAGAGACTTGAGTCATGGAGATGATAGACAGATATCTATATATGTCTGCACACACATACATGAGGAAGGGAGACCATGTTAAAAACATATATATGTATATATGTATATATATACACACTATATATATATGTGTATATATATATATATATAAACACCCCCACACACATATGTATGTATGTATGTATGTTGTGAGCATAGAACTGACAGTCTTGGCAACAGATTGGACATGGAGGGTAAGAGAGAATAGGAGCTGCGGATGCCAAAACTTTGCAGCAGTTTAAATAGATGAGCTGAGTGTGAGTTAAAAGTCCAGGAAGACACCAAGGTTGCAAACCTAGATTACTGAGAAGAGGTTGGTGCCTTCAGCAGTAATAGGGAAGTTACTAAGAGGAGGAGTATTTGAAGGAAAAGAGATGTGTTTAGTTTTAGGCATGTTTGATTTTTAGCTGTCTACAAGACCACCAGTTGAGATGTCCTGAGAATAATTTGGTAGTGGGAGAATGGAGATTAGGAGAGAGATTAGGGCTGGACAAATAGATCTAAGAAGCATTGACATAAAGGTGATAATGTAGTCCATCAGAAGCATTTGGACCACCAATTGTAATAGTAATAGACGGAAAGGAGAAAGCCGAGGACAGACCCTTGTGGGATATTCCTGGTTAGTGGTATAACTTTTATGAAGAACCAGCAGAGGAAACTGAGAAGGAGGATTCAGATGGGTAGGAAGAGACTGGTACATTGTTTATAACCTTTAGATAGATATAAAATTATCATCATTATCATTAAGTACCCACAAAAACCTAGAGAACGGTGAATATATAGAGAAAGTATGTGATTGCTGAATCTAGTGTCTCCAGGTCTTTTGGAAGGAATTTACTAAAGATATGGTATAAGTCATCAGCATTTATATTCTTTTCTTTTTCAAAAATGTTTCCTAGAAACAAAAGTTGAACATTTATACTTAAGATGTAAAAGTTTATAAAAGTAATGTGCTTTTAAGACAACTGAAGATTTGTATCACCAGCATGGTAACTTATCTGAGAATGGTCTTTAGACATTAACTGCCTTTTCAAAACAAAACAAAGTTACTTAAATATCATCTTAGTGCTATAGATGTTATTAGTTTTCTTTTGTCTTTTTATGAAAAAGAACATTAGGGTATGTCAGTGTAACTTTTAAGAGTATTTTAAAGTGAATAAAAATAGCAAACCTGTAAGATGCTATATAAATGTAAGTTATTAGTAGCATCACTGTCATTGTATTTAAGAATCAGTGTATTTCATGTAACAATCATGATGTAGTGTGATGTATTAAGAACTCTGGAGACAGAGGAGTCGTCATGAGCTATCCAAATTTGAATCCTGACAGTAGTAGACTGTGGGCAATTCATTTAACCTCTGGTTAGTCTGCTTCCTCATCTGAAAATTGGTAGTAATTATACTTGTGTGATCCATTTCACAAGATTATTGTGAAAATTAAATAAGATATGCAATGGCCATCTAAATTTTTAAGCACTGTACAGGTCTGTTGTTATTCTTAATAATAGTTATCCTAACAGTGTTTGAAATGCCCAAGGAAGATAAGTAGGGAAAGTGAAGAAATAGGAAATGTAAAAAGAAGGGCATAATTATAAAGTAGATATGTAATTAAGTAATACCCAACTTCAGATAATAGTAGGAAAGCCAGAATTTTGAGACTTAACTTCTCAAGTAATAGTAGAATCCTTAGTCCTATATTTTGCTGTTGTTTTTAGAGTAAAATTTTGTTATTGAGGCCATTGAGAGCCTATTATCCTAAAAGATATGAAAACTTAAATAAGACTAAAGTTCTTTACCACTCAATAGACATTGTCCCCATATTGGTCTGTGTGTAATTATTTAGAATTATTTTTTTCCTTCATTGTATTTTATTTTTTATAAGACTCTAAGGCATGATGCTATCACTTGGATTCACAAGTGTAAAGCTGGAATGGACCTTAAATGTCATCTAACTCCTTGTTTTTGTAGATGTGTAAATGAAGCCCAGAAAGTTGAAGTAATTTTTCGAGCATCCCATAGGTAGTATAATTGAGGAAATAGTCTAAACAATGCAGTTTATTGGCAAGACATGCATTTGCAAAACAAATCAGTTCCAGGGCCGCCTCAGTAGACACAAAGACCCCGAGCAAAGAAGTTGCAAGGATTTTATAATGGAGTACAAAAATAGAACAGGCATTATATAGTAGACAGAAATATGGTAGGATGTAGTTACAAGGTTAATAAAACTAGAACAGGAGTAAGATTGAGTTATCCTGTTTCTTATTGGTGGTAAGAACTGGGAATTTCCAAGTATTGGGGATGCTGATTGGTTGCATCTGTCTGCATTCTGCCTAGCAGATAGAGGTTCAATATAGCTGATTTTTTTGAAATGACATGATATACAGGGAAATTAAACTTTAACTCAGGAAAATAAAGCTTAGCTCAAATACAGAATACTCAAATACAGAATGTTGGCGATGATGCAGATTCAATCATTTTGGTTCTCTCAACTGCTACCCACACATATTGTACTGATGTTTTATTTACTCATAAGAGATTTTTGTGTTTCATTTTTCCTTATCAGTTAATTGTTCTTGTCTTTGCTGAATATAAATGCAAGTAATAAATCACTTTTACATTTTTAATACAGCACTTAGCACAGCCTTTGCTTCGTGCTATTCTCTCTGAACTGAAAATTCACAAGACATCCTTGGATCACACTTACATTCATGCTCTCTGCAGAGTGTATGTTGGAATATGTCGGCAACTGGGAGACTTGGAAAGAGCCCGACTATTTTGCTATGACTTACTTAAGGAAGGTATGTTGATGGACTGTAACACTGTCTTGGAAATATGCTCTCAGTCAATCAATGAACATTTTTTAAGAGCCTGCTTTGTTCCCAGGGGCTATTTTAAGTGCTAGAGATACAAATACAAATAAAAACAAAGGTATTAATCCCTGTACTCAAGGACCTTACCTTATAATGGTGAATATGACACACAAAAGGAAGCTGAAAAGCTCATGATATGGGGTGGGTAGGAGGGACCTGGCCCAGGGAGACGAGAGAGAGAGAAAGAAAGAAAGTTCCTGTGAAGTCCAAAAGCAGTGTTAGTGGTGGGAAATGTGGAGAAAACTGTGCTAAGCTCCCTTTGAATGGAGGCCCTGGAGCCCATGACCCTGCCCTCCAATCCAAGGGTCCAGTCAGAGGCAGAGGGCACTGCTGAGATGTGAAAAACAGGAAGATTTCAATCTTGCAGCATAATGAGATTCCCTAGTGATGAGTTAGTTTCCTGGAGAAGGAGAGCAGAGGTCCAGAGAAGTCCAAAAGTAGAGCAGCTGGTGGGAAATGGGTAGCTTTCCTTATATTTGTACTTTCCTTTTTACTTTTTCCTAGGCAAACATTTGTGTAATTTATTTATATCTCTTTCATGTTGTATACTTGTGAAAGGGCATACAATTATTCTCTGTGTCCAGTTTTCTACCTAGCAAATATGTCCATGATTTAAATGCATACCACATTAGCACAGTTTGTATTTAGGTGACTATTACTCATCACTTGTGTCTTTTAGTTTGGTTTTCTTTTCTCAGTACATTTAGGAAACACTGTGCTTGACCCAAAATAATGACACTCCATTTGAAGCACATGACAAGTTAAAATGCTTTATTACTCATCACGAGAGAAGTGTATAATCAGTTAGCTTTCCCAGTCCTCAGTTTTCCTTATCTGTAAAATTGAACAAGATGGCCTCTGAGGTATCTTCCAGCTCTAGATCTTTGATCCTGTAATTTAATAAAATTAAGACTTTTAGATTGAAGATTAGAATGCCTGCACACTGAAGAAGAAAAGAAATGATTAGCATGAGAGCTGGCCTTGAATTACTCTTTCACCAACGATTGCTTGATATCTGCTCTACCCATAACTGTCTTATCATTCACCAGATTATTAAAGGTAGCCTGGATTATGTCATCTACAGTAGAAGATCTAGCAGCTTTTTGTTAATTACTATAACATGCTATATAAATGTAAGGTTTGGGTATTTTATCCAAAAATATAATTTCTTTTTACCAAGATTTATCTTCTTCATGTCTCAAAGCAATCTCTAGGGCCAGTATAAATTCAGGTGAAAACAAATCATTTGCCCATGATTGTAATAGCCCTTTGAATGAAGCTGCCGTGTTTAACTGCTTCTGACTGCCAGTGTGAATTAAAATAGACATCTGAGTGCTATAGCTATAGATGCAATGTAAGTTGCCCATCTTAAGACTTTCTCTTTGTTTTGTGTGAGTTTTATAAAGAACGCTTACCTATATTACCTGTTGTTAGATGGATGGTAATCATCTTTTCTAGAATTATCATACCCTTTTGCTTGTTATTTTTTTCTTTTGCCCTTTCTAAAGATGCTCCTATGACATTTTTCAACATTAAGGTAAATTAAAATTTGTTTTGTGAATTTCATTATATAATGGATATAAGAGAACCCAGGTTGAAAATCTCTGGGTTCAGTCTTTAAAATAGAAATCAGTTATTATTAACTCTTTTATCTTCATTGTTTATGGCAAAATTTTCATCCCAAGATGACATTTCTACCAGTGACATGTTCCCTTGATGGTCTACATGTATGCTTGTGAAAGGCAAGCTCATTTTGCATTTGTTTTAAAGAAAGATAAGAAGATGAATTTTTCCATTTCATCCATCTATCCAAATATAAATGATTTTATAAATACATAATCTTCTGTATTTTCTGTACCCTTCATTGGTGCAGAAGTGCATTGGTAAATGAGGAGTTGGTACCCTTTATGTGAAAAATAGGTTTGCATTTTTAAGGTCTGGATCATATTTTTGAAGAGGAAGGTAGCCCTTTTTCTATTAGAGTTTAGAACAGAAAATGTTCTTTGAAGTGTGGTTCTAGCCATTTCATGGTATAGCAGGAAAAGGTGCTAATTTTAAAGTCCAAGACTTGGATTCAAATCCCTTCTCAACTGCTTATCTAAGTGACCTTGAGCAAGTCATCTAAGAAGTTTATTCATCTCTAAAATGACAAGGTTGCACTAAATGATCTCTGGAGGTCTATCCCCAGTCTGTGAACACCTTATGAGAAATCCAGAAAATAGCCGTAGACTTCCTAATGTCTGTTTTCTTGAAAGAAGAAATTTCTTTTAAAAATAGAAGTTATGTTGAGCTTCTTGTTTCATGACCTAACAAAAGTCAGACTTAAAAAATATATATATTTCTTAGATTTTTGCTTTTGCTGTAGCCATTGCTAAATCTTTTTATTTTTACATTCATCTTAAAATGGCATTGTATTTGATCATAATGAACTATTAAATGCATCTGGTGTTTGTGAGTATATAGAGAGTAGTCTTCTAGTTTCTTCAAGGTGAAGATAATTGAATCAGTAACAGTACAGTACATTAAATGCCCTAGGTTAATTACTTTTCACTCAGGCTTCCCCCGTGTATGCACCAGATCTGCTTTGGAGACAGATTTTTAAAAGTGCATTGTCCTTCAAATAATTTTATTTGCTACTGTACTAAATATAATCTCCAGAGGGCCTTTTTGGAAGAGAATTGGTAGGCTGCAAATACTGGATTTATCAAGCAGTTTCCTTAGTAATAGCCCATCTACTTCGTATAAATGTGATTTTAAGTCCTGCATAAAATTTATTTAAACAGATTGGCTTTTATCATTTGTTTTCCATTTTAAGAGAAAAGTTTATTTAAAAGAAAAGAATGTCTGAGGCTGGGGACTTAACACCCCTCCATCCTATGTATTAGGAGAAAAAAAATGAATGGAAAATTGTAATTGCTATATAGTTGGTAAGTTATAAGGGTTTCTTGTCCTTTTTGTGTCTCTCTTTTAGATTTTCCAGAGTCTGATAAATTAACATTGTTTATTGCAAACATATGGCACGATATATTCGCCTTCCAAGGAGTGATTAATAAAGCAATGCAGCTGGTTGTCCGGCAGCGTGCTAAAGGAGAGGTTCTGAACTGCTTGATTATGTATCTCAATTGGGAAAAGGTATGCTGTATTTTTACTGCATTCTTTTAATTTCAGAACTTGCCTCTATTAAAGGCTGTTACTCCCTTGATCTTGTCTTTTTGAGTTGCCATATTTTCCAGAAACACTGGGGCCAGAGCATGCAGGAGGCCCTGCATGTGTCAAGGATGAAGCACTTTCCCCCTTCCTCCCCCGCCCCCCACTGCCTTTGCACCCCAAACTGGGTCCCCCGTATGTCCTTGGGAGGCAAGGCAGGCATCAGCCAGTCTATGCAAGGCTGGAAAAATTCTTGTCCAGCTGAAGTACCTTCTATCTTCACAGTCTTTCGGGCCCTGAGGAAAAAGAATGAGGCTTTTGCCATTGCCGTGTTCCAATCGTTCAAGGGGAATTTTGTGCTTTTTGCCACCTTTCCCTTCCCATGCCATGCCCCTTCCTGTTTTCTCCTCCTTTTGTTATACTGTTATAAATATGCAGACTTCTATAAGGACTGTGAACTTTTTGGGTTCCACACACATGTTCATTTGTCTTGTAATAAACCTGGTTTTCACATAGGTCTCGTGACATTGTGATTGCTTTGACACCTCTAAAGACTTATATAAATGTCATCTTTTATTTTTCCTGGTAGTTTATTTATTCACAGCTCATAGTTTTGATATCTTTGATTTTCATACTGATATTTGAACTTGTCAGATTAATTAGCTCCACCGTCTTATATTATTGTTGGTCTTTTTTATTATTGCATGACCTTAATTAATTGGTTTAAGTATACTTTTATCATTAAGATACACACATTTATAGCACTTTAGTGGATATTCAGGACAAATTCAGAGAACAATTATAGTCTTTTAAATTGTATTCTTGATAGAAATTTCCCACTTTAATGGTATATTATATATTTGAAATACTACTCAGCTATTGTTGAATTACTATACATTATATACTTAGACATGTATTTGGTAAAGCAGACATATAGAGTAAAAGTAGCGCCAGATTTTAACTGAGGGCAACCTGCCATATGACTATGGCAAGTCATTTAACTTCTATCGTCTTTAGTTTTCTCATTTGTAAATTGAGGGAGTTGGAGTGGATGGTTCTAAAGTATTTCTGACTTTAAATCTATGATCATTTGATCATATGTATTCAGTTTCTTCAATCAGTTATAAAATCAGTTATATAGAGATCTATTAACTATATATAGGTTAATTATTTTAGGAGTAGATGCTAGATGAGGTCAAGAAAAAGGAGATTCTTTTCAACACTGAGAAGTTCCTTTTTCCGTTGTTCTTCTTTTATTTCCTTCAGTGTTTTGGGGATAAAGTTGCTAGAACTGTAATCGTCTAGTTCATTTTGTTTCTTCACACAATGCTCAGTTTGGCTCCATCTTACCTCTCCCACTTTATAACCTATGAATCCTCTTTTCACATTCTTTGCTTTGCTCTTCCTTACACATGATAGTCCTTGTCTCTTCTGTATGCTTTTAAAATGCTCCTTCCTAATTTTTGGAATTCTTTGTCCCAACACCTTCACCTCATAAAATCCCTTTTTTCCAAGATTAAACTCATGAAACCTTTCCTAATTCCCCCTTCCCAAACACCTCTCCTCACCACCCCCATGCTATTCTCTCTGTGCTTATTTATGTATCTGTTGTCTCTTCTGATAGTACACGTGTTTGTTGAGGTCAGAGACTGTCTCATTTTTGTCTTTGTTTCTCCAGCAGCTAGTATAGTGTATGATCCATAGTGCTAACTTAATAGATGCTTTTTGATTCATTGATGTGTTGATCTTGGAAAAAATTACAAAGTATTTCCTGTCTCAGAAGAATCTAATTAAAGATCAGTGGAAATGATAACTTTATAACTAATTTACTAAAGACAAAGTAAATTCAGAAGAGTTTATAATCATTAATATTTTATAAGCATCTAATTACATATATCACATATATCATTGTTCTAAAGCTGAAATGAATCTGAGCCTATCCAAATTAGCCTGTTCATTTTATAGTTGAAGAATGTGAGGCCCATGGAAATTTCTAAAGTAAATGACAAAATATAAAAGTCATTCTCTGATGAATGCAATACTTTAAAAATGACATTTTAGCAACATATTTCACCATTTCTACAGAGTATTTTTTAAAACAATTATTATTAAGTAACAACTACAACTGACTTGAGTTTTGTATTCTACCTATACTTTTGCTCATCCTTTTTTTAAGGACAGATATGTTAGAGTTATCTGTCTTAATATGTTTTTGGTACTTCTTCCTATTTCCTAACTACTTCCAATTATTGGTATAGGTACTTCTGCCCCGATTCAAGATAGGTACTTCTAACAGTAACAGAGATCATTTCACTCTGCTTCCCCATGCTATGTGATTCTTATCCATGTTCTACTAGACGATCGTCATAAGAGGTCCACTAATATCTTGAGGCCTCCCTCACATTTTTAGGACCTAACTCATTCTCTTGATGTTTCATATAATATGGACAATGCAGATGACCTATCCTCTTGTTTTCCTTTGTATTAATATGTAATTAGCCCATTATTTTTTTTTTACCATCATACATTCTTCTGATGACATTTTATGGCCCCCTCTTTGTATTACAGCCTACTCACATCCATATTAGACTTCTTCATTTCTCTTAGAGTGATCTTCAACTTCAGTTTTTTATACTGTAGTATTCTATGACTTACAGATATACAGCATCAATAGAAAAACATCAGTAGTACAAAGGTATACCTTTGTGCAATTTCCTAAGGAAAATCTAACCCACTTATTCTTTGTTTCTGGGCCCATATGCTGATAAAAATAACTCAATGGGATGAACAATAGGCTTTCCTCATCCACTTGTTTTTTATCCTTTGTAGAAAAGTTAGGTCAAACTCTTTTGTTACCTGGGACTTGATCCAATAGTCACAGTATCATCTGTGAGCAGGAACATTTGGAGGACTTTGGCCTTCCAGTTTCATCCTTTAAATGTCCTTGAAGTAACTCTGTTGTGTCTCTTGTAAGTCTTTCTTATTTTGTTTTATTTATTTCAACATTCATTTATAAAAAAATTTGAGTTCCAAATTCTGTTCCTCCTTTCTCTTTCCTACTCATCGAGAAGGCAAAGCAATATTATGTCAGTTATATGTGTGAAGTCATGTAAAACCTATATCCATCTTAGCCATGTTGCCCTTCCCTTACCCCCCCCCCCAAAATACACCAAGTAAAATAAAGTGAAAAAAGTATGCTTCAGTCTGCATTCAGAGTTCACCAGTTCTCTCTCTGCAGATTATTTTTCATCAAAGTTCTTTGAAATTATCTTGAATCGGGGCAGCTAGGTGGCGCAGTAGATAGAGCACCGACTCTGGATTCAGGAGGACCTGAGTTCAAATCCGGCCTCAGACATATATAACACTTAATAGCTCTGTGACTCTGGGCAAGTCACTTAACCCCATTGCGTAGCCAAAAAAAAAAGAAATTGTCTTGGATCATTGTCTTGTTCAATAGCTAAGTTTTTCACAGTTGATCATCATTACAGTATTGCTGTTACTGGGTACAATGTTCTCCTGATTCTGCTCACTTCACTCTGCATCAGTTCATCTAAGTCTTCCCAGGTTTTTCCGAAGCCATCCTGCTTATCATTTCTTATAGCACAATAGTTTTCCATCACAATCATATACTGCGGCTTGTTTCAGCTATTCCCCAATTTATGGGCATTCCCTCAATTTCCACTTCTTTGCAAGTACACACACACACACATATACACACACACACACATTTTTTTTCTTTTTTTTTTCAGCAGTTGGGGTTAAGTGACTTGCCCAGGGTCACACAGCTAGTAAGTGTCAAGTGTTTGGTCTGAGGCTGGGTTTGAACTCAGGTCATCCTGACGTCAGGACTGGTGCTCTATCTACTGCGCCACCTAGCTGCCCCTCTTTGCAAATATAAAAAGAGCTACAATAAATACTTTTGTACTTATAGCTCCTTTTCCTTTTTCTTTAATGTCTTTGGGATACAGACCTAGTAATGCAGGGTCAAAGGGTATGCACAGTTTTATAGCCCTTTAGCCATAGTCCCAAATAGTTCTCCAAGAACTATTGGACCAGTTCACAACTCCACCAAGAGTGTATTAGTGTCCTCACTTTTCCACGTCCCCACCAGCATTTGTCATTTTCCTTTTCTGTCATGTTATCTAGTATGATAGTTATGAGATAGCACAATCAATTCTTTAAACAATAAAACTAAAGCCTCTTCCAGCTCTAGATTTATGATCCTGTGAAGCAGCCAATTCCTCCATTTTCCTTTCCATAGAACATCTTTGAGCATATTTACAATTAGGGGCAACTTCCTTTTGTCTTCTCTTTTCATAGATTGTAAGAATGTCAAGAAAATGATTGAGTTCCTCCAGAAATGTGTCCATTGGTCTTTGGGAAAGGAACTCATATTTAGAAAACCAATGACTATGTTAATGTTTTTAGATGATAAGAAAACTGTGATCCTTAAATGTTCTCTATCTGCTTTCCTGCTGACAATTCTGCCCTTCTCCCTGGAGGCACATAAAGCGGTGCTTCGTTTTGTTTTTCCTTTGTTTTATGGATTATTATGACCAAAGAAGTCATTATTAAACCTCTGACCTACTAATGAAGAGCCACTCTGAGCTTGGGAAGGCTGGTCCTCAGAAAGTAGACATATTGTGATGATAGGATAGTACTCAAACTCTTCCAAGCTGATAGGAAACTACCAGAGTCTCCACTTTGCTGGCATAGTCTTCAGGAATTCACGAGTTACCCCTGTGCCATAAATGACATGTTAGAAAAGGAGTTAGTGGAGAAGTATGATGGAATATGTAAAATTTTTTTAATTGAAAGGGACCTTAGAAAGTAATAGCTATGAACATAAAATTAAGGTTCTAGATGTTTTCTTGAACCACTTCCTGGCCTTATTCTGAATATAACACATGACCTGGCTGAAAATGCATTTGCTAGCCTATTTTGATAAATGTGCAGACAGCTTAATGATTTGCTCATTTAACTGACTCATTAGGGTTCCAAGTACATCTGATATAGATTTAGTATAAAATTCTGCCTTAGAAACAAGAATAAACAAGCAGCTTTGCCAGGTTAAATGCTCTGGTTTCCTAACAGCCCTAATGAAAACTATAGTCATTGGTGAAAGCCCAGACAGCTGTCTTATGAATATGGTCAGTATAGCATAAGGAGGTCTTGATATAAAACTATGGTATAGTTACAACAAACCAAGTATCCATATAGACTTGTCCCAAACACTGTCATTATTTGGTCCTTCAAAAACATTATTTTAAGCAAACCTACTTTGGAGGGATCAGTTATTTTGAAAGGGATAATAGTATAAGTGGACAACATGTTTATATCAGGTTTTTGCAATCTTATAGTGGAGTTTGGTCATAATATAGTGACAATACAAATTAAAAATGATGTTAGTTGGGACAGTCGTATATAAATCACTCTGAACTAGAAAAAAATTGTGCCAAATAAAAGCATGATTTTCCTACAAACATATTATGTTCTGATTCTTCATAAAGCATTCTACCTTGGAATGTTTTCTGGTGAAAAACAGCTAGTTAAAAGGTGCTGAGATTACCAGAATTAGTCTTGATTATGGAATGAAATCATTATAGAACTAAACTTTAAAAGAATTTTTAAAATTTACAATATTAAATGATTCTGTCTGGCTCATTGTTTATTAAAGATAATAGTTTAATGAGATTAAAAAACATATTTCCAAGCAGCTGAAACCATAGGTGGTTTAGTACTGTAAGGATTATTCTGTAAGATAAAATATTTAAACCTCAGTATATGTTTTACATTGGATAGGAGTCATCTTATGGTAGGATCTTGTCTGGATCAGTTTCTGCTGCTTTGTAGGGGAAAAAAAGTTTTTCAGATATCACTGGATTCCTTTAAATGTTGTCAGTATAATAAAGGGTGGGGGTCGGAAATGAAAATTAAATTGCTTACTTCTACTAAGATTAATTATCAGAAGGGAACATAATTTCTGTTTCAAAATTATTCTGTTTATGAAAAGGGAATGTGGGGACTTTAGGTGCTTTGGAAGTAATAGCCCAAAGAATAAGTCATATATTGTGCTATCTTTGCAAGTCTCTTAAATTTTATTATATTTTTCCATTTCCCAGACTTCCTCCTTAGATGTTAGTATGATGATCTCCAAGCTGCTTTTGACAATACAATTATGTCCTAAAATGGAATTTCACTTAAGTGAGAAATTTGGTGAAGACCTAAATGATGACATGTGGGAATATGTATTTGCCCTTGATCTACTCTGCTGTCATCAGAAATGGGTTTGGACACATGATAATATCATAAGGTATGGTATTGCTTTGCTAAATAATAGAAGTAAAAGTTATAAAATCATTCATCTCTCTCAGTTGGAAGTTACTTCATAGGCAAAAATAATTTTAGGGTGGTAATGCCACTTACTGTGTATTGTGTTAGCCCAGTGCCTGACACATTAGTGGGCACTAAGTGCTTGTTGACTTGTTGACTATTCTGTATGAGAAATAAACTCTTCTCCAGGGAATATAATACAGGTGGACTTTGCTTATTGTGCATTTAGCATATAGAAATTCAAACTTTACAAAACCAATAAGCCAGGAAAGCACTTCTTTACAGTAAAAGTTCACTCTATTGTGCTTTGAAATAGTGAGGATTTTAAATCCGTTTCAAATTATTTGGATTGCAAAAATTCAGTTTTTACCTACTTGAAAATAATTTTATTGCATAGTTCAGAGTGCACTTGTGTTTTTAGACAACTGTGCGACAACTTTTGATATAACCTAAGAATGGTAAGTGAAGAGCATTTGTTAGCATTGAGAGGGGAGTACAGGGACCAAACTAAATTTAACTTAGTCTGCTAAGTTCTTCCTCAAAAGAGAGTGCTTTTACCAACTGTTGTAGCTAATGATATTTTAGAGTAAACAATTCTTAACTTGTTATTATATATTTAAGATAGATTCTTGATTTGGTAAAATTTTGGAGGGTTCATACTTTTATTATCTCTTGATTTCATAGTAAAGAACTGTGGCCTGTCATGGATAAGTGGATAAAGCACAGAAAAGGACATTTGAACATCGCATACACTCCGGATATTATTGTAGCATTGATACTCCGACTAATTGGTGAGTTTTTGCTTATGTTAGCATTTGTTGTCTTTCATGTGATTTTTTTTTTTTAAGCCCAAAGTCTAATTAATGGAAGTTGTTTCTAAACCTAAGCTACTTTTGGGTTTACCTGTTGCATTGACTTTTGTTTTTAAGATGTTTAAGCTGTCAGGGAATTAGCATGTTTACTTTTCTAAAACATATTTCATTGTCCTTTCTTGGCTTTCTTATCTATACATGAAGGGAGGATAATTCCTGTAGTTTCTTAAGAAGAAAACTTACAGGAAAGTGGGCAGAGAGGCAAAGGGAGGAATTAAAAAAGGGAGAAAAAGACAGAAACCTTGTTTCAGTGGTGGGAGGAGACACTCCTAATGAATTAAGAATTAAGAGAGAGAGCTGTAAAAAACAAAAGCTGGGTACTTTACAATGGGGATTATGTGTAGGGCTCAGGTGCTGAGTGAAACCACTTACTCGTCCTGCCTCAGGAAAAGGTAAGTCAGAGCTGCTGGAAACAGCTGACACACAGAAGAGTGGGAAGGCATGGGCTCAGGGAAAAGATTTTGAGGCCAATAGGAAAATATGGTAAAGGGGCAGGTATATGTCAATAATGAACTTCACAATCAGGGAAATAGGAAGAATCTTACCAGGAGGGAATATCCTCTTTATCTCCTGCAGGAATTAGTATTTTTCTAAGTGAAACACAACAGAAAAAAAAGGAAGAGGTGGGAGGAAGAGGGCAAGCTCTACAAGGCAATAATAAACTGTTTAAGAAAGCCCAAATTGATACTTCAAAAATTTTTAATTCTGTGAGGAATGCAGAGAATAAAGAAGGACTAAGTCTAAGTGCCAGGAACCAAAGAATAAAAAAAAAAGACAAAAAGGTAAGATAAATGATGATAGTAAAGGAAAGAAATCCTTAATAGAAAATGAATGACTTTTGTATAATAATGATGATCAGCTGCTGTCTCCCTTTATTGAAGATAAAATAAAAGGGAAATCAATGCATATGTACTACCAGTGTATTGCCACACACACACACACACACACACACACACACACACACACACTCTCTCTCTCTCTCTCACTAAATATGGTCTTATCATTGTTCTACTTGGTGGAAGATAACAAAAAGAAGTAGTCCCTTTGCTTAGGGAGCTTACATGCAATCAGATGAAACAACACATCCGTATATTAAATAAATATATGGTAATTTTTTGGGGAAAGGCACTGAACCTAGAGGGATAAGGATAGGCTTCATGTAGGAGCTGGTCCTTGACCTGAATTTTGAAGAAAAACTGGGGATTCTCAGTCACTAGGCATAAGTACCTATTATGTGCCAAACATTTGGGGATAGCAAGAGTGAAGCAATCTCTGCTCTTAAGGAACTTAGATTCTGATGGGGAAAAAGATAACAGGTGTGTGTGAAATAGATATGCAGAGTAAATAAAAAAGAAATATAAATATAAAATAGTTAAATACGAGGGAGGGCAATAGCAGATTTAGGGGGATGGGGAAGAATCAGGAAAACCTTCATCTAGAAGGTAGTGTGTTAGCTGTGTCTTCAAAACAGAGGAATTCTATGAAGCAGAGGTAGAAGAAGTGCATTCCAGGTATGGAACATAGCCATGCAAAGGCATGGAAATGAGAGATAGCATGTCATGTGTGACTAAATTTTATAAGGTTGGTTTGGCTGGATTGTGTAAAGGGAAGTAGTGTAAGGCTAGAAAGATTGGTTAGAAGTAGGTGTGAAGGACTTTTAACATTCCAAACAGAGGAGTTTGTATGTGAGTCTAGAGGCAACAGTGAGGCCCTTGTGCAAATTCATTGCACAAGGGAATGGCATGTGCTTTAGAAAAAATTATTTTGGCAGCTGTGTGGTGGATGGACTGGGGAGAGACTTTGAGAAAAGGAGACCAATTGGGCCTTGAATTACACTGATGGCCTTGAGGGTGTAGAAATGTGAGATGTGGAGGTCAAAATCATTTTGAGTTGGCAGCTGAGGTATTTTGAGGAGTCAGGTAAAGCAAAGGCTGCTATATACCTGACTAAATGAAAGAAAGTGGTATCCCCAACAGAAATATAGATGATCAAAAGGGTGGGTTTAGGAGAAAAGATAATGAGTTCTGTTTTAAACTGGTTCAGTTTGGAATAGCTACAGGATCTCGAGGTGGAAATGTGAAACATGCATTTGGACATGTGTGCCTGTCACTTTATGAAGAGAGTAGGGCTGGGTGTATAGATATGTTGATAGATACATTGATAGAAACACACACACACACACACACAAACACTCACTCACTCACTCTCTCACTCACTCACTCACCCACCCACCCACCCTTCCCGGCATTTTGAAGAAGGGGTATATGGTGATCCAGCAAAGGAGACAGAGCAAAACCAGGCAGACAGACAGGTAGAAGGATAACTCAGAGAGCCATGTCTTCAAAACTCAATAATAAAGTGAGTAGAAAAAGGGAGTGGTCAGCATTGTCAAATTCTGCAGGGAAGTCAAGAAAACAGAAAAAAAAAGTCATCAGATTTAGTAAATATGCCAAATATACCATTGGTCACTTTGGTAAGAGCAGTTTCATTTGAATAATGAAGTTTTAAACCAGATTGTAAAGTTAAGAAATGATAGGAGAGGGGTCGGCTAGATGGCGTAGTAGATAGAGTGCCAGCCCTGAGTTCAAATGTGGCCTGAGACACTTGACACTTACTAGCTGTGTGACCCTGGGCAAGTCACTTAATCCCGATTGCATCACTTAAAAAAAAATGAGAGAAACTGATGAGTTTTGCTTTTTGACTTATCTAATTACTAAGCCAAGTAAATTATTAGTTTAAAACAAGCTTGGGAACTCAAAAGAAGTGGGAAGTGAATAAGTTAATAATTCTCCTAAGAAAAGAGCACTGTCTAAATTATACTTCATAGCGTCTAGGCTGATATTGACCAGAGAACTTGGTTAGCAAATGATGAAATTGTTAAGTATTGTGGAGTCAAACAATAGTAGCATTAGAAAATACAAATTAATTTTATTTAGTACAGAGGGCATGGAATTTGGAGTCAAGACTTGAGTTCTATCTCTGCCATCTCTTAAATTAGTTCACTTCTGTTTTCCTGTTTCTTCATGTATGTAAAACAAAGATTGAATGGTATAATCACTAAGATCCCTTTCTGTTTCATTTCACACACATCCCCCCCCCCCCGCCAATCTTATCACTGATGATCTTTGCAAACTGCAACCTTGGATTATTTCCACCATCTATATCCTGCACTCCTGAATAGTGTGCTGCTGAATAGAGTTGAAGAAAATTGTGAAATTTGTGTTCCCTCTTCTCCCTTCTATTTATTCTTACATCTCTCAAACATCTTTCCCCACTATCTCCTCCCCTGTCTTGCATGAAGAGATGGCCCTCATTTTTGTTCTATATGCACCCTTGATTTCATTCTCTCAATTGCCGAATCTCATGGCTTTTTCTTAGTCATCCTTCTTGACCACTCTGTATCCCAATACTGTCAATCACCCTTGCAGAGGAAGACATTTAGATTTTTGTGATATTGATCTCTACTGATTACCACTTGTTTGGTCCATTCCTACTAGTTATCTATCATCCTGTATCTCCTTTTTGTGGCTAAACTCCTTGAGATGTCCATCTTCATTTCCTCTTAACTCTTTACAGTCCAGCTTCCTAGCTGATCATTCAACTACTACAATAGCTTTCTCCAAGATTACCATTGATTTCTTAATTGCTAAGCCTTTTCTTAATCCTCATCGTTCTTAAATTCTTTTTAGTGTTTGACATTATTGATCACTTTCTCAACCTTGATACTCTCATCTCTGTAGATTTTCTCAACCCTGCTCTTTCTTCTGGTTGTCCTCCTACCCATCCTACCACTTCTTAGTCTCCTTTGCTTTATCTTCATCCTGGTTGAACTACCTGGATATTCCCCAGGGCTCTGTATGTGATCTTCTTCTCTGTTATCTCTTTGTTATCTCACTTTGTGATCTCATCACCTTCCATAAGAATAACTATCATCTCTATGTAGATGAATCCCAGATCTATATATCTGTACATTTTGAATGGATATCCTGTAGACATCTCAAACTTAACCATGTTCTAAATGAACTCATTATCTTTTCCTTGAAATTCTTCTCTGTTCCCAATTTTACCATTACTGTCCAGGACATCACTATCCTCCCAGTCACTCAGGCTCACAGCCTCACAGTCATCCAGGATTCTTTACTCTCAGCCACACCACGTACATATTCAGTCTGTCGTCATATCGTGTTATTTTTTTCCTTCACAACATCTCTTGTACATATAACCTTCTCTCCGTTCATACAACTGCCATCCTAGTATAGGCCCTTGTCATCTCATGCCTTGACTATTGCAGTGCAGTAACTTTCTAATTGCTCACCTACCTCAGTTATCTCCCCATTGCAGTCCATCTGCTATTCAGCAACCAAACTGATCTTCTTAAAGCACATATCTGACCATGTTATCTTACTCCCTTATTAAACTCCAGTGACTCCCAGTTACCTCCAAGATCTAATGTGAAATCCTCTGTTTTGGTATTTAAAGACCTTCACAACCTGGTCCCTTTCTCTCTCCACACACTCTGTGATCCATATAATCTGGAGTATATTTCTTGTCTCCTGTATTTGCACTGCCTATACCCCATGTCTGGAATGCTCATCTTTTCACTGCCTTCTACTTTCCTTGCCTTCTTTTTAGAGTCAGCTCAAATTCTGCCCTTTGTAGGAGGCCTTTGACAGGCTTCTCCCCTGCTCCTCTCCCCCACTTGCTAGTCCCTTCCTTCTAAGATTACTTTCCAATTATTTTCATTCTCCCCCTTTCTTGCTCACACTCTCATTGTTTCCTTGTTGAGAATATGAGTCCCTTTAAGGCAGAAGCACTGCCTTCCTTTTTATCTCCAGTGCTTAGCATGGTGCCTGGCACATAGTAAGCACTTGATAAATTCTTATTGACTGATTGACTGGAAAATCTTCTGATCATAAAATAAAAGGTTATCTGAATTAGTAATTTCATTAGTGGAATCTTGATTGAGAGTTTTTTTTAACTAACATTACTGAAAAATAATTCAGAATTTTTCCATAAAAAGTCAGTGTAACAGTAAAATGCACTTTAGTTGCTAACACACGACTATGTAGACTTTTTTTAATGAACATTGTCAGTTTTAATATCAGTTAAAGACTAATATGTGAAATGCTTTAACTAACACTTGAATCATAGAGTTATAGAGCTACTACGTAGGATGATGGAGATCTAATCTACCTCCCCCCTCATTTTATAGATTTTATAAGGTTAAATAACTTTTCCAAGGTCTCTATTTAGTAGCAGAACAGCAAAAGAACCCAAGTCTCCTAATTTATGTTAACATTAGACACAGAATATAATGAAAAATGAATGACATTTTCAATAAAGAACATTTTCCTTCAGCAGGTATTTATTAAATGTTTCCTTGTGTGCCTAATCCTATATTGGGGGCCATGGGGATAGAAAAGAAATATAAACAAACCATGACCCCTGCTTATAAGGAGCAGACCTCAACAGTATCCAATGGGCCATGAGTCACTGGGGACAAAGAGAAAATGGAGAGAACATCCCTGCACACAGTAAAAATTGCTTTAGGAGGCACAGTCTAACAAATACATCTTTCATCCATATGCTTTGAATTCTTATTTCACACTGCTTTGCCAAAAAGAATGAAATCCTACTGGGGTAGAGGAAAATGGCTTTAACAAACCAGTGTGGAAAAAGCCTATCTTTTGTTCAACTTGATGTTATGAAGTTAAATCAAACTGCAGACCAGCAACAATGAAATTTGTTCAACCATCATTGTTAACTTATATATTCATAAATGTTCATTGAATTGAATCAAATTTGTGATCACAAACTGGTTATCTCTTCTCTGTTTGGTTATCATCTCATCAAATCCTCTTCGTGCTCTGGTGCCCACTAGCCCTTCCTTTTTATTGTTTCCAAAGTTGTAATCTACCTATCACTTTTACTATTCCATTTTCCCTGAAATTTTCATTTTACCTTACTTAAAATCCCACTAAGCTAATCTTTGAAGAGTTGTATCTTTGGTCTACATTTTTACACTAACTTACTTCCTTTCCTGATGTCTCACTCTTTCACTTTGTTTAGCACAGGCATATTTCTATTCTCCATCCAGTCATCTCATCCTGTTTCTGAGCCTTATGTCAGGTCACATTACATTCTCAGAGACATCTCATTTCACAATTATTCATTTCTTTTGCTTCCTTCATTCAAACAGCTTGTGAAAGCCTGCCTCTTCCAGCAAGCATTCCCAATTGGAAAAGAGGTAACCATTTTCCTCTGGTCTTACACTATCTTAGAAAACTTGCAAACTCATAATCACGCCTTCATTTATTCTGTTTTATACTTAATCTCTTTGCTCTTATATTCTTAATGTATTTATCAGAGTAGAAAAGAGGACAGATCATTTTATTTTTCTTACATAGGACTATTAAGTCATGATCAGTGACCAAAATTGATTTTTTGAATTCTGGAATAGACTACATATCTATTTCAACTTCATGTATCCACATTAATCTCAACACGTATTGAGTATTATTTGGACAATTATTTGATACTTTTTGCTATGTACCATGATGTATATCAATAAGGATAACTTGATAATTTAATTTCACTTAATAATAGCATTAAGTGTCAAAAAGAAGAGTATATATTCTATGGAAGAGGTAATAGGGAGCCACTAGAGTTCTTCAATAGAGATGGAAGAGTGACATGATCAAACCTATGATTATGTAAATTACTTGGGTGGCTACTTCATGGTAGTTGGATTAGAGATAGATGACATTCCAGGAGACCAATTGAGGATACTTATTAGAATAGACTAGATAATAAATGATAACTGGGATGGTGGCAGTATGATTGGAGAGGAGGGAGATATGTGAAAAAAATTGTAGAAATGACAACATTTGGTAACTGGTTCAGTATGAGAGTAAAGAGTTGAGGATGTATGACTGGAAGGATCAGTACTCAACAAAAATAGAGATGTTCAGCAGAGAGGATTCGGAAGAAAATCTTAAAATTTCTGTTTCAGACATGTTGAATTTTAGATCCTTACAGGACAATTAGTTCAAAATGTTCATTCGGCTGTTGATGAGAGTAGAGCTTAAAAGAAAATTTGAGAAGGCAGTAATCACTTTCATATAAGGTGGGGGTAGGGAGATGATCAGGAAAGATTTCATGATGGGATTGTTATCTTAACCGTGACTTAAATGAAAAGAAGTATTTCAATAGCCAAAAATGAGGAAAAAAATACTTTCCAGTGTTACAAGAAAAGCCTGTTATAATTCAAGAGGAAATATAAAGATACCTGGTATTCAGGGAGTGACAATCTTTTTGGAGAGATGAGAGTGACACAAACAAAACAAAGAACAACACAAGGCTTTATATATCCTACAAATTGTGTTATTGACTTTAAGTACAGTAAGAACTCAAGGATTTTTTTTTTTATTTAAAGTCTGATATATTTCTCTGGGTCCTTAATTGAGAGAACTGAAGAGCCCCAAATAGAGAAACTTGCCAAGGTTGAATAAGCACATCTACCTCTGCCCTTATGTTGGGACCCCTTTGAGTCAACCTAACAGCAAAACAGTGTGAGTAAAATAAAGATACAAATTGTCAAAAGAGATCCATGACAGTATTATTTTATATTTTAACCTTTCATTGAATCAGTTTGCTATATAATACACAATCGACAAAGCAGTAAGTGCTGAAATGCTAAAATACATGCATCTTAATAAATTTGCATTTTGGTTTATTTTTATAATACTAAATTGAATAAGAGACAGGCATTTCCATTTTGGCCTATCTGAAACACATTTTCCTTCAACCTAAGGAATATAACTAAATCTCTTTTAGCAAAGTAATTGGATAACACAGGAAGGCAGAGCCAAAAGTGAAAGCAGGGACTCCCCTGAGCTCTCCCCCAAGCCCTTCAAATACCTCTAAAAAGTGACTCTGAACAAATTTTAGAGTGGCAGAACCCAAAAAGAGACAGAGAGAGGCAGATTACCAGCATAGGACAACCTGGAAGGTCAACAGGAAAGGTCTGTTGCACCAGCCAGAGAGAGGAGCTTCCAGTGCTCAGGGTGTAGCACAGATCTGGCCTCAGCAAAATCTGAGCAGGCCTCAGGGGACTGGATCGCCAGCAGCAGTGACAGTTTCTAGTCTTCTCAGCCCACAGATGCCAGAGATAAATTCGAAGGTCAGCTGGAGGGGTCTGTCTGAACTGGGTGAGAGAGAAGCGCAGTTTAGTGCAGGGCTGTAGGGCATGCCAATACAGGCCTGGCACCAGCAAACCAGGAGCAGGGCTTGGGAGTGACTGAATCAGCAGCAGTAGCTCTCACCTTCCCTTACTGACTTTGGAAAACCCAGAGAATATTGCCCCAAGAAAAATCCTGAAAGAGTAGAGTAAGCAGAAAGACGAGATACAGCAGTCTTTTAACTCATGAGGCCAAGAGAATTAACAGGAAAGGTCCCTTTTGCTGTGGCTGAAGAGGACCAGTATAGGAAGGGAGGCATCCCAGCAAGGCAGTGGCAAGCCCTACCTCAGCAAACCAGTAACCAGGCCTCTAGCCCCCAGCACAAGAAGCCTGGGACAGTGCCCACTGTGCCCCAGAAGCAGAGATCAACTTTAAAAGCCAGAAAAAAAGCAAACAACATGAGCAAAAAGCAGCATAGAAAAACAGTGACCATAAAGAAGTATCTTGGTGACAGGGAAGATCAAAACACAAATTCAAGAGAAGACAACATTGTCAATATACCCACATCTGAAACATCAGAGGGGAATATGAACTGGTCTCATGCCAAAAAAGCCTTCTTGGAAGAGATCAAGAAGGATTTTAAAAGTCAAATAAGAGAGAGAGAAGAAAAATCGAACAATTCCTTTAAAATTACAGTTGATAAAATGAAAAAAAAGTACACTGAAGAAAACAACTCCCTAAAAAGTAAAATGGGCCAAATGGAAAAGGAGATATAAAAGCTCACTGAAGAAAACAATTTATTAAAAATTAGAATTCAACAATTGGAAGCTAAGGACTCTATGAGACATCAAGAATCAGTCAAACAAAACCAAAAAAAATGAAAAAATAGAAGAAAAGGTAAAATACCTCTTTGGAAAAACAACTGACCTGGAAAATAGATCCAGGAGATAACTTAAGAATTAGTGGTCTATCTAAAAGCCATGATGAAAAAGAGCCTGGAAAGCATCTTTAAGGAGATCATCAAGGAAAACTGCCCTGAGGCCCTAGAACCAGAGGGTAAAATAGTCATTGAAAGAATTGAAAGAGTCTACCAATCACCTCCTGAAAGAGAGGTGAGTGAAAATGCCAAGGAATATTGTAGTTAAATTCCAGAATTATCAGGTCAAGGAGAAAATCCTTTAAGCAGCCAGAAAGAAACAATTCAAATATCGTGAAACCATAGTCAGGATTATGTAGGATCCTTTGCAGCTTCTACATTAAAAGATTAGAGGGCCTGGAATATAATATTCTATAAGGCAAAGGAGCTTGAATTACAACCAAAGTTCAACTACCCAACAAAATTGAGCACAGTCTTTCAGGGGAGGAGATAGACATTCAGTGATATAGGGGACTTCCAGACTTTGCTGATGAAAAGACCAGAGCTCAGTGGAAAATTTAATCTTCAAATACAAGACTCAAGAGAGGCATATAAAGGTAAACAGGAAAGGGGGAAAACAAAACAAAACAAAACGTTATTCAATAAGGGTAAACTGTTTACAGCCCTACATGGGAAGATGATACTTATAACTCTTGAGAACTGTGTCTTGATTACGACTTTTAAAAGGGATATACATAAATAGAGTGGGATGGGTTTAAGCTGATTTTGATGTGATGATAAAAAAACCTAATGAAGTGGTGAAAAGGAACTGTAATGGGAGAAGAGGAAAGGAGGAGGCAGAAAAGGGTAAATTCCATCACATGAAAAGGCACAAAGACATATTACAGTAGAGGGAAAGAAGGGAAGGAGATCAACATTGTTTGAACTTTACTCTCATCGGATTTGGCTCAAGGAGAGAATACTATACTTAGGTATAGAAATCTAACTTGCCATATAGGCAGTAGGAGGGGAAAGGGGAAAGAAAAGGGAGGGGCTGATAGAAAGGGGAGGGCAGATTGAGGGAGGCAGTAATCAAAAGCAGAGTAATTAATTGCATATAAAGGTAAGCTGTCCCTACCATGTGAGGAAAGGATGTGTTAAATGCGTCCTAAAGCATTTTTATTTCAGGAGACATTAGGTGCCTGTTGTGTTCAAGGAATTGTTTTAAATTATGAGGTTAAAAAGACAGGTATCGCATATACCCTGCTTTTTAAAAGGCTCATATTCTAATAGGAGGAAATGACATGTGTACATGTAACTACAATGAAAGGCAAGTACTATCTTTTCAAAGAGAAAGCATTTCCATTTGGGGTTAGGGGATGGTACTCGTGGGATTGTGAAGGAAGGCTTCATGGTAAAAGTGACACTCAAATTGGATATTTAAGGAAAATGTATTTCAAAACAAGAGAAAGGGAACTCATTACTGATAATAAATATAAGTTAAAATATGATAGCTGTTAGAAAGCTTACTAGGAGGAGAGTGACGCCATCAAGAGAAATAAGAAAAATGAGAGGGACAGATTTTTGGAAGATAAAATAAGTTCAGATTGGGGCATGTTTTTGAGGTCGAGGTAGGCCATCAGACAATTACAAATCATAGAATTGGCAATAATAAGACTAAAGTGGTGGAGAGAAGTGGTAGGTGGAGTTTTAGGAGTTACATACATTGGGGTCATAATTGAAATTCTGGGAGTGAATGAGATCACCATAGTAAAGAGACAGTCAAATGAGGAGAGACAAAGATAGAACTTTGGAGTGTACCCTCATTTAAGGAATAACTGTGGGAGGTGCTAGTAAAGGAAACAGAGGAAGGAAGCAGTCTGAGGAATGATATCTTGAAGAAATGTGGTTCACATTGTCAGATGCCTGAGATTGGTAAAGGAGAAAGACAGAAAAGAGGACAGAAAAGGACTTAGCCTTAAGGTGGTCATGAATGATTTGAAGAGAACTGTTTGAATGGAGTTGAAAGGACATTACATAGGCGCATTATTTTCAACTGTCTATTATGTGATCTTTTTTTTTCCTCTTATAGAAAGTTGAATTATATACTATAAATGCAACTGTGGATGTGGTCATTTTGGTTTGTTTGCTGTTATGTGATGATGCTTCAAGGGAAGACTTGGAAGAATGGTGGAAAAGGAGATGAAGAGCTTAGTTTTGAATTCTTATTGAAAGTAGCTTATATTTAACCAAAGATATCTTTTATGTGTCGATTTTTTTTCTTACAGGTCGTTTAGGCCAACTAGGTTTGAAGGAAGGATTTTCTTCTGCTGTGAAAAATATCAGTTCTGTGATTTGTATGTTCATACAACATTCAAATGAAGAAGGTAAAAATAGTTTTATAAAAATCATTAAAATCATTTTTTTATTATACTTCTTAACCTTAAGTCTTATCTCTGTTGATAAGCATAGATTTTACAGAAGAGAAATTAAGTTACAAGAACAGCAAGAACACCATGTAGGTTTTTAGTGATACATTTTAGTTTTCTCAGAAGCTATAGTGTTAGACTTAATTCCTCCTATTCTCTTAGCATTGATATATTTTATCACTAGAGAAAAGAGAACTCAAATCTTGATCTAGCAAAGGTGTCTCTACACATCACGGAGCCTTTATAAATAGAACTTTTCTCTGTGTTGATATCCTTCATTGTAATTTGTATCATATTTGATTTTGTATTTGTATATATTTGTTTTTCTTTTTTTTTATTTTAATTTTTACGCAATTGGGGTTAAGTGACTTGCCCAGGGTCACACAGCTAGTAAGTGTCAAATGTTTGGTCTGAGGGTAGATTTGAACTCAGGTCCTCATGACTCCAATAGAGCAGCCTGGCGCTCTATCCACTGTGCCACCTAGCTGCCCCCTAAATATTTGTTTTTCATGGGAAGAGCTCAAAGTTCAGAGTAATCCTTTTGCCTACTCTGTGATCCCAGTACAAAATGATCTATTTTTAATGTGGAGAAATTGAGGCCTAAAGAGTATACGTAACTTCAAGTTCTCAAGCAAATTTGGAGCTCGGTGGAATATGGCCCTCAGATATCTTAAATGATGGCTCCCTCACCATGAAATCATGATTATTTCAGATGTGAGTCATGGTCAAATTGCTCCATTAAGACTTCAGATCTAGCCTGATGGTGTTTGCTGTATCTCTGCAGTTCCTTCTGGCTGATTCCTTTCAGGATATTGTGTATCTCTGTCTCTCTGTATAAAGCACTTAGCATAGTGCCAGGCATGTAATAGACACTTAACAAATACTTGTTTCCTTTCTCTGTGTAAGAATATAGTGACCTAAGTGAACTAAGACTGAAGAAGAACTGAGTGAGATCTAAGACCAAGTCTTCTTAGCAGTGCATAGATAAGCCATAAGATAGTGGGAGTTAGAGCTACAAAGACCCAGAGAGATCATCTAATTCCCTTCATTTGTAGTAAAGGACATGAAAGTGCCCAAGGTCACACAGCTACTTTGTGGGTGAGCTAGGATTTGAACCTAGACATTAGGTCTAGAACCTAGACCTAATGTCTTTAAATCTAGTATTCTCATCACTATACCTTACTGCCTCTTGGATTTGTCATGCCATCTAGGGCTACTGTAGCCCTCACTGCTTTCATTTATTATGATTATTTTTTCTCTTCATCTTTTTTTAAATTTTTCATTTTCCAAAGTATATTTCATGGTATCCAAATTATATGAATAGGCTATCATATGTAAATTTTTCAAAAATTCTTAATACATTTTTCCAGAGCTTAAGTAATAATGACTGCCTTAAACTCTTTCCAGATGTACCCTGGAGTATTCAGTTAGCAGCTGTATACGCTCTTTGTGACTTGAGTCCCAGCAATCCAGCAGAAGTGTCCAAGGTACTAGAAAATTGGACAAGAATGACCACAAAGAACATTCCCTCTGCTGTTATGAGCTGCTTAGCTGAAGTCAACTTGTTGTGTGCAGCAGACCTCAGCTAAACCACGGAGGAGAAAGACAGTGCATCTGTCCAAGTGCCTTTTTGTCTTTATCAGAAGAATTGGTTGATATAGTTGAGAAATGATCAAAGCAATACCAACAACAAAACCAGGCAAAAGACAGACCTTCCTTATTGTTGTAGGCAGAAAAGAAAAAGTAGGATTGACTTTATTAGAAGGCATGTCCTTCACAAAATTATCGTATTATTGACTATACATTTCACATAAGCCTGACATGTTCTAAATGATGATGGGTTGAAGTATTGTATTATGATCAGATAACAAAAACTTGAACTTTGCCCTTTTTGCTGCAGAAAGTATCTTTTTTAGTGTTGGCTTTTAAAAAATATATATGTGACATTTTAAATTTAATCTAACAAAATGAAAATGCTATTGGTTCTTGAACCGGAACAGTTTCTGGACTATGCACTCAAGACTAGAGAATTATATAGCTAAAAAAGACTTGGATAGCAGAGTCTTCCGTTACTGAGCCTAGGGATGGGCTACAAAACTGTATTTTTTGTTTTTAGTGGGCTTCTGGAGAGAATAAAAGACAAAGCTCTTGCCAGAAATTGATTTTAACTTATTTTCTCCTCATTTGTAAACTTCAGTAAAACTGTTCAGTTTCATCCTATTGTAGCAGGAAAGGGCATCTGAGAAGTAAAACTAAACTCTAAATGCAGTTTTATGTATCAATTACATGTATATAGAAGATTCAGAGATAACCAGCAGATCTCTGTGTATGTTTTGTATATACAGTATAATGCTATAATGTGTTTCACATTTGATGATGTTCCACTTTGGGAATTTTAGTGTTTGTATATAGAAAAGGGGTTTAATAACTCACCATGGTTCTGATTTGTCTTGTATTCATCATTTCTTAAAATGCCTGTACATGTACATGTTCTTCGTTGTTTTTTATAATAAAAACAAAATGAACCATGCAAACTGTCTGTATCAATAAAGAACAATACTTGTCATCATTTATTCCTATAAATATTGAAAATAGGTGGTAGACACAGAAACTTCTTTAGAAAATCACTTTTTGATCATATGGAACATTGGTTGCTTTTGAGACCTACTCATACTAATTCTACTAATACTAGTCCTAATACTAAACCTACTAATACTAATTAGTTTCTCTAATACTAGGTCTACTAATACAGTTCTTCTAATACTAATTTCTCAAATACTAATAGCTTACATTTTTATAGCACTTTAAGGTTTGTAAGGTTATATGTACATGTATATATATACATACACATATGTATATATATACATACACATATATGTATGTATATATATACACACGTATGTAGTCCCATCATTTCAATCCTGTCTTACTCTTCATGACCCCATTTGGGGTTTTCTTGGCAGAGATATTGGAGTGGTTTACCATTTCCCTCTCCAGCTCGTTTTACAGATGAGGAAACTGAGGTAAACATGGTTAAATGACTTGCCCAGGGTCACATAGCTTGTAAGTGTCTGAAGTCATTTTTGAACTCGGGTCTTCCTGACTCCAGGCCTGGTGTTTTATGCACTGTGCCACCTAGCTGCCCCTACAGACACACACAGGCAGCTAGGCGGCACAGTGGATGGATGTGTGTGTGTGTGTGTGTGAGTGTGTGTCTATACGTCTGTGTATGTATGTGTGTGTGTATATATATATATATATATACACACACACACACATAAAAGCACTTAGAGATCTGTGACCATCTCTATCCATCTATATCTATCTTTCTATCTACTTAAGCACTTAAAGAGATCTCTGACATTTTATTGGTGTGGGTACTTCATCAATGACGATTGTGGCCCCTTCATTCTTTACTAGGTGGTCTTCGAGTTACTTGACCACCCTCCCCCCCCATTCATCATTTGCTGTTGAGCCTCACTGACCTTTGCCATGTTTGTCCTGCAGTGACAGACTTTGTTGCCAGTGTTTGAAACCTTTCTAGCCTAAGGTAGAATCTTCCCAAGCTATATTACACTGACCTAGCCTTTCAGAGAAGTCACGATCATACTTTCACACCAGTTTGAGGCACCACAATGAGACTTCAATAATACATTTGCAGCCTGTTTTATTCTTTCCTAGTGTATTTCAGTAGTAGAACAGATGTAATACCAAGAAAAAATTTTTAAATAGTTTTGTGGTATTCTCTTGAATGCCTTCTTACTAGAAATCTACGTTATTGTTCGACATCTGTCAAACAATTGCAGGTTTTTCCTTCACAATGGCCATTTGCTCTTTTAAAAAACTTAGTCAAGTTTTTGAACTCAAGAATTGATATTCCACATTTAACATGTCTTTTTTTCTTAGTTTTTTAAATTCTAAAATTTAGTGAACACCAAAAGAGAACATTTCCATATACAAATAGAACAGGAAATAATCATGTGAAACTACAAATCTCTGTTACATAAAATTACCCTTTTAATACCAGTATATAATGTAATCATTACTTTAAAAAAATACAATATATTAGTGCCTTTGGTTTTTCTATCTCTTAAATTCACAGTATTTCTCCCCTCCCTCCTTCCAGAGAGAGAGCCATCTCATAGAAGAAAGAATATTTTTAAGAGGAAAGGAAAAAAAAAAACTAGCTAAAAGCAATAAATACATTTAAGTCTTGAAAATATTCAGTATTCTAAAAAAAAATGCAGTATTCTGCATTCATGGACCTCCCACCTTTACAAAGGAGTGGTTGGGGGGGGTATGTGGGGTATTTCCTTATGCCTCTTTTTTTGGGGCCATCTTTCTTTGTAATTTTTCAATGGTCACTCAGTTGTTTTGTAGTTCTTTGCATTTGTGTAGTCTTTTGTGTATATTGTTTTCTTTGCTGTTCACTGGGCATCATAGTGTAAGCTTTTCCATGTTTTCTGTAGTTATCCATCACTTCTTAGAGCACTAACATTCCATTATGTTCTTATTCCACAAACATTTAGCCATTTTCTGTCCAATATACCTTGAGATGACTTACCAGTAACCAATTAAATTCCTTTAAGTGATAATAGGACTGAAAGGAGATGGCATGTTCATCCAATTTGCAGCTGATATAACTGAGAAGCAAGACTAACAGCATGACAGGAGCCAAAAGGATCTTTATAGGCAATATAGCATTAGGCTGAATTTAATACGACGGAATTTAGCAATTCAGTAGGGATAAATGTAAAGTCTTCCACTTAGAAAAAATAGAGGCCCAAGGCATTGTTCTGAAAAATACCTGTGGACTGCAAGCTCAATGAGACAGCAATGTGATGTGGAAGACAGAAAACACATTCCTGGGTTGCATTCATGAGAGGCATAGCTTTAATGAATAAGAAGTTGATGATAGTACCACCATACTCTGTTCTTATTAGATCTCATCTGTGATTCAGGGTTCAGTTTTGAGCAATGTGGATTAAGATAAGTAAGAAGTGTAACAGTGTTCAAAAGCAGACAACCCAGATGGTGAAGGGCTTTGATGCCATGTCATATGAGGATTAGTTGAAGGAACTGCGTCTATTTGTTGCTTGGTTTAGTCCAATTCTTTGTGACCCCATTTGGGGGTTTTCTTGGCAAAGATACTGGAGTAGTTTGCCATTTCTTTCTCCAACTCATTTTACAGATGAGGAAATGGAAACAAAAAAGGTTAAGTGACTTGCCCAGGGTCACAGCTAGTAAGTGTCTGAGGTTGGATTTGAACTCAGGTTTTCTTGACTTCAGCACCCTCCCCCCCCACCCCATTCCACTGTAGTACCTAGTTGCTTGCAGGCATATTTAACTTAGAGTATAGAAGAAAAGAGAAGAAAATAGGAGGTGGGTATTATTCCCATTACGGATGAGAAAACTGAGGAAGACAGGTTAAGTGACTTGATCAGGGTCACATAGCCAGTAATTATATAAGGCTGGATGTGAACTTGGATCTTCCTAATTCCTGGTACTAGAGCTCATTTCATTAACTGATGAATCTACCACAAGTGAATCTTGAGACTTTGGGTGTTTCATTGCATCGTGGCATTTCGCCCCCCTCTCAAACCAATATTTCTGTTAAGAGCTCCATTATCCTCCCAGTCGCCCAGGCTTGCAACTTTAGAGTTGTTCTTATCTCTTCTTCCTCCCCCTGGCTTTCCTCCCCTACATCCAGTTATGTCCATTTGACCCACAATATGGAGGTCTTACATTCATCCCCTTTTCTCCGCTCCTATAGTCATTGCCCTAGTTCAGGCTCTCATAACTTTTTTGTCTGGATTATTGCATTAGCTTCCTAATTGATATCCCTGTTTGCAGCTTCTCTTTACAATCAATCCTCCACACAGCTGGTGAGCTGATAATCCGAAAGCATATTTCTTCTCATCTTTGTATCCCCAACACCTAGCACAGTGGTTTGGTGCTTAATAGGCAGTTAAATGACAGTTGATTGATGTCCCTCCTTTCTTCAAGAAGTATCAGTGGCTTTCTTCAGTTTTACTACACATTACTCTCCTTCAAGCATTCTTATGCTTCTTCCAAACTGGCACGCTTGATTCGCTTAGACTGACCCTAATTCCTGGGATGCACTCACTCCTTCAGGGATTAGCTACACAGGAGGTGTACGTAGGAGGACTAGCACCTCTGGTGTGAGGGTTCACCAAGCCTCTTTGAGGGCTGCTAATCCACCTGTGGTTTCCACCTTCCCCCAACTCTCACCTGTGGCTCCAAGAAGCTGTAGCATGCGCAGTGGCTACACCCTTGTAAAACCCTCTTGGCAGATAGGCTAAACCAGGGTGAGGGTAATCAGCAGGCTTTAAACTGGTGGGTGAGTTACGGAGATATCAATCCCAAGCATGTGAAAACTTCCCCTGGCGGAATAGGTGGATGAGAAGGAGACCATGGCTGAAGCAGGTGCTGTGGAGCACCTAAAGCCTAGTCAGATATTGAAGATGCTAAAATCATCCATTGCACCAGGGGTCATGACCAGTCGTCTTGACTTTTGTCCTGCCACTGGACTTTGATGACTCTAGGAAAGAGTAAGGATGACAATTGTGCAGCTCTGCTTCACTTAAATCCAATTCACTGGCAAGTCAAGGTGACCCACCCAGTGATGTTATTGACCTCTTCAAAAAATTTAGAACAAACAACAGGAGGTCTATCCTAATCCTCCCAGCTGCTAGTGCCCTATCCCTTCCTAGAAACTGCTTTGTTTTTACTTTATATGTATTTTGTATTTATCCGTATTCGTGTTGTTTTTCTCCAAATACAATGTATGTTCATTAAAGGGCAGCCAGAACTGGTTGGTTTGTTTTTTTTGTTGGGGGTGGGGCTAAAGGTGGGGGTAGGTATTTGTATTCCCAACATTCAGCACAATACCTGGCACAAAGTAGATGCTTAATAAATGTTGAATGTGTGAAAAGGATAGAAATCTGTGAGGACTTGTTCACAGGAGAGAGGGAGTAAGAGGAATGAGGGGAGGGAGAGAGAGAAGGAGAGAGAAGGAGAAGCAGTAAGCAGTGAGGGAGAGGGAGGGAGAAGAAGAGAGATGGAAAAAGAGGGGGAGAGTCAAAATATGAGAGGAGAAAGACAGAGAGAGAGAGAGAGTGAGAGAGAGAGAAGGGGGGGCGTATGATCTAGGTAGGGAGTGGGAGATTCTTAAGCCAAAGTTTTCAAGCACATCTTGAGTCTGAAGGCAGAGTCAAAACTAATGCCTTTCAATGCCGCAGATTAGAGGTGACAGAAATTGTTGACTGTGCCTCAGTCATTTCACTACGTCAGACAGTGAGGTCATCTTTCTGCACAGAGGATACAGCCTAATTCAAGGCAATAGTAGTATGACTAGGCTACAAGCAAATAAAAATAAATGGGACTAAGCAACTGATTCACTTAATCAAAATTTGAATATTGATCAATTGCTGAGAAATTGTTTTTCTATCTCTAACATTATTACATTTTTATATCTTTTATGTAGTTATTTTAGATATAGGAAGTACTCTTCACTACAATGCTTTAGAATGCCTTCTTTAAAAAAAAATCTTGGAATGATGCACTATGTCATTATCACTACTCATTTTGTTTTTGACATTAAAAAAGAAGACAGCAATACCTACTGTTTTGCCAGCAGAGGGTGCTCATGCCAAATGCTTGCAAAACAACCAAAGGCACCTTAGTTTGAGTCAAACTGGTCTTCAGAAAGTTGCTTTATGAAAGGTTTTTATGTAGAAAGAAATATATTGCCACTAATTTTGGGCATTAAATGTCATTCTTTGCCATTTTCACCCAATGACCCTGAAAGGCTCTGTGTTGGTCTTTAGGTTGTTGCTGTTTTCAATAAGCCATTAAGTGGCCTGTTTCTGGGTGATCTTAAAGGGGAGGAAATTTAAAGGAGGAAATGCCGTATATAAAATCGGTTGGTCATGTGAGTCTAATTAAGATGGGTGTTGAAACTTGCCTATGCAGCTTAGAACCTATTCCCCAGATAGTGACATTGAACAAAACACACTCAGCTTAAAGGGACCTTGAACATCATCCAGTCCAGTCCTCTCATTCTGAAGATCAGTAGACTGACATGCAGAGGGAGGAAGTGATTTCTTCAAGGTCACAAACAAATACCTTTAAAATGAATATCTTCTTGCAACAAGATATCTAAGTCCTTTTTGATTATTTCCAGGAAATTCCAATTCAGTAAAAACACCAATACAATTATACCTCTCTTCAAACAAGTCTAGTATATGAAGATCCAGATGAAAAATATGAAGTAAAAGGTGATTGCTTTTTCTATGGAAAGATTTGAAAGGGAATATCTATAAATATTAAGCCCTCTTAGTTCAAATACTCTATATATGTCTATATACACATATACATACATGCATACATACATATATGCATGTGTATACATACACACACACACACTTACATAGACACACAACATTTTCCCCTAGTGTTTTGTCCAGACCACTATTGGGAATGAAGAGAGGAAACAAGCATATATAAGGTGCCTAATATGCAACAAGCACTTATGCTAAAAGCTCTTTACAAATATTATCTCACTGAGCCCTTACAACAACTCTGGGAGGTGGGTACTATTATTATCCTCATTTTACAGTTGAGAAAAGTGAGTCAAACAGAGGTTAAGTGACTTGCCCAGGGTCACACAGCTAGTGTCTGAGGTCAGATTTGAATTACGGCCCTCCTAACTCCAAACCCAGAATTCTATCCTCTGCACCACCTCGCTGCCTCAAATGGAGATCATTACTTCCTTGGACCCATTTCATTTTGGGGCTAATTCTAATTGTTAAGTTTTACATTGAAGTAAAATAGTCCCCTTAATCTTAGTTATGAGGAGAGGGGAATATATACATGGGCCACATATAGAAGAGGAGTGTATCAGTTCATATACCTCATACCTATTCTTCTTAAAATAAGCTTCTTGACATTATGCTTAAGCTATGGTTTATTTAAAAGCTTCAGTGTCCTGGATTGTAAATGCTTCTTCAATTCTAGTGGCCAAGAACCCATAGGAGGTATGAATTAGGTCAACCCTTTTAAAGTAATCTATCCCAGTGAGTTATAGGATACGTAGATCCCCATTCTCTGTGGTCAAAGGAGGGAGGAATGCTGCTGTCCAAGGTTCCAATACCATGGGCAAGACCTGAAGAATTGATCAATGGTTCATTTGTCACTGTCTTGTGTAAATGTAACAAACTTATTACGATAAAAATGGATAAGAGATTATTTTTCCAGCTATAATATAGGTTCAATGAGAGATGCTTTTTTTAAAAAAATAAGATTTTTAAAAATAAGGCAATACTATTCATTCAGATGAAGATTGATTCCTGTTATTATTTCCTAGCAGCTACAGTACTCTCCTCCCTGCCTCCTCACACATATACATACATTTAGTTCTGATGGGAATTTGTTTCAATGCAATTGATATATTAGGCAACATTTTGAACATAATGCACACTTTCTAGTTCCTTTTTCATAATTTTGCCTCAAGAATGCAGGAAACTGCACCACTTTGCAGTAACTCACAAACTGCAACTCTTCCTATGCCCACTTCCATAAGCAAATTTCAGGGTAAAGTGCATTATTTATTGCTATATTTTGGTGCAATAGAATATGTGGGTTGCAAAGGACTGGTTTGCACCATTACCCACCCCTTGTTCATTCCCCCTTGACCTCCTTCCCAAGGCCTGAAGTTGCAACCTGCTCAGCTCAATTGTGCAGCCTGGGGTGCAGCCCAAGTAGTATCCAGAGGCCACAGATTCTGACTACTATTTATGGTAGGATGTATGTATTTCTTAGCCATTTAAAATGTAATGTTACCATTTCTATTAGGTTCCTATTGTGTTTTTCTTTAATTTTTCTGGTCACTAAAGAAATTTTTGAGCGTTGTGTCCCTAGCCACATTTTCTCCATAAGCCCTGTGGTTTTTATTATGCTATTTTGTATAGAGGGGTGTTTTGGGGGGGAACACATATGTTGTGTTATAGAAGAACTGACTACCTATATACCTTCACACACCACACCCCCCAGCACTGAATTTCTCCAGAAAAGTCACGGGATCAGAGATTGGACTTCAGCAGTCATCTAGTCCAATGGTATCAAATTCAAAAGGGCAGCTAGATGTCACAGTCAATAGAGTATCAGCCCTGGAGTCAGCAAGACCTGAGTTCAAATCCAGCCTTAGATACTTACTAGCTGTGTGACCCTGGGCAAGTCACTTAACCCTATTTGCCTCTGTTTCCTCTTCTGTAAAATGAGCTAGAGAAGGAAATGGCAATCTACTCCACTGTCTTTGCCAAGAAAACCCCAAATGAGGTCACAAAGAGCCGGATACAACTGATTAACAAATCTAATTCAAATAGAATAGGTGATCATTAATCCACATAGAAGCATTCCTACTAGCACTGGGGAGTATTGTGAGCTGCTTGACATTTCCAATCTCTTCCAGGCCCAGCAAGGTTAAGGCATTTGACTAAGGTCACATGGGTAATGGCAGAGCCAGGATTCAAACCCAGGTTTTCTTACTCTGGAACCAGTGTTGAAAAGTGTCTTGAGACTTGTTTCCTTTCACAGAAACTCAGGTTGCAAGGTAATGCTATGAACAGAGGAAGTTCTGATTCCTGCCTCAGTGAAAAGAGCTTTAAGTAATATCTAATTGCTTTTCAGCTTGACATTTGCCTCTTAATACACTCAAACATTTTCATAAGCCATATATAGGGCTGTCACGGTCTGCCAATCATTTTGTTCAACACAGCAAAACGGCTTATAATAGTATAGGTTAGGAAGTAATTGTGTAGGTGAGGAACCAGTAGGCATTCGTACAATTGAATTTGATGGAAGTAAAGTGGAATTCTCCCTCTCCTCACAACCCTTGCCTCCTCCCCATAAATGGCTTTTTATTGGTTTTGTATGTAGTGGCAAATGGATGCCTAGGTATATGTTCTACTGTCCACTCTAAACTATACCTAATAATCAAAGGGGGAGGTTTTCATAAAGCAAGTGGAAAAAATATTAATCCTATAGCATTGTTTTGGAAATTAAGTAAGAAACTGCAACTAAGAAACAAGAACACTCAGCCAGGCATGCTCTCTTTCTCTCTCTCTCTCTCTCTCTCTCTCTCTCTTTCCAGATTACTTTAGGAGAAAAAAAGACTGGGTCTCTGAGGTTAGAGGAACATTTCCTTTGGGTGCAAACATGGATAGGACTTTCAATTAGAAACTGAAGTTTAATTCCTTGGGAAGAAAATAATCTTTTCCCATAGACAAGCATTGTATTCTTATAGGTAAGGCTATCTTAGTTCTGACAGCTAAGTTAATGTATGTAATAAAGGACTTCTCTACTACAAAAGGGGAATAGTTAATAAACATTTGTTAAGCACCTTCTTATGTTCAGGGCACTGTGTTAAACATTAGGGATACAAAGAATGGCAAACACAATCAGTCCCTGTTCTAAAGAAGCTCACAGGTTCATGGGAGAGATCATATACAAACAGGATATGTTCAAAATAACTTAGAAACAATCAGAAAAGAGAAGGCACTAGAATTAAGGGGGAACAGAAAAATCTTGGACTTGAGGGAAGCCAGGAGATAAAGATGAGGAGGGAGAGTAGTCCAATCACGGAGGACAGCCTGTAAAAATTCCTGGAGTCAGGAGATGGAGTATTTTGTTCAAGGAAAAACAAGGGGATCAGGGCCATTGGATTATAGCACAGTTGTAGGGTGAAAGGGGTAAGAAGAGTGGGGAAAGGGTGGGAGGAGGGCAAGTCATGAAGGGCTTTGAATTCCCAACAGGAAATAAGGAGAAAATAATGGACTGCCCTAAACTCACATTGTATCTTTGCTCACATTGTTCTCTCTGAATGTAATGTTCTCCCTCTTCCTTTTCACCTTTGGAACATCCTCTCTACCTGCCTTCTTTAAAGCTTAATCCCTAAAGCACAAATCTCACTCCCTTCTTCAAGAAGCTTTGAGGAGTCCATATTGCCTGAAGGATAATATGCTATTCTTCTATTTGGCATTCAAAGCCTGTCACAAGCTGGCTCTAGCCAATCTTTCTATGATGGTCATACTTTATTCTCCTTCATATATTCTACACTCCAGCTTACCTGACCTACTTTCTGGTTCCCTACACATAAAATTACATTTCTCACTTCTATTCCTTTTCAGTGTACATGGGATGGTGTCCTTACCTTTGTCTCCTGGAACCTCTAGCTTTCTTCATGGTTCAGCCCAAATGACACGTCCTTCATGAGGTCATTTTGCTGTTAATGCCACTTCCCCAAAAGCACCTTGTATTATGTGTCTGTCTACATTCTGTGTTCGTTTACTTGTGAACAATTTGTATTGTTCTGGTAGAATGTATTATCTTTAAATCAATGACTGTCTTACTATTTATTTATATCCTTGGCTTCTAGCACGGTGCCTGGCACATAGTAGGCACTCAGTAAATGTTGTTTTTTTTAAGGCAGAATGTCACCATTCCCTTCTTAGACTTTACATAATCTTTTGAACCTCCCTAATATATTTATCATGTATTATTGTATATGTCATAACCCCCTACAATATTGGAAGTCAGTGAGAGAGCAGGATCAGGTCTTAGTTATGCTTTCCATCTTCCCTAGAGTCTAGCGTAATGCTGTGTATATTCTATGCTTAATAAATGTTTGTTAAATTGATTGGAATTGTGTAGTGGTGTGTGTAAAATCCAATGATAGTAACTTGTATAAGGCCATCCATTTATAGTAGAGTTGTATTGGACATAGAATTCCCAGTCTACAGAAATTAGCTATGAAAAAGAACTCCCTGTAGAAAATCAACAATGAACTAGATATGCTTTAAACCCAAATTCAGGCAAAATGAAAGTTTTATGTAGCCATTGATTCCATCATCCTTGCCTTCCTTCTAGTTTCAGGATCATATGGGTAATAGCAACTTGTTGTGGTTGATGTTTGGAATTTTTTAAGTGTAATGGATGGAGGAATCAGTTAAAGAAGGTAAGAAAGCAAGACATGCAAAAAGAAACTAAACAGGACAATTACAATCCATCTCCTCCAGCTGTCCTCTTCCCATCCTCCCCATACATGTCCAAGGTGAGCAATGTAACTTGAGGAGGCAGCCTCCAATTTATTAAACAGTTTGGGCTCCAAAAAGTCATTTGTAAAGTCAGATACTTGCAACTTAGAACACCATTTCCCTTTGAAGCAATGGTAGAAATAGTGTCTTAATTCTCAAGTCAGCTTCTCAAATCTTAGTTTATAATTTACATGAAGTATATTATTCCAGATATGAAAAAGCATCAATAAGAAAAGGTAATTTAGACTTATCTTTTTAAAAAGTATATTGTAAATGGAATAGCCATCAACATAAGCAAATATCCAAATAAAATTAAATCATATATAAACCATGAACTATTACAATTTGACATATAAATGTAATGTGTATATTAGCTTTAGCAGAATAACAATAACATTGTATTTGCTTCTTCTTCTGATCTTTTTTCTTTTGTATACATAACCAGATGTTGCTATCATTTTATTTTTATATAATCAGAGTGTGTTTATTGTTCTGATTTCACTTTCTTCACTTTGTATGACACTTTTCATAAGTTTTCCAATATTCCTTTATATTCTTCATTATCTGTCATTTCTCATAGTGTAGTAACATTCTATGATACTGAAATACCAATCCACTTGAATCCATTAAGTATTTATTAAGTTCCTACTATGCACGATGTTGAATAGGCGGTGGAGGTAGGAAAAAATATCATCACACTCAAGGGGCTTACTAAAAGGGTAGGTTAGAATAGAAGGAAACACTACAAAAACATAAGTATATGAATGATACTTTGAGGATGGAGGGAATCATGAAAGGCTTCTCACCTGAGCTGAGTCTTGAAGGAAGCCAGGGGTGTTAAGAGGAGCATGAGCAGGGAATGCATTTCAAGTATTTTCTATACAAAGGCAAAGAGATGGAGTTCAGAGATTGGGGAACATCAAGATGACCTAACTAGAATGTGAAATGAACAAGGGAGATAAAAAGAAATAAATCTAGAAAACTAGAAAAGCCAGGCTGTGATAGGCTGTAAATGCCAAGCTGAGGAATTTATATTTTATCCAAGAGGCAATAGGGAGCCATTTAAACTTCTATAGCAGGGGGAAAACATGCTCAGGCTTGTGCTTTAAGAAAATTATTTTGGTAGCTGTGTGGAGGATGGGTTGGAGAGGGGAGCAAGTAGAAACAGATCAATTAAAAGGCTATTACAATAATCCAGGAGAAATGTGATAAGGATTTGAATCTAGATGGTAGCTGTGTAAGTGGAAAGAAGGGAACAGGTGTAAGAAATGTCACAGATAGAACCAATAAATCCTGGCAATTGATTGTACACAGGACGTGAGATTGAGGAGTGAGATAAAGGTGATTCTGAAGTAGGAAACTTTGATAACTAGAAGGTTTACCTTTGAAAGTTTGGAAGATAGGCAGGTTTAGGGGATAAGATGACAAGTTAAGTTTGACATGTCCAAGGAGTTCAAGCGGATATGTCCAATAAGCAATTGATGATGTGACTGGAGAAAGAGACTAGAATTAGATACATAAATATGGAAATAATCTGCATAGAGATAATAATTGAACAATGATTTATTGAGCCATTCCCAAATCATAAACATAGAGGTTATTTCCAGTTTTGGTTTTTTGCTATTAACAATAAAGATCCTATGAATATTTATTTTTATACCCATATGTCTCCTTTTCTTTTTAATACATTTTAGGGTACAGTCTTTAGAGTGGCATTATCTGATAAAAATGTATGATCAATTTTGTAACTTTTAATGTATATTGTCAGGTTGCTTTCCAAAAAAGATCCTACCTATTTAGAGTTCCACCAGCATTGTAGCAATGAGTTTGTTTCACTATAGCTATGTTGTATTTTAATTTTCTTGCTTTTAAGGGTCTTTGCCAATTTGCTGAGTCTAAGAAGATATTTTGGAATTGTTTTATTATATATTTTTTCTCAATTGTTAGATAACTTGAATAGTTTTACAAATAGTTATTAATAATTTGTTTCTTCTTTCAATAACTGTTGGTATTCTTTTCCTAATTGTCCGCTGGCCAATGAACATTGCTCTTAATTTTTTTGTCAATTTTTAAATAGACTTTTTAAAATATATTTTTAAAAAATCAGATTTATATACTACATTTTCCCTAATGTTTTTTCTTTTATGTTTGACACATTACTTTTAGTTACACAAAACTTTATTTTAAAATATTCATTTATTTTTTTCTTGTGATATAATTTATTCTATACAATCCATAATTTCTTCTTTTTCTTTGACGAGAATTTCCTCATTTCCACAGATAAAAATCAATACATCTTTTCTTGTTCTTCTAGTTTCATGTGGGTTTTTTATATTTAGATTGTCAGTTCATTTGAAATTTACTATAGTATATGAGATATGGACCTCATCCCATCCCAACAGTTTTATTGAATAGTTACTCCTTTTCCCAATGTTTCATAATTTTGTATTTATAAAACATTAATATATTGTATGCCTTTGTGTCTAATTCTGGATTTTTTCCCATTGATCTATTTTTGTCCAGTACCAGATAGTTTGGGAAATTGCTACTTTATAGTATAATTGGAATTTCACAGCTCAATTTCTCCTTCCTCAATGTTTATCTCATAGTGGCCTTTTATATTTTTGTCCAATTGTCCTGCATAAATTTTATTATAAATGTATCAATTAAGTAGCTCACTGCCATTCTGATTACATTAAATCTGTAGATTAATGCGGGTACTGTTAGCATTTTTATTGGTTTAATTCACCCTCTCTCTAGTTGTTTAATCCATCACTTATGTTTGTCAAAACTATTTTTATGGTTATCTTTGATAGATCTTATGCGTTTTTACTGGTCCAGTATCCAAGTATTTAAAATCTTTTGTTATTGTTAATGCTTTTTTTTCTTCCTAAACTCTCTAAGCTTCATTTTCCTCATTTTTAAATTGAGAAGACTAGAATTAATCTAAGTCTGTTACAACTTTAAGTCTGTGATCTTCATTGCTGTTACTGAGATATAAAAATGTTGGCGAATTTCTATGCTCTTACCAAAGTCATTTAGATCTGTAATCAGTTTGTTTTTTTCGACTCTTGGATTTTCTAAATGTACTATCCTCCTTGATCTGTCACTGTACTGCTGTGGGTACTCCCTTCATTGAGGCAGCTTGAAATTCCTTCATGATTTCTCATCCTGTGCAAATCTTGTCTGTGTCTTTTCATAAATGCTCCACAGAATATCTACCCAACATGCTGGAGGTTCAGTCTTCATGGATGCTAAGGCAGCACTCTGTTATACATAATTCTTTCCACATGACCCACCCACATCCTTTTCTGTCTACACATGTTCTCAGTGATGTCATTTATGACACTTCTTATGTGCAAGTTATCCATAACTGGCAATAAACTTTGTTCAGATTCACCCGTTCACCCATACCCATCCATTAACTTTTTTTTCAATTTTGTTAGCATTTAGAATGCATAGAGTTCTCTCACTGTTTTCTTAACTTTAATTCAATGTAACAAAACAAGTTTGCTTTTTAATTTATCATCTTATTGATCTTCTCATTTCTGATTTTGGTCATTTGATTTTTCTTTTTTCTTCAATAACTCTCAATTTTGTTATTGAGTATTATCTCAAATTTATTATTATTTTTTAAAGTCTTCATTTCAGGTTTTACCAATTCAATTTTTCTTTTTTGTCTATTTTGTTGATTTTTTTTCCTCTCATTTCTTTTTATCCTACTTTTAGTAAATTAACTTTTTCATTTTCTATTTTCTCTGGAACTTGACTGGAACCAGTTACAGAATGGGTATGCATAAATCAAATTAGAACTAGAAGCAGTGGACAGAAGTTACAGGAAAGGAGTTTTCCTAATAATTAAAGCTGTCCAAAATGGAAAGGGTTATCATGGTATGTAATAAGTTCCCTTTCACTGAGGGTGAAGTGCAGACTGAATGATCATTTACCAGGGATGTTATAGAAAGCATTCATGTTCTGGGTGGTGGCTCTCTGAAATTACCTGTAAATCTAAAATAGAAGCATGATGGGGCCTCTGAGATAAAATACAAGGCAAGGCCACTTGGTGGTAGAATAAGAAGATGGGACAAAAATTTAGAGCTGGAAAGGATCACTAACTTCATCTAGTCCAACACTCTGATTTTATAGATGGAGTAATTGAGTCCAAGAGAATTTATGTTATATTCAACGTCATACAGGTAGTCACTAGTAATCAGTTAGCCAACAAGTATTTATTATGCACCTACTATGTGTCAAATACTATGCTAAGTGCTGGAGATAGAAAGGTATTAATCTCTGCTCCCAATGAGTTCACAGAGATAAGAGCAACCTAGCAGAGAAAGAAGACCCACATCCCTGACTCAAAATCTGATTTTTTTCCACTATACTACACTGCCTGAGGGCTGGCAATGTTGCCAAAGAGACCAGGTCCCTAAAGTGAGAAGTGCAGATAAGGCAAGTGAAAGTGACTGTAGGAGAGAGAAAGAAGAGAAGAGGCATGGAAATTACAAATGACAACATCAAGAACAGAGTGTTCTACTGGTCACCATCTTTTCTAGGGGGTCATTCCTATGTAAATTGGACATCCATCCATCCATCCATCCATCCATCCATCCATCCATCCATCATCCATTCATCTACCCGAGAGACCGTCAGTACTTTCATTTTTAAGAATAAGAGTTCTGTGAATAAGGGCCAGAGAAAACATTTGTTTTGCCAAAATATTCATTAAATAAAATTTAGCATAGCCACCAAAACACTATGCATGTACAATAGAAAGAGCACAACAGTCAGAGGACCCTAGTTCAGATCCTCCATCTGACCTACTTGAATGATAAGTCAGCATAGTGTAGTAGATATGAAGCTGACCTCAAAGCCTGAAAGACTTAGGTTTAGGGGTCCTGCCTCTGACACATACAGGGTGTGTGACTCTGTGTGTCATTTAATCTGGTAAAGTTCTAGGCAACTCTAAATCTGTAAGTTGTAAAATAAGTACCAACTTGCATTGGTAGAAGTTTACTAGGGAAGTCCCTATACCAATGAAATCATTGCTCTTGTCCCTGACCCACCTAATATGATGGAAATTTATGCAATAATATTTCATCTATATTTCCTCTTAGATATATTTCTCTTTTCTAAAATAAGAGCATAAACCAGGAATTGTAGATATCCCAGACATATAACCCACCAAGGACTGGCATTAGGTTAGAACTTTTAAGTTTATTATTTAAGTCCTATTTTAAAATTTAAAAAAAATTATGTTACTGCATGACTCTAAGAAGCTATGTAGTACTTTCATATGTGGTATGTTATTCATACTCAATAGAAAACTGAAGGCGTCTCTTTTATCCCATTGTTGCATTCCTCTTTATCATATTTGATAAATGATATTCCATGTAGATTTAGAATACTAGAGTTACATGGTTCCCCACTCTCCCATCCTCCAACACATACTCTTTGGGAGGATGCTTCAACCATCACCTCTGATACCAAGTAGTACATTTCTTTCAAAAGCAAAAATGTACCTTTTACATGATTCAAAATGCTGATTATCCAATCTGTTAGTTTTCTGGTTCCTAAGTGGCTCAGTGCAAAGCAGTATTACTTTGGTCATCACTGGTCACGTGGCCATGTATGGATTGCTTCTTCTAGGTTTTGCAAAAGCCATGATCGTCAAAACTCACTTCACTGTGAAATGGAAACCAAAACTGACTTCAACTTCAATAAGCCATGAAAGTCTTGTTTTCAGTGACATCATGTTGACCTGATTCTCAGTTTACTTGGCAGCAGCAGAACTATTCCAATGAATTATCAAGGAAGTATTGATTGCCACTGAGGCAACAGTAACACACAGAAAATCAGGAAAACCAAAAGTGAGGTGTCTAACAAGAGGAATATCTAAGTTTTTTCTTTTTTTCTTTTTTTTCCCCTCCCTGCACTGGGGTAAAGCCCATTCACTATGTATTTGCAATTAACCATTGTATAATCTCCTTAAAGTAGATGAGTTAGAAAGTTTTTTAAAACCTAATTAAGGTCCCTCCCACTTTAGTCAGTCTTCAGATTGCCTTTAGTCCAATGTAATAGCATCTCATTTTGCTAGGTAAGCTTTTAGAAATGAGTGACATATTTATAAGATATGCAACTAGATTCACAATCTAATTCAACATGACTTCAGGGGTTGACAAACTGGAGTGTGCTAGGACATTGGAAGTGAGGGATAGAGGCATTTTCACAGAATGGAAAATGCTTTATTAAAAGTCAACTCCTGTTGACTCCTAATAAAAGTAACTCAAAAGTAACTCAAAGAATTCACCTTCCTTAGCTTCAGTTTCCTTATCTATGAAATCAGGGACTTGGACTAAATGATGTCTAAGGTCCCTTCATGGTCTGACATTCTGTGATTAAGTATATGTCATATTTTCATCCCTCTGTGCTACCCTTCCCACTACACTGGAAAAGTATCTGTTGTCTAGAGAATACATATGTACATACATACATACATACATACATACATATATATGTCATACTCTAATAGGTAACTGGTTAAAGAACATAAAGAAGCAGATTTCAAGTGAAGAAATTAAATATACCAATAACCATATTAAAATGTTTTAAATAATTACTTAAACTAGAAATGCAAATTACTACTAATAATATATATGTAAATTCTGACATTCCACCTTATACCTGGCATATTGACAAAGATGAAAAGAAAATGAAAATGGTAAATTTGAAAGGACTCTAGGAGGATAGGCACATTAATGCACTGTTGGTAGAACTATGAATTGATCCACCAGTGCTGGAAATCAATTTGGAGTCATAATTTAAAAATTGTTAAACTGTATATAACCATTGATACCTCTATTAGGCATTTACCAGAAAGAGGTCAGCGGGAAAGGACCTATAGGCACCAAAATAATTATAGCACAACTCTTTCAGTTCTTGCAAAGAACTGGAAATTAAAGAGTTGTCCATCAAATTGGGAGTGGCTATGCAAGCTATGTTATATGAATATAACATAATATTATTTTGCCTTAAGAAATCACGAATATGATGGATTCAGGGGAAAAAAAACTGTTAAACTTGTATAGACTAAAGCCAAATGAAGTAAGTAGAAACAGGAGAACAATTTCTATAACAAGTATGTAAAGAAATGAACTTTGAAAGACTTCAGAATTCTGATCAATGTAGTGACCAGTCATGACGTCAGAAGACTCGTGATGAAGCATAATTCCCTCCTCTTGGCACGGATGTAATAGAGTAAAGGTAGAGAATGATGCAATCATATTCAAACATGGCAATTTCTTTTTCTTTTTTCTTTTTTTTTTTGCTTGACTATATTTATTTGTTAGAAGGAGGGCTTCTATTTCAGGTTGTGGAGAATTGGTAAGTAGGGACAGAGTCGCAAAAAAAAAAGAAGATAAAGAATAGATTATCAATGAAACATTAACAATACATGGGAAATAGGGGAGCATAGATGAGTGGGAAGTCTTGTTAGTACTGTGTTAAATATAATGTATACTTAAAAAACTCATACTGTACATAACAAGTTTCAGAGTTTCATAAACAATCCTCTTTTTTTGTTCTTTGCATATTGACATATCCATGTTGGTTGATGTTTAAGTTCATGATCTGTGTTAAGGGAAAGGAACAGAAATGAAAATAACCTAAAACCACCTAATTTGTTTATATTGGCTATTGTAATACAGTTAGAGAGACACTGAGAAATAGGTATCGTTATCATTTTCATTGGTTAGCACTCTCTCAACTTGTCCCTCTCATTAGGAGTCATGAAAAGCTACATGATTTAAAGGTTGTCTTTTTTGGCTATCCTCTCAAAACTTCTTTTGAGATAGTGGAGTAGCTCATTGGATAGTGCTGGATTTGGAGTCAGGAAAACTTGGTTCAAGTCCTGTTTCAGATAAATATTAGCTGTGTGACCCTAACATGTTACTTAACCTCTGCCTCAATTTCCTTATCTAAAAAAGGCAGATAATAATACTTACCTCAGAGGACTGTGGTAAGGATTGAATGAGATAAGAAATGTAAAGTTTTACAAACTGTAAGGGGATATATAAATGTTATTATTTATTAGTGTGGCCAAATTTTATCATCTTTGTTTTACAAATGAGGAAACTCAAGCTTTGTGAGATAGAATGACTTGCCTACTGCATTAGGAAGTGTTGGAATCAGGACCAAACCTGGTTACCCTGAGGCAAAGTCTAATGTTCTTTCCTCTTGAGCACGGTGAGTTGAGGCCTGGCTTTTTACTGGCACATGTATGAATGTTTGAAGCTATCACAGAATTCCAGACTCCTGGAGCTGGAAGACTTGAAGACTGTCATACTATGTTCACTGGAAAGAACCTTAGCTTTAGAGTCACAGGACTTTGATTCAAATCTTATCTCTGACATTGTGCCACCTTGTGCAAGTCACTTAACCTCCCTGGGCTTGTTTTCCTCCTCTATAAAATGAAAGGGTTGAACCAGATGGCCTCTGAGGTCTCTTCCAGCTCTGAGTCTATTATCCTAGTTGTACCCACATAGGGGTATGCTAGAGCTGATTATAATAGTCTTGAGAGCCAATTGTTAAATTTGCAGCATGATTATTTACAGCGTGGAAATAGGCAAATGCTATAAATCAGGGCTCATTTTTTTTTCTAATTTTGCTGATTGTCTACAATTAAGAAAGTCATAGAAAAAATGTTAATGATGCAGATTAAACTTAAAAGTGTGTATGATTACATTTTTTTTCCCAGTGAGCTTACCCACACATCACTGCAATCTATACCTAACCAAGAATCTCTCTTATAATATTTCTGACAAATGGTCATCCAGCCTTTATTTAAAGGCCTCCTCAAGGCAGCCTATCCCACTTCTGGATAGCTCTAATTATGAACAGATTTTTTTCTTTACATCTAGATAGAGGCTGCCTTTCTACTACTTTCAGTCACTACTCCTAGTTATGCCCACTGGGACTAAACAATTTCCCTTGAATAGAAATTTGTTTAGGGGGTGGGTGTGTAGTTGACATGGTCTCATACAGAAAAAATTTATCACCATTGTGTTTGCTGTACACACACTCCTTAGCTTTATATGCTCCCTGATCACCTCATGGCAATAGGTAATACCATCTGATGGCAAAGGAACAGGTCTGATTGGTTGTGAGCTAGTTGAGCATGTCAGTCATTTTGTGAAGCTATTATCAATTACTAAAAACTTGTCAAGATTTAATTGAAAGTGATGGAGGGAAATTCACAAATTGTCATTATAACTTTGAATGTAAATAGGATGTTTAAAGCAGCCCTCTTTGTGGGGGCAACAAACTGGAAATTACTGGAGAATGACCGAACAAGTTGTAGTATATGATTGTGATGGCATACTACTGTGCTGTAAGAAATGATGAGTTCAATGGTCTTAGAAAGACTTACATGAAGTGGTGAAGTGAACAGAACCAAGATAACATTGTATACAGTACAGTATTTTTTTATTGTTTTTTCCTAATTGATTAATTTATCAGTTTGTTTACATATTTACATACACCACAATTTTTTTTTTTTTTGGTGAGGGCAATTGTGGTTAAGTGACTTGCCCAGAGTCACACAGCTAGTGGGTGTTATGTGTCTGAGGCCGGATTTGAACTCAGGTCCTCCTGACTCCAGGGCCGGTGCTCTATCTACTGAGCCACCTAGCTGCCCCAGTAATATTGTTTTAAGAACAACTTTCAGCGACTAAGTAATTTTGACTTATAAATATACCAATTAAAAATAAAGGATATATGAAGAAAGATACTACATCCAGAGAAAAAACTGATAAATCGAAGTATGTATAGAATAATTTTATATGTATATACCTATTTTGTCTAATGGTAGCTATCTTTAGGGTGGGTGGGAGGGAAGAAAAAAAGCAAAAAAAAGAAATCTACATGATAACTTTGTTATAGTTTTAAAAGGAATAGAAAGTTGTACACAACAGATTTACAGTTTCATGTGCAATTGTCTTTTTTTATACAATGTCATGGAAATATTTGTTTTATTCCACATATTAAAAAGAAAATAAAATTATTTTTTTTAAAAGAAGATACTGGGGTAGGAAGGAAGAGATCAAGAGGGAAAAAGAACATTCAGGTTGTCCTGCTTATATTTAATGTAGTATTCAGTACTCATTATTGAGGAAATGTTTCCACAAAAGCAGAACTGGATTCTGTTGTAGCAGCATCCAACAACATGGGAAAATAATGTCTTTGTCACCTGGAGATATGCTGTGTGCTAAAGGATATGCTATTGGAGTAAATTAAACACTCAAACCTGCTTGAATATCTAAGAAGAAAAAAAAACTTCCAAAAAGTGATTAACATCTATCCCATGAGCCATTTTTCACAACATCATTTTCATAGTTTTCCTTCTACTGGAGAAATAGACCCAATGTGCTTTGTTGAATGAAAAGCCATTTGCAATGCAGTCACTGCACTTATAAAGAAGAAGATAAATTGTGGATTAAGGTCTCAGGAAGGTGTTCAAACAACTTTTACTATGAATTTGTATAACCAAGGGCCGTCTTTTGTTTGCATATTGAAAACCTGTTTGTTAAATCTGCAATGGAGCAGAAAATAGAATTTTAAAAGCCTGACTGACCTTTTTTTTTTTTTTTTAAAGAGACTTTGATCTGCTACTGGTACCATCTTGGGAATAATCAAGAACATTTTAAAATGCATCTTTCTAGTTTAGCTGCTTTTTCAGTGGTGAAGAAATTGATTTTCTGGTTCATAATGCAGTTGTGAAATGCATAACTTTTAATTTCAGTATGACTTTGAAATGCAGCATTGTAGAAACAATATTAATGTGAATATAACTCCAAACACTCTCCATGTATTTTCCTTTTAATCTACATTTATCTTCATAATCCCATGTGCTAGCATCAAGTTGGACGTGTATGGTAAATCTTAAGTTAAGATTTTGGCTTCTTATACAGACACCAGAGCTTTATTTCTTGTTCTTTTTCCTTGCCTTTAAATCATTAAAATTCTATGAGATGGCAAGGTGGAAAGAGATGCGCCATTTATAGACTCAATAAATATTGCTTTCAGTTAGTGTTTTCATTCTCATTAACATGTTGTCAAGTAATTTTTTCCAGTTGTGATTTTCTTCTTTCGATTTTTGGTGTACTTGTCACAGGGTTATAGGGTCCATTATTGCACTAGCTAGCAACTGCAATTCTTTTTGGAATTCAGGGCTATTAGATGGGAGCCTTCTACCACAGGATTGATTCAATTACTCCCATTCAACAATATTTTCTAAACACCTACCACATGGAAGTCACAGTGCTGGGGTAGGGTTTGGAGAAAGCAGGGAGGGCAACAAAGACAACAAGAGAAGTAATTTCTACCCTCAAGGAGTTTACATTCTCCTGGGGACAAATACAAGATGATTTGAAGTATGTGAGAGCACTAACTAGGATTAGGAATGACTACCCATAAAAGACAACACATTAGTTTAGCCTTGAAGGTAGTTGAGCATTCTAAGAGCCAAGGTAAGGAGCAAATCCACTCCACTGAACAAGTAAGGTGTTTGCTGATTAAGGCATTTTGTGGGCTGACTCACTTTACTGATTCAAGGACATTTTTACACATACATACACACACACACACACAATTAAAGCAATCAGCCAATAAGCATTTATTTGTTTATTTTTTTGAGGCAATCAGGGTTAAGTGACTTGCCTAGGGTCACACAGCTAGTAAGTGTCTTGTGTCTGAGATTGGATTTGAACTTATGTCCTCCTGACTCCAAGGCTGGATCTCTATCCACTGAGCCACCTAGCTGCCCCACCAATAAGCATTTATTAAATACCAGTTATGTACCAGGCACTGTGCTAGGTGCTGGGGAATACAAAAAGGAAGTAAAAGATAGTCCATGCCCTCAAGAAACCTCCAATCTAATGGAGTCTTGGAATGGGAAGAGACCCCAGATGTTAGCCTGAATTTCTATCTAATCGTGAATTTATCTAATCATGTCTTTTAAAACAGCTCTAATAAGCAACAGAGAGTAGACTATGAGCAATCATGTATGAGGAGTATTAACGTAAAGGCTATACACCCAGATATTATCATTAAATTCATTGATGAACAAACATTTTTAAGTGCCTTCTATCTACCAGATACTGTGCTAGGCACTAGAGATTCAAAGATAAAAATGAAACAGTCCCTACCCTCAAGGAGCTTACATTTTATTGAGACAGAGAAGTACATATATAAGTATATATGAAATTGATACAAAATATAAACAGGTTGTTTATGGATGGAAGGCAATAATAGATATGGGAGCAGGAAAAGCTATAGCATAAGTGATGCTTGAAGGACAGTCAAGATTCTACAAAGTGGTGGTGAGGAAGGAGTACATTACAGGTATGGGGGAATGGCCAGCCATGGAAATGACATGGAGGGTCAGTCAGATCCTTATACTTTATATGGAGAGAATTTCAGTGCCAGGACAAAGCTTAATCAGTGGGTGGCAATGGAGACCTAAACCATTGCCTGTATATACACTGCCTACATTAAATAATTGGTAAAAGTAGCAACACAAACATGTAGATCAAGTCCCTAAAATGCAAAATGATATAGTGCAGAGAACACTGAATCTGAGTTCACGACACCTGAGTCAAAATCCTAGACCAGAAATTTACCAGTTATGGATTAGTGGACAAGTCCTAATCTTTAAGATCTCTTCCACTCTTAAGAGCCTCTGATTCTAAATCGCATAATCTCTCTAAGCCTTTGGTTCTTCATCTATGAAATAGGGATAATACTAGTAGGATCAACTTTAACCTCAGAGAATATTAAAAGCAGCATCACATGGTGGCTATGAGACTGGACATAAAATCGGAAAGGTGTGGGTTTCAATCCCGGCTCAGACACCGACTTCCTGTGTGATCCCGTCTCAATCTGTCTCAGCCTCAGGGTCCTCAGATGTAAAATGAGTCTATATAAAATGCTACTAACTCCACAGTGTGGTCATGAGTTTCAAGTGAAATAAAGGAGGCGAAATGTGTTGAAAACTTTAAAGTTCTATATAAATATGAACCATTATTACAGTTTGAAGGAATCATTTGGGATTTCCTAGTCCTATCTAATTCCTATGAGGAAAGTACTTTGTTAAATATTTCATAAATGACATCCTTTAGCAGAGTTTTGTTCTTTTAAAGGAGGAAAGGAACAGAAGTGTGAGAATATTAAGGGGAGATTCAAGCCTTCTGAAATAATTGTAACTAATTTGCCAACTATGGCATTAAATAACACATTGGGAATATACTAACTTCATTTGACTCTAGATTTGGGATAGAGGAGATAGGTAGAGCTACAGCTTTCATCTAGAAGGCTGACATAGCCATTTAGCAGAGGTTTATCCTTGTGACTTACTTCCTGTCTTGAGGCTGCATAGGAAATATAGTGTGTATATATTTCCTTTATAAGAATGATGAATGCTTACCAAAGAACTCACAACTCTGGAAAGCTCAAAACTTTTTGAAGACAGTCTTTCTGTCATCCTCACAGCATAGACAGACAGGTATTATTGTTACTATAATTTTGAAATTTAACTCAAAGCACAGGAACATTCAATTTAATTACCTCAACAAATATTGTAAAGCACGTACTACACAGAGAGACAATAGGAATTTATTAAGCACTGTGTGCTAGGCACTGTTCTAAGGACTGGGGATGTAAGAAAAGGCAAAAGGCAATTCCTTCTCTCAGGGAGCTCACAGTCTAATGGGAAAGACAACATACAAACAAGCCATACAAAAGACAAATTGGAATGATCACAGAGGGAAGGCACTATAAGGCAGACTAGGAAGGGCTTCCTGTAGGAGGCGGAATTTAAGCTGGGACTTGAAGTAAGCTAGGGAAGCATCACATAATAGATAGTGAAAGGATCTCAGAGCCAAGAACACCTGGGTTCAAGTCCCATTTCTGACACATATTAGCTCAGTAAGTTATTTAACTTCTCACTGCACAAAACAGCTCTATAAGGTGAAGAGAAGGTACTGTCCTATACGGGGATCCAAGGCGTATCTAACTCTTTGTGACCCCTTTGGAGGTTTTCTTGGCAAATATACTTAAGTGTTTTGCCATTTCCTTCTCCAGTTCATTTTACAGATAAGGAACTGAGGCAAACAGGGTTAAGTGATTTTCCCAGGGTCACACAACTAGTAAGTATCTGAGGCCAGATTTGAAATCAGGGAGATGAATTTTCCTGACTCCAGGCCCAGCACTCTATCCACTTTACCACCTAGCTGCAATAACTTACACTTGAGAAGTATGTGGGGATTTTAATGTAATACAAGTTTGATAGGAGAAGTATGATGTGGCTGTCAAAAAGCTACTGAGATCTTGGGTTACATTAAGAGGGGCACAGCTCCCAGGAAGAAGGTGATGGCAGTCCCTCTGTACCATTTCTAGGATATTGTATTCTGTTTGGGATACTACAGTTGAAGAAGACCATTGATAGATTGGAGATGATTCAGAAGAGGGTGTTGGGGAAATGTCATATCAGTAACAGTGGAAAGCACTGGTGCTGTTTTGTCTGGAGAAAGAGGGACATCTTTCTATTTTTGGCTTTGGTCTAAGAGGTCCTCTCCAAGGAGCGGAGTCAAAGGGAGAGGGCAGAGAAGTAAAGAAAGTGCCTAGAGTATAAAAATGAATCAGGCATGGAATATCGAGTTTTATTCTCACATAGGAAAGGGAATGATAAACAATAATCATAGAAAGATTACAGTCAGTTGAGAGGTTAGTATTCGAGCCTTTGTGAAACATTTATTACAGTGCTGCTCATTAGCTATTTTACATTTTGCCTCCCTTGAATACAGCCAATCAATGCCAAGTAGGTCAAGTAGGTGCCTTTTTTCGGGTAGGTTCTCACTCTAGGAAACTCCCTCTTGTCAGATCTGCCCAAATTGCTGCCTCTGCTACTGCAGCAGCAGGTTCCAATAACTGAGGCTGGGCTAGCACATGGGAAGAGGGATTAGACTTGTTCTGTTTGCCCCAGAGTACCCAACCAGGAACAATGAGTCCAAGTTGCAAGGAAGCAATTTAGGTTTGATAGCAGGAAAAATGACAAGGACAACAACTTCCTAACACATGGGCCTCTCCAACAATGGGGCAGGCCACCTTAAGAGATGGCAGGTTCCCTCTCATTTAGAAGTCTTCAAGATCGATGACCACTTGTCAGGTATGTTGATGAAAACTCTTTTAGAGTATTGGCTGATCTAGATGACCACTGAGGGCCCTTCTGACCCTGAAATTTTTCAGCTCTTTGAGAAGTGGCATAAACGACATTGCCTTGACACATGTTTAACAAGCAAATGGCCTGAGTGTTGCACTAGTATAAATGAAACATTAAGTGACTCAGAGGAAGGCCTTCATCCCATTAGGGAGATCATCCTTGAAGGCTATGTGAAAGGACATAGCCAAGAATCCTACAGCATAAGGCATGGCTGGGTTGTATTCTACCCAAGTGGTGGAAGTATCTTTATTAATGAGGCCTCAGTTCCATCAGCAACATCTATACCAAACTTCAGAGCGGGTGCAGTCATCATTGGGCTGCTTCCTATGACCATGATAATACTTTTAATTGCCTACTGAACTGGAACTCTCTGGATATGCTGAAGGGGAAATCCCTGCCAACTCCGGATTCCTCTTCCTCCTGCATTTAAGGTATAAGGATGACTCTAAATTCTAGCAGGCTGGTCCAGGATGCCCTTCCCCCACCAAGCCATAAGCCAGGTGCATAGTTTAGCCCTACTAGATTGTAAGTTTCATGAAGGCAGAGGTTGTTTATATCTCCAGTGCCTTGAACATACTTTTTTTTTTGACTAGGCAATGGGATTAAGTGACTTGCCTAAGGTCATACAGCTAGTAAGTGTTATGTGTCTGAGGCCGGATTTGAACTCAGGTCCTCCTGAATCCAGGGCTGGTGCTCTATCCACTGGGCCAGCTAGCTGTCCCATAGCCTTGAACATACTTTTCAAGCAGAGTAGCTAGCCAGACATTGCTAGCTTGAGGTTAAATCTTCACCTCACCTAAATCTTGTTCTTTATCTGTCCTCATGGTTTGCTCTGACTTCATTGCTGTGGGGCAACCTGTCCTTCCTGCAGGAGAATTAGAGTCCCCAGGGTTTCAATTCCATCCCTACATCAGATTCCCCAGGGATAAAATTCAAGGCAAGACTGGGGGAAGGGGGGTGCTGCCTCCTGTTCATATCTTCTTCCCCTTGGTACATTGCCCTCCAGCTGGCATAAGCCTCATCCCAAGTACCAAGCACTGGGGTATCAATTACCAGAGAAGCTGCAGGGGCAGCAGCAGCAGCAATATTGACAGACCTGACAAGAGGGAGCTTCCTAGAGTGAGAACCTACACAAAAGAAAAGTGCCTACTTGACCTACTTGGCATTGATTGGTTGTATTCAAGGGAGGCAAAATGTAAAATAGCTAATGAGCAGCACTGTAATAAATGTCTCACAAAGGCTTGAATACTAACCTCTCAACTGACTGTAATCTTTCTATGATTATTGTTTATCATTCCCTTTCCTGTGTGAGAATAAAAACTCGCTATTCCATTCCTGATTCATTTTTATATTCTAGGTACTTTCTTTACTTCTCTGCCCTCTCCCTTCGACTCCACTCCTTCGAGAAGACCTCTTAGACCAGAGCCAAAAACAGGTATTTTTCCCCTGGGGAATCTGATGTAGGGGTGGAATTGAAACCCTGGGGACTCTAATTCTCCTGCAGGAAGGACAGGCTACCCCACAGCAATGAAGTCAGGGCAAACCATGAGGACAGATAAAGAACAAGATTTAGGTGAGGTGAAGATTTAAACTCAGCCTAGCAATGTCTGGCTAGCTACTTAGCTTGACAAATATGTTCAAGGCACTGAAGATATAAACAACCCCTGCCTTCATGAAACTTACAATCTAATAGGGCTAAAATATGCACAAGTAAAAGTGTCACAGTACAAGTTAGAATATTATTATATAACATAGAAAAAAATCAAAGAAAATGCTATTAGACATTGGGAAAGGGAAGGATCTCTTCTAGTTCTGGGTAGGAGTAGTCAAGGAAAGCTTCATTTGGAAAGCTTTTGTTATCATCAATAAAAATATGGCATTGGTTCAGGTAGTGAGCAAACCTAGTTTCTGGGAAATTCCTGTGCAAAATTTGGCTAGGGTTATATGAAGTAATCCCAGAATCAGAAATAATACACTTCTAAATCCCAAGATCAATCAGTCAAAAAAAAATTTTTAAGTGCCTACCATGTGTTCGATGCTGGATACACAAAGATAAAAGTAAAAACAGTCCCTACCCTCAAGGAACTGACAGTTGGAGGGGAAGGGGAAAGGCAACATGCACAAATGTAGCAAGATACAGTATAGATAGCAAAGTGATTTTGAGGGGAAGACACTAATTGTTATGGGCATCAGGAAAATTCTCCCTTTTTTGGTTACTGAGTCTAACAGGTTACACCAGGGGTGGGGAACCTTTGGCCTCAAGGCCGCATGTGGCCCTCAAAGTCTTCAAGTGCAGCCCTTTGACTGAATCCAAACTTCACAGAACAAATCCCTGTAATAAAAGGATTTGTTCTGTAAAACTTGGCCTCATAAGGCCGCACTCAAGGACCTAGAAGGCCACAAGGGGCCTTGAGGCTGCAGGTTCCCTTCCCCAGGGTTACACTTTTCAATTTGGATCCAATTGTAGTCTTGTGTTTAATAGCGAATACCCAATAACCTAAGTCTTGAATTGTATTGTTTTATTACCACGTTTGTCTAAATTTAAACCTGTTGATTATCCTTGTGGATTGGTCAAGGCAAGGCTGGTCTGTCACACAAAGGAGTTCCATCACCTATTTGGGGGCAGAATTATACTCCCCCAAAAGATAATGGCCAGAAGGAGCGCTCTCTCCCCTTGTCATTCTTCACTGACATTTGCAATTTGTTCCCATCTTATTCCGGGAACAAATTCTATCCTCATTTATAGCCTCCTACCTTCAGAAATTGTGAAGTCTACCTTGGGAGGTAGCCAATGGAATTATCCCTCTCGGGACAGTATTGTCTTGGGGCAGTTCCTGGCTGCTTCTGGTCTAGCAGAATCATCTCTACTTCTCAGCTTGTATCAAAACCACATGTCCTATAGCCAACATGTATACTGAGCTATAATTAAAGGTATGAGAGAGAATAATAGCACAGAAGAACATTTTAAATACTATGCCATATCCTGGCACAGAGAATGCATGTGGTGTGTTCATGAGGAAATAAAGAGATCAGCCACACTGGAATGGAGAGTAGGGGAAAATTAATTTGAATTGATAGGTTAGGGCCAAATTTGAAAGGGTTTGAAAGCAAGGAGAAGTATTTGAACTTAACACCTGGAGAGACATCTGACTGTTATGCCAAAGCCAAACCATTTTCAAAGTCAAGCAGAACAGAGGATACATGGCCAATTGTAAATCAAAGGCCTAGCATTCTGATTTACACAACAACAGGCAGCTAAGTGGCACCATAGTGCATAGAGTGCTGGGCCTGGAGTAAGGAAGACTCATCTTCCTGAGTTCAAATCCGGCCACAGACACTTACTAGCTGGGTGACCCTAGGCAAGTCACTTAACCCTGTTTGCCTCAATTCTTCATCTGTAAAATGATCTGGAGAACTAAATGGGAAACCAATTCAGTATCTTTGCCAAGAAAATTCCAAATGGTATCACAAAGAGTCAGACAAAACTGAAATGAATGAACAACAGCAACAGCAAATTCCTGTGAGTTTATATAGCATCAACCAGTCATTGAAGGGTCTAATCAATGTTAGGGAAGTTGACCATCAAGATTTCAGCCCCTAAACTATTATGCCTTCTATGAGACCCAGCTTGGAATAACCTTATCCATCATATTATTATAGTTATGGATCCAACTGGAAGTAAATGATATATTAACATGTTTGCCTAAAGAACTACTTTTGGAGATTATGCTCTAAGACAGTGGTTTCACCTATGATCTGATCCCAAGATATATGCTCAAGCAATTGGAGGGTAGGAAGAAACATCATATCCCACTTCTGCTATAGCTAATCATGAAGTTCCTTTCTAATGCAACAACACATATCCTTATTCCCCAGTATTCCCCATTACATCCTTTCCTCTACTCCTCAAGACTGGTGTAAACCATTATGCAGGCACCCACAGCTGCAGTCATGAAGGTGCCACTAGGAAAATCCCCACTCCCCCAGATACTCTCCCCTCTCCTCCAGATCACATAATGGTTGTTGTAAAAGTCTCTCAAAGGGCAGGCTCTATGGTCCAGGCACTCTAAAATCCTCCCACCTTTTTCTATTTTGGGTGGGACAGAGTTCATCTCACAAGATGAATAGGCATGGATGCATTGTGATCTGTATCTCTGATCTCATCTCATTAACTTTTCTCCCATCTCACTTCCAAACTTTCCTGATGCTAACAAGGGAGCCACCATCCAACTAGTCACCCAGATTTACAATCTCAGGGTAATCTTTGACTCTTCATTCTCACTGACCATTTGCCTCATCTCTGACCAAATCATGTTATTTCTACCTCCAAAGCATCTCCTGAATATTCCCTTCTCTATACTTGTACTAGAGCCCTGGTTCAGGCTCTCATCATCTCTTACCTAGACTATAGAAATGGCCTCTTAATTGGTCACCCTGACACAAACTTCTGCCCACTCCAACTCATTCTCCATGTAGCTATCAAAAAGAATTTTTTAGCTAACAGGTCTGATCATATTCTCCATCCCCTTACTCAATATTCTCCAGTAGCTTCCTGTTGACTTTAGGGTCAAATATTATCTCATTCTTTTAAATTTCCATTTTATAAGTTATATTTTATATATATGTATATACATGCATACGTACATATATAATTATTAGTGAGGTAGGATATGAATATAATTTATAAATGAGTAAACATGTTAGAGATGAATGCTCAAAAATCCTTGACTAATAGAGGTGCATGATCAAAACTATCTGGAGACTGCTAAGCTAGGAGACTAATCTATTTATCTGTCCCTGGCTTTATCTACTCACTCCCCTTCTCCACTTCTGGTACCTCCCCTTTGATTAATACTTATCAAGATTAAGGGATTCAGTCTAGTTTCAGAACAAGTCTGTTGATTAATTACCTAAGGGAAAGAAGCATGCTATATTCGAATGATGTGATCCATCAGCCTATTTCCTCTCTGGGGACAGAAGAAAACTCTGGCCCTTTATGATCTTCTAGGAAAGAAAAATGCAATATTTCTTATTTCCCTATGCACCAACCAAAGCAGCCCTGCTCGGAGGGAGCAGGTGCTCTAATATGGAAGGTCACTTTGGAGGGGGTAAACAGGGAAAGGGGTGAAGCAACCTTCCAGATGATTGATGAAGGTATCTTTCAGCTGGCACGTAGAGGGCTCTGGCATTCATAGTTCTAAATTTAGTTTTGCTAATGCATCTTTCCCCAAATACAGTGCTTTACTGCTCATCACATAACTCTTCCTGATGTCCCTGTTCATTAATTTTGGTGTGAAGAATAGTTGTAGGCTGCAAAATTATTAAACCACAATCTCTGGGCTTGTGTGCATTTAAATAATAGTGTGTATAACTCTCCTATAGTACAATTACCTCATTAATTGCTCTAGTGTGAGCATAGGCACTATGATTAAGACCAGGTTCTCATTACAGTAATTATCTGATTAATTGTTCGAGTGTGAATGTAGCCCTAGACTGCTACATGGTATATAGAGATCCTTGCTCCTTCCTATTGGAAACTATCCTCCTTGTTCACACACACACACACACACACACACACAGAGGTACACCACAGGATCCCTTAGCTGACTCTTTCTCCAGGTCATAATCTCTGTTTCAAGCAATCACTCCATTTCCTCTACTCCATGGCACACATCTCACTGGGTAGACTTTCATTTTCATCCTAAAAGGCACATATTAATTTCCATCTGCGCTGGAAATGCCCAGTGGGGCATGTGTAATTATACTGGGTTGTAATTAGCCCAGGGTTAAATGGGAAAAATGGTAACTAGACTGGAGATGGTGACTACAAGGTCTAATGAAGAGTGTATTTAATGGACTGTTACAAGGCTCAATGTGGCATACGGGGAGGGGGAGTCACAGTGCAGTTCTCCTTTCAGGGGCTTTTATCCTGCTGCCACCTCTACTCCAGAACATCAGCTATCCTTCCTCTCCTTCTTTGCCCTATAGCACTTAGAGTATCCTTATATTCACATGATGACTCCCTTCCCTCTAGCTCTCCTCTTCTTTCTCCCATTTTCCCAAGGTGAATGAAAGATGGGGAAGGCATTATCAGGTTTGGGAGATGTGTGCTCAGGAATGGCGCAATAAGAGCCTGGATTCCAGTTTCCTGCAATTTCCCTGACAATCCTGAAATACTTAGGGCCTATTATTAATGCCATAAAGCTATAAGTAGTGATCTAGGCACCAAAGGCAAATGCATTTTATGGAGGAGACCTCATGAAGAAACCTTGGGCCTCAGGACACAAGGTTCCATTGGTGGAGAGGCTCCAAGATACCACAGGGAGACTGAGCAGGAAATGAGGAGTAGCAAGAGGCCAAAATGTGAGAAAGTTAGGTGGGTTGCTGCTTTGAGAGGAAAATCATTTGGTAGCTTCCTAGTTTAATTCATTTTAGCACCTAAACAAGGTGCTAAGCTCTGGGGGTTCTTCCTCTATAAAGAGGACAGATATGGTTTCTCCTCCAGATTTTATGTAAGACTTTACCTTAATTACTCTTATATTTAGGTACATTGTGGGACACTTCCTAGAATCCTTCAGATCACATCACATGGGAGGCAATGAGGAATAGCAGCTAAAGAGCTGGGCTTAGAATGAGGAAGACATAAGACTGAAATCTGCTTCAAAGACTTGCTAGCCATGTGACAGTGGGAAAATTGCTTAATTTCTCTCACCTTCATCTTCCTCAATGGTGAAATAGGGATGAAATAACCTCTACCTCATAGGGTTGTTATGAGGATCAACTGAGTTAATGTGTATAAAGTGCTTTTCAAATTGTAGTGAGAGCTATCCACCATATATAGGATAAAGGTGCCCTTGTCCGGCTTGAGGGGAGGCAGAAGAAATCTCTAGCTTCTTTTTCTACCATCCTTCTCAGAGAGACTTTATTTCCTGCAAGGAATTGAAGCAGGAGGGTGGAGCCAGAAGCTTGGCCCCTTGTCTCTCCGCAGAAAGAGGGGACACTGGGCAGGAATTATATATATATCTATATATCTATATCTATATCTATATATAGATATAGATATATAGAGATATATATATATATATATATCTATATATCTGCTCCCTTAAATATTATTAGTCTAGGGGATATGATTTTCAAGTTTGAGTCAAATTTTGATTGCTGTTCATTAATGTGGGAGGGAGGAAAATCCCAAACATTATATCCAAAGCTTCCCACCAAATACCAGTTCCACCATGAATAGACATGTGGCATAGAAATCCATTTATCTGAATTATACAGCAAAACAGAAATTAGAGAAAGAATACATAGGAGAACCTATCCAGACAAAGCAGATTGAATTAACTCTATTGGGAGTTATTGGGAGTGACACAATAGCTCAACCAAGAGAGAAAGAGTTAGATTCTCATCCAAATGGGAAATTCTTCTAAGTCTCTAGTACAACAAGTTGGAGAAAGGGATAGAACAGAGCCTGCCAGTTCCTCTTATGTCTTCCCAGAATCTTTCCCCTCAGCAAACTGAAGTAGAGCTGGCATTTTTCATCTTCTTCTTTAAAGATGGAAGCCAGAAGTACCAGAAGTGACTATAGAGCCTTAACTCTTGAAGAAACTGTCAAAAGCAAGGAGACTGAAGCAATTGAAAGAGCTTGAAGAGGATGAAAATTCTCCTTGTTCCTCACCCTCGCCAGCAGTTTTGCTTTAGTCCTATGCAGGTGCAGGGCACTGATCTCCATCAATAAGAAAAGAGTCCCATACTTATAGGCTTTGGGACTGGGATTACAAAATCTTAAAACATTATTATTATTACTATTATTATCATTATTATTGATAGGCAACTACCTACTCCGTCCATTTATCATATCATTCCTGGTCCTTGCTCTTCTCTATTAGTAAACAACACCAGATTGTACTTTCTAGATGGCAGCTAAAGTCCAAATGTCCCATGGACAAATTTGTTTCTCTCAGGTTTTTGAAGAGTAGAATTAGAGCTGCAAGCAGCCCTAGAGGCCACAAAGTCCAGTTCTTTCATTTTATAGATGGGAAAACTGAGGCCTCAGAGAAGTGAAATAACTTGCTTAAAGTCACACAGGTGTCAACCAGAATTCTAACTTGAGTTCTTCCTGTGACTCCAGAGTCACATTGCCATGAACATACAGACCTAGAATTTCAAATACTTTCAGGAGAAGGAAGGAAATGCTGTTACCTTTGAATTTTTTTAAAAGCTATTTAGACTCTAAGCATTTAATTTAATTTGTCTGAGTTTTCTTGCAATCAATAACTAACTTGAAAAATCAATAAATCAAAAAGAGCCAAATGCAGTAAAATTGAATAACTCTCAGAGCTATAATAAAAATCAATATGCAGCAAAGTAGTTTCAGAAACCATTCCTCCTTCCAAGAATAAATATTTGTCCTGGTGGTTACTTAGACATTTTAAAATAGGTTGAGGAATACGTTAAACCTCTTCTGTAATGTCTGTGCATTTTATTGCTCCTGGAAATTCTCATCTAAGTGTACAAAAATGCTTATGGGAGAAGGAAAGGGAATGGAATCTCCCCACTGCCTAGAAAGTAAACTTTCAAAACTGATCATGTTAAGAAAATAGGTTGAGATGAAGAAGGGTTATGTCATCGAAAGCACCGGCAGCAGAGGAGCAGCCCCATCTTACCTTTGCAGCCTTAGGTCATAGTGCCTGATCCCTTTCATGTAGTCAATCAATGTTCCAGGGAAATGGGACTTTTCTTCTCACCAGCTTCTCCTCCCTGCTTGCCTTTTCTCAGACCATCCCACCTATATGGTCTCTCCCAAACTGTGCCACTATCTGTACCTGCTAAAGTCCCTTCCTTCCCACAAAGCCTAACTCAGGGGCCAATTTTGCCACAGAAGCACAGAATCTTAGAACTGGGGGTGTCAGAGCCACCCAGTCAACCCATGCCCTTAGCAAAAATCTCTTACAACATCCTCAATAAGTGGCTATGCATCCTTTGCTTGAAAACCTGCATTGATTATCCCACTTCTGGATAACTCCAACTGTTATAAGTTTTCTTTTTTTTTTTTTGCATATAAACAGTTCAAAGCTATCTGTGTGTGATTTTTGTGACTTCCTTAAAATTTGTGTTGCTTCTATTTTGCACATAAGGAAATTGAAGTTCTTAGAGATTAAGTGACTTGTGCATGGTCACAACCCAGGAAGTATGAGTCAAGATCTGAATCTAGGACTCAACTATATTGTAAATCTCTTTCCTTTGTACCAATATTGCCCTCACTATTTCTAGTTCTGTCCCCAAGGGCCAAGCAAAACCAATATAACCCCTCTTCCATATAAGAGCCCTTCAATTACTTGATGACAGCTATCCCTTTCCAGCCTTTCCCTCCCCTAGTCTTCATAATCATTAGCAGTGCTTTCTAGGTTCTATCTGTCATTATCATTTCTTTCCACATGAATCACCAGGAGTGGGTAGTGGTTTTTATGTTTGACAAGTCTCCACAGGCTTTTTATCTTGTCCAGTTACATGCTCTAGGAAGACAGGAAACCTCATTATTCATTATATTAGTTTAACAAATAGTGGCATTGGTTCCCTTTAGCAGGAAGATACCAACCACCACTAGTTTCTTTTTCTTTAGAAATTTACTTTATATACCCTCTCCCTCCTGATAGCATCAATGGGGCTCCATAAATATATATATATATATATATGTAAAATAAGATGTGTGTTTGTTTGTGTCTCAAACAGCTCTGAAAATAGACCCATCATCATTCCTTAGAGGCCAAGAAGCTGCTTCCTCCTGAAAGGGTCATTTTCCCTTCTCTATATGAAGAGCTCCTCACATTTATGTAGGTTTTAAAGAACTTTCCTCACATCAACCTGTTAGGGGTAGGTAGTGAAGGTCTTATTACTCCCATATTATACATAAGTAAATTAAGGCTCTTAGAGATTAAGTGACTTGTCCATGGTCATGACACAGAAAGTATGAGGCAAGATCTGAACCTAGGACTCAACCGTATTGTAAGTCTCTTTCCCTTGTACCGACATTGACCCTGGAAATGCTACATAATTATCACTTTGCACCAAGCGTTCAATGTTCTTTCCCATCTTTCTTTGTTTTGCTCTCCTTTACCTTCTAAACTTGTGACACATAGCAGTATTCCCCTCTCCTCATCTTGTTCTTTCTTTGTTTCCTGGAAGCACATGTGCCATTCTTTCAAGGAATACTTCTTTCTTTCCAATAATAGAGAATAGAGAGGCATTCTTCCAGCACTTTCTCCTCTAGGATGGAGACCAGTTTATACTTTATGTCATAGGGATCTGGAAGGAACACAAATATAGTGCACTCTACGTGAGACTACAAAATTCACCTTTGCATCCATATTTATTGGAGGCAAGATTTTCAGTTCTTTGTTGTTATTTGTAATAGTTTTCAAAATTCATTTTCATCAGTGTGTATGCCCTTATTAGATTGTAATCACCTTATAAGTAATAGTAATAATGATAGCTACTAGCTATTATTTATATAGTGCTTTGAAACTAGAAAAGAGCTTTACAAATATTAATCATTTTATCCTCACAACAACCTTAGAAGAGAGGTGCTATTATTATATCCATTTTACAGATGAGAAAACTGAGGCTGAAGGAGGTTGAATAGTTTGCCCAAGGTCACAAAGCTAATAAGTAGGATTTACATTGTCTCTATCCCCAACACTTAGTACATAGTGGACATTTAATATAGGTTTGTTGAATTAGAAGGCTATGGTCCTTGTGGAATACAGAAAAAGCAGAGTAGAAAAAGTTAAAAATTCTGTCAATGTATCCTTAGCACTGCATGAAAAAGAAGTTTAACATATGAAGTAGGCATCAGGGGTCTGTGCTATTTAACATGCTGAAGATTATGGTAGGATGGATAAATATCCTGTCATTACAAATTGCTAAATGAGTTTCCAGTTCTAATTTTCATATGATATGCTCCTCTCCCTTCATTGGACCAAATGTCTTATGTGAATTATGGGGGCAAAAGAGGAAAGTGCTTTTCTCTTCTTGGGTGATCTTATCTCCTTTATTACATTTGCTGGAGTCAGTATGAGAGGACCACCTTGGGAAAAAAAATATAGCATTAAAATCTCCAAGGCCTGTGATATTAAAGGTGCCCCTTGATTGATATGATAGGCATTTCTTGAAAAGTTCAGTGAACTAAACTCTGTATATCAAACAACACCACAAATGTTCCAGAAAGTCTTTCTATTTGAAATTATCCTTTAGTAGTGTGAGTAAATATTCCCTTCCTTTATGTCAGAAGACCTGGATTCAAATTCCAGCTCTGCTATAACTACTACTAGCTATCTTTGTGACTTTGGGAAAGTTGCTTAACTTCTCTTTCTTATTGTTTTCCTCATCCATAAAATTAAGTGATTGGACTAGTGATTGCCGTTACTCCCTCTTGCTCTAATTCCTATCATCCTTTGATTCTTAGGTCTAAATTTTTGCATGTTAAATTTTTATAAAATGTCATTGTTTTCCCAATTTTATGGACATTTTTTTTCATATTTAATCAAAAGGTGGGATGAAATATAACTGAGGTAGGAGAGATACAGAGAAGGCATTGATAAGTATGGTTATAGCTAATATTAATTGTATAGAGTGATGAATGTTTATGTCCTTGTGTAATCTGGCATTATTCATCAAATTTAATGGAACAAACATTTATAAAGTACCTATTTACTATGTGGAAGACACTAGATTCTGGGCTAGAAGTATAAAATAAAACACAGTCCCTATCCTCAAGTAACTAGGAATTTAACTGAGGGGGAGAGACATACAAATAACCATGACATACTGGAAAGTGTGTTAAGTACAAAAGAGAATTCCAGGCAAATTTGAAAAGGAAGAAATCACTTTCAGTTATGAGGGAGGTCATTAGGGAAGGCTTCAAAGATGAGGTACTTCCTGAGTTGGGCCTTGAAGAGGGGGAAATACGTCAAGAAAAAGAAGGGAGTGGAGGAAAGGTCAGTGAATCCATTCCGTCTAGGCGGATGGCATGGGCAAGGATACAGGTAGGGGAGGGAATGAAGAAAAGAGTAGATAGACTAGGCCATTGTTGCTAGAACATGGAGTACTTGTATGAAGGTGAATAGCATGAAATAAGGCAGGAAAGAAAGTTTGGAGCTAGATTGTGGAAGACCTTGAATGCCAGGAGAAGTTTATCATTAACACCAGGAGACATAAATTTTTTTTTTTTTTTTTGTGGAAAAGTCATATGATCAGAGCTGTGCATTGGCAAAGTTTTTTTTTCTTCTTTTCTTAGAAGCAATCAAGGTTAAGTAACTTGCCCAGGGTCAAACAGCTAGTAAATGTCTGAGGCTGGATTTGAACTCAGGTCCTCGTGACCCCAGGGCCAGTGCCTTACCCTCTTCACCACCTAGCTACCCCTGCATCAGGGAAGTTATTCTGGCAAGGTGTGAGTGCTAGAATGCAAAGGAGATAACAGTGAAGGCAGGGAGATCATTAAGTAAGCTAATTTATGTAAAGGGTGTGCTGCCCAGCTGGCTCTGTAAAATATTTATGCCCATATGGGTTGTCTAAATCCATGCAGGAAGCGTGCATCTCTGTAATCTTGCCTAACTCTCACAAAGGGACACTTTGTTTACTGCCTTGAAGGGAACAGGAGAAGGAGCCGTGAGGAGACACGAACTGTTTTCCAATGTCTAAAAGGTGAGTCTATAGTCTACCAGACTAGAATGACATCTAGGTCCACCTAAATATTGTGGGCCTAGGTGTACAACAGATTTTTAAAAATCCATTTAACTTGATCAATATTAAAGGGAGAGTTACCCCCACCTCACCCTCATAGGCTTATTTCCTTCATACTTACTGCTAATTACATAAAAGTCCACCCCAAACAGTGAAGAGCTAGTAAGCCCATCTAGCCAAGCAAACGCCAAATAGAGAACAAGCAAGTTATACAGAGTAGACTATGCCAGAAAGCACACAGAGTGATTGAACCCTTCTTCTGGAAGTGACATATTTCAGTTCAAGAGAGAGGCCCTCATATCACTCAAGGGAAAGTTCCCCTTAGTGGCTAGGGAAGTAAGCTGGAAATAAAAACCATGTTGAGGAGTCAGCTTTTCTTTATGTGTCTGTAGCTCCAAAGTCTTTCCCTCTCCCCATGCGTATGATGTTGATCCTGGAGAGAGTCTCAAACCACACGCACTGTTTCTCAGGAAGAAAAAAAAAGTCTTTCTTCTCCAATGGTCACTCCAACTCCACCTTTTACTTACACAGGTGCGTAGCATTCTCTCCACAAATTAGGAGAGTCTCATGCAAAATGCTCCAGGATTGGCTGAAAACCTTGGTTAAACTTTTATGACTTATCGGCAAAATTGCCCTAATCGTATCTGAGAGGTAGTTCAGTGTTCTGAGCTCCAGCTTCACACAGAGAGAATATTAAGAGTACACATTTGTTTCATAGTTAGCCTGTTGTCTTGACAAGCTATTTCAGCTCTCTCAAGGCTCTGTTGAGAGCCTTGGGGGGGGGGTCTTCTGTGCCACCTCTGTTACTAATATACCTAATTCCCCAACTTTTCAATATCGTGCTCGTCGTGGGCTTACCTCAGGGACCTAGTTGCACACTATTCTGTTTAGATTGTAGGTGTTCTCGAAGAAAGGGGTTTGACTTATACTAGATTGTTTGGGCGGCCTGACTGGAACAAACGATTATCCTGACCTTAGTCATGATGCTCGGTACCTACTTCGATATACCTGCAGCTTAACTGCATCCCTGTAATGAATAAGGGGTCTAGATTCAGGTATATTTGGAATTCCAGATCACATAGCTCAGGCCTTTTCACTTAGTCATGAAAGGGCAGCTTATGAGAATTATGTAGTACCTGAATCTCAATCTCAGAAGGAACCTCAAAGCTCACTGAGTCCTACCCATACCTCAACATATCTTTCTGTAACATCCCCAAGAAGTTCTCATCCAACTTTCACTGAGATTTCTAGTAAAGGGGAACCCTGTACTGCTTGATACAATCCATTTCATTTTTGGTCATCTCTAATTGTTAGAAGGTTTCCCTTATATCAAGGTAAAATCTACTCCTGCAATTTCCAAAACCTGTATGTCCATTTCTATCCTTCTAGTGCCAAGCGGTACAAGGGCAATCTCTCTTCCACATGACAGCCTTTCAAATAGCTTACTTTATTTTATTTTTATTGGTTAGCATATTATTTAAATTTTTTTCCTTCTCTTTTAAAAATTATGGAATAAAACAATCACTTCTGTAACACAGTATAATAAAAAAGAACATTGCATATGAAACTGCAAATCCATTAAGTACAACTTGCTATTTCTTTTAAATATTTATTTCAAATACTTTATGATAGCTGTCATAATCACCTTCCTCCATGTTTCTTCTTCTCCAATCTAAATATTCCCTGTTCCTTCAACTGATTCTTAAAATGGAAAATTCTCTAGGAAGCAATATGGAATAATGGGTAGAATATTAGAATTAGAGTCAAGAAGACCTGTGTTCAAATCCTGCCTCAGACACTTACAAGTTGTGTGACCCTGATTCCTCATCTGTGAAATGGGGATAATAAATACCACCTACTTCACAGGGTTGTTGTGACAATCCAATGAGAGAATATATGTAAGGTGTTTTGTAAACCATGAAGAGCTATACAAATATTAGCTATTATATTTATTCTCACCATCAAGGCTGTCCTTTTTTGGATATTCCGAGGTTTACCAATGGCCTTCCTAAAATGTGGTGCCCAGAACTGAGCATAATATTTTACATGTTTTCTGTCTGACCAGGGGAGAAATACAGTGGGAATCACTGCTCTGTCTCTCTTTCTGTCTTTGTTTCTGTCTGCCAATGTCTACTTCCTCTCTGTCTGTCTCTCCCTTTCCCTCACCCCCTTTCCACAATGTCTCTTTTAATTTAGCCTAAGATCACATTAGATTTCTTGGTTGCTATATCATACTGTGGACTCACATTGAACTTGCAATGTTCTAAAACCTGAATATTTTTCAATAAAGTTCTGTCTGGTCTTATATTCTTTCATCTTATACTTGTGAAGTTGATTCTTTAAAGCCCAAGTGTAAACTTTACATTAATTTTTAATAAATTCCATGTCATTAGATTCAGTCCAATGCTCTAGTCTGCTGAGATCTTGTGGGACCCTTTTTCTGCCACACATGTTAGTTATTCTTCTGAGCTTGGCATCATCTGAAAACGCTGTACATGCCAACTATGCCTTTATCTACCTCATTAAAAAAATGTAAAACAGCCCAGGGTCAAGCACAGCTCTTAGGGGGTGCTTTATTAGAGAGAGAGAGGGTTGGGCCATTCAACTAGTTCCAAATGCACATAATTCAGCAATCATGTTGTCTAAAAGAATAATTATTTACTTGAGGGCAAGTTGTTGAGGCTTGTTGATTCTGGCCAGTGAAAGCCATGGTGGACCACTGGCCCTTTCCATCCCAATATACTGCTGTACTTATTGGGGGAAAGGAGCCAAAAATATAGCATAAAATGTCATCGTATGTCAATAGGATAATATGACTGTACTTCCTTGAGATTTCAGCGTTATGGATACTTGTAATGACTGAAATCCAAGCCCTAGGATGACTTCCTAGCCTAGACATCATGTAGTGAATTCTCTTTCTTTTTGCTTTTCCCTCATTCCCTGTCATTATCCTGCATTTCATATCTGGCCTCAGCTCTAACTTCCCAGACTGAGCCCTGGATCCAGACTCCCATTGAATCAAGGCCATTTAGCCAGGGTGCAGAGCAACAGAAGGGCACTAATTGGGGTCGGGTGCAGTGCCCAACCACCAGCCTTTGAACCAAGCAAACAGCTTTCTCCTCACTGCCAGATATTGGTATTAAAGAGAACCGTGTTAATTTTAGCTCCAATCAAAGGACCAGAAAATAAATCAGTGTTTGCCAAATGGAAAATGACAATCTAAGGGCAAAAACAAGTTGGAAAATACAAATTAATCTCTTCAGAGAACATCTGGACGTGAAAGAGCTGCCACTTTCTGTTGTTTTTGGAAAGCAGATGTCTTTGAGAGTAGAATCCTTCAATGATCTGTAGCATGTGAGGGTGTCCTCAGATTGCCTTGAAAATTTAAAAGATACATTTATTGTTTCCTGGCTGATTGTGTAAGAATTCTTCTTGGGGTTGAACTTGAAGGAATTAATACATTTGTACTTCACTTCATCGGGGCAGGTAGGTGGCACAGTGGGTGGAGTACCTGGCCTGGAGTCAGGGTGACTCATTTTCCTGAGTTCAAATCAGGCCCCAGACACTTAGCCTGGGCAAATCACTTAATTCTTGTTAGCCTCAGTTCCTCATCTGTAAAATGAGCTGGAGAAGTAAATGGCAAACCACTCTAGTATCGTCATTAAGAGTCAGACATGACTGAAAAATGACTAAACAACAACAACTATGGTAAAAATCTTCCTGTACTTGCAGAGATCTGTGATTCTTAAACCTTCTTTTGGGGTCAGCTAGATGGTGCAGCGGATACAGTGCCAGGCCTGGAATCAGGAAGACTCATCTTCTGAAGTTCAAATCTGGCCTCAGACACTTACTAATTGTGACCCTGCGTCACTTAACCCTGCATCACTTAACCTCCTCATTCATAAAATGAGCTGGAGAAGAAAATGACAAACCACTGCAGTATCTTTGCCAAGAAAACCCCAAGTGGAGTCATGAAGAGTCAGACATGACTGAAAAACAGCAAAACAACAACATGATTCACTATTGCATGGGTCTCCAAAGTTCAGATCCAGCACCAGGGGACCTATTCAGGATCCTATTCAAGGATGCCATGTTATAATATTTTCATCTGGAACATGATCCTGAGGTATAGATCCCAAAAGTGGTGCTATACTGAAGCTCCAGGGTAATTTTGACCAACAGCTAATGCAATTATACACACAGCTACAGGATCAAATGAAACATCCAGAGTTAAGAATGATTAGGCCTGACTTTTTAGGAGATGCTAGAAAGTTTCCAAAGTCAAGTTGTTGGCATGTCTTCTGTGTCTTGAAATTACTTTGTTTATTCTTTGTATTTGTTTGTCTGTGTATAGGCTATATACCCTGGCTACCAGAAAAAGTATAAGCTGTTTGAGAGCAAAGACTTACATTTCTGTCCTTATGTCCCTACACTATTTGCTATGTAGTCAGAGCTTAATAAATACTTTTTGAATTGAATCAAAGAAGATCCTACCACTGAGCCATCTACCTAGACCATCCACACTGCTGCTGACCTCTCTGGAATACCTACAACACTTCCAGAGGCCATATATGCCCTAGGGGACTTAAACCCGTTAGCCGCTTTGGAACTTTAGCCATGGGCCTGAATGGGACCAACATCTGAATTTAACTCAGGGCATCTTGCTTTTGTATAGTAATAAAATTATTCCTGCCCTTTCTGTACTGCTGGAAAGGGTACTGTGGAAAGCATATGTCAATCATTTCTCCTATGGCTATACTCACCTCCTTGTGATTTCTTATAATAATAATAAATACTCCTCCTGGCTTGATACTCCTAGAATTGTAGGGGGTAGAAATAGAAGTAATTTTCAAGATTATCTTGTCTGAGTCAGCTAGGTGGTGCAGTGGATTAAGCTCAGGTCCTGGAGTCAGGAGGACTTGAGTTCAAATATGGCCTCTGACATTTGACACTAGCTGTGTGACCCTAGGCAAGTCACTTAACCCCAACTGCTTCACCAAAAAAAAAAAGATTATTTAGTCTATCCTTAATATTTTATATAGAAGTAAACGGAGACCTGAAGATGTAAAGCAATTTGCCCAACGGATACATAGGTAGCTTCACTGGTAGGATTCAAATCTAGATCCTTTAACTCTATATCTAAATCTCTACATTATACAACAAAACTGAGGGGAAAAAGTGAGGTGCTTTTTTATAGCTGGCCAAGTAGGGAGCAATCCCTTGAGCAGAGGTCAACCATTCCAGGTCAAAGAAGGAAAAGGGTCCCAGGGATTTGGGTGATTGTATCTGAGCTTAGAGTTTATGACAGAAAATCTCTTAAAACTGGAGATCAATAAGAATTTTTTTGACAGTCTGCAGCTCATGGTGCTCTTTATAGAGGTGTTTATGGTGGCTGCAACATGCACTAAGATACTTTTCTTATATATAAAAAATGGGCGAGGCTTTAATTAATTTCTCTCTGACAGCCACTGGGACCTGACTTCAGAGCTTTTAAGCATAACATAGATTTATATATTTTATGGTTTGTGGAGTTAAATTTTTTTTTCAATTTTGAAGTTTTATTTGCTCATAGGTAGGTAAGTCTGAGGAACGCAGCACACATGATATAGTTAAGAATACAGTTAGGTCCAGGAACCAGTGTATGGTGGAGAAAATGAAGACTGCTCCCTAGAAACACAGTCCCAGTGGGAAGGCAGTGATAAAGACTTTTCTTTTATTGTTGAGAGAGACATGAGACTGTGTAGACTAAGGATTTTTAAGTTCTAGGGCAAATCTCTGTGTGAAGGGAATCAGACACGAGCAGAGGTAAAGAGAGGCAGCTAGGTGATCCAGTGGATAGAGCACCGGACTTGGCACCAGGAAAACCTGAGTTCAGTCAGGCTCAGATCCTAACTGTATGACTCTGGGCAAGTCATTTACTGTTTAACCTCTCTCAGCCTCAGTTTCTTCATCTGTCAAATGGGGATAATAACAGCACCTACCTCCCAGAGTTGTTCTGAAGATAAAATGATATAATGTATATAAAGCATTTTACAGACTTTAAAATACTATATAAATGTTGGTTATTATCATCACCAGGGCTATGATGATTTCATGAACAGATGTAACTGCTACTAGAAAAATAGTCCTCTTGAGGCTTTGTTCCTTGAACTGTTAGTGGAGATGGTGACAAATGACAGTGTGTTCTTAAATTATTGTTATTGTTGTTTTCCCTTGCCTTGCCAAAAGATACTTTTCCTTATGAAGAGAGTGAGGAGGGATAAAGCCCCACCAGGTTGGAACGCCAAAGACCTAATCCAGGGATGGGAAACCCATGGTATTGAGGTCACATGTGGCCCCCTAAGTCCTCAAGTGTGGCTTGAAAATTTGGATTCAGTCAAAAGGCCATGCTCGAGGACCTAGGGGGCCACATGTGGTTCCTCACCCCTGAGCTAAACCTATAGCCACCTGCTGGGAGCAGCCTAAAGATGCAGAGAAAAACACTCAATGAATGCTTAAAAAGAGAGAGGGATGTATGAAGCATCTTTTTTGCATAAGGCACTATGCTAGGAACTTTACTTAGAAAAAGTAAAAATGAAAATCCTGCCTTCAAGGAGCTTCCATTCTGTGGGGTAGGGCATGTAAACAGTAAGGATTAAGATGTGAGTAAAGCAGAGAGCCAGACAAATGCTGTAAGAAAATCTGAGGGAGTAGAAATTACTTTCAGCTGGGGAGGTGGTGTGTGTGTGTGTGTGTGTGTGTGTGTGTGTGTGTGTGTGTGTGTGTATGATCTAAAAAGCTATAAATCCATGCTAATTCTGCCATAGGAATTGTAGTTATGAAACACATGAATGGCTCATGATGATTGTCCCAGGTAGAGAGAGAAAACTCTCTAACAATGGGCTGGTGGGTTTGGTATCTCAGCTCTACAAAAGGAAAGATCACTTTTCCCAGTGCGGCTCTGAGATCTGCCTCATGTCCTTATGCTATTGCAAGGATAGGATTGAGTCACAGTGGCCCACTAGCTTCTACTTGTACATAAAATTCCATTCCCCGACTCCTCACTGCCATACCTTTACAAAGCTATCCTCCATGTCTTGAATGAAATCCCTTCTCATCTCTTTCTCTTAGAATCCCTAGCTTCCTTCAAAGCAGGACTCGGGTGCCATTTCCTGTAAAAGCCAAGTTGACTACTTCTATTTTAAATTTTCTTTTTATTTTTTGAATGAAGAACATATCTCTCTATTTGTACTTTCTTCTCCTTTTCATACAAATTGTTACTACTATGCCTGGGATGATGTTGTCCAGTTTTTCTAAACCTAAATAGTAAAAATAAAATGGATAAGGAATTCAATTCAATTCAACAAATATTTATAAATTGCCTGTTATGTACTAGATACTGTTCTAGGTACGGGTCATGTAAAGATTCACATGGAGTTAAAATTAAGTGACGGAGCAACATCTATTACACTTCAGCTGAAGTAAAAAAGGCAAGTCAGGGGAGAAATCATTAACTCGAACAAGAAACAGCAAAAATAGACTTAATTAAAAAAGAAAAATGGAAACTACAGTTTGCTAAAAAGACAATGAATTAAGATTGATAATAAACATATATGTACCAAATGGCATAACATCTAAATACTTAAAGGAAAACATAAATGAGTTACAGAGAAAAATAAAGGGTAAAATATAATATTGAGGGACTTCAACATACCTTTTTCAGATCTAGATAAATATAATTTTTAAAAAAGAAGCTAAAACATTGGGGGAGGGAGTGGGCAGTAACAAAACACTTTTGAGGAGGAACAGGATGAAAGGAGAGAGAAAATAGAATAAACAGGGAGGAATAGGATGGAGGGAAATATTGTTAGCAATAGTAACTGTGAAAAAAAATTTTTGAAGCAAGTTTCTCTGATAAAGGCGTCATTTCTCAAACTTATATAGAACTGAGTCAAATTTATAAAAGTAAGAGCCATTCCCCAGTTGCTAAGTGATCAAAAAGTATGATCAGTTTTCAAATGAAGTAATCAAAGCTATCCATAACCAAATGAAAAAATACTCTCATTACTGATTGGAGAAATGCAAATTAAAACAATTCTGAGGTGCTACCTTATACCTATTAGATTGCCTAATAGGACAGAAAAGGTAAATGACAAATGCTGGAGGGAATGTGGGAAAAATGAGACTTTAATGCATTGTTGGTAGAGTTGTGAACTGATTCAGCCATTCTGTAGAACAATTTGGAACTACACCCAAAGGGTTATAAAACCATGTATGCCCTTTGACCTAACAATACCACTACTAGGTCTGTATCCCAAAAGATTAAAAACAAAAAGGAAAAGGACTTATATATACAAAAATATTTATAGCAGCTCTTTTCTGGGGGTAAAGAATTAGAAGTTGAGGAGATACCCGTAAATTGGGGAATGGCTGAACAAGTTGTGGTATGTGATTATGATGGAATACTATTGTAGTATAAGAAATGATGAGCAGGATGCTCTCAGAAAAACCTGAAAAGCCCTGCATGGGCTGACGTAAAATGAAATGTGCTGTGTACAAAGTAGCAGCAATACTTTAAGATGGTCAGTCATGAATGATTTAGCTGTTCTCAATAATACAATGATCCAACATAACTCTGAAAGACACGATAAAAAATACTATCCATCCCCAGAGAAAGAACTGATGGTGTCTGCATACAGATTGAAGCATACTTTGTTTTCTTTCACAACATGACTTATGAATATGTTCTGTATGACTACACATACTGAATTGCTTGTCTTCTCAATGAGGGGGGTTTGGGGAGGGAGGGATAGAATTTGGAAATCAAAGTTTTAAAAATAAATGTTAAAATTGTTTTTATATGTAACTGAGGAAAAATAAAATACTAAATAAAAGCTTAAAATAAAAAAAAGGACCATGGAAACACGCACACACACACAACAACAACAACAAAAAGAAGCCAAGAATTTTAATAATTCTAATAAAGTTAGATATGATAGACCTCTGGCTATCATTGAATGTATGAAGAGGGGTATACATATTTCTCAGCTGTTAATGGCACCTTTACAAAAACTAATCATATACTAGGGCATAAAAACCTCACCACCAAATGCAGAAATGTTAAACACATCTTTTACAGACTATTGTACAATAACATTATATTCAAAAACAGGCTGGTAAAGAAATGATTAAAAGTTAACTGGAGATTAAATAACAATGCTAAAGAATGGATGGAGTGAACAATAAATTACAGAAATGATAGAAAATTTCATTAAAGATAATGATTACAGTGAGACATTATTTTTGTGATGCACCTAAAACCATCTTCTGGGGAAGATAAGTATAAGGTGTGTAAAGAAAGAGGCATTTTTTTTTTGACATGACCAATATAGCAATTTGTTTTGCTTGGCTGTATAATTTTGTTACAAGGACTTTTCTTTCTTTTCTTTGGATCCTTTTTTTTTTTTTTTCCCTTTTCTTTGTCAGTTGGGTGGAGGGGGAAATTAACTAAAAAAAGAAAATCCCTGAGAGAGAACTATCATTGTTGGAACAAGTTTTTAAAGGAGGTAGGAGGTATGGGGTTAACTAAGTGAAATGAAATTAAATAAGAATGTGTATGTATGCATACATGGTCTGATAAATACTCTAACCTATAAATCTATAGTACACAGATATACCACATATCTCTACATCTATGGAAGCTAGAAAAGGTACACAGAATAAACTTACCTTCTAATCAATAGATCTAAGAGTTTATCTTACAAATAAATAAATAATATACATTTAACTAAGTGAGCTGTTGGGTCCTCATTACTCCTCATATGGACTCTTGCAGCAGCCTCCTAATTGGTCCTCAAGATTCTCATCTCTCCAGTTCTTATTTATTCCCGCAAAGGTATTTCCCATGCACCAGTATAACTATATTCCTGGAAAGAAGCCATAGTGCTTCTCTTCTGTCTATAGTATAAAATACCAACTCTTTCTGTTGGCATTTAAATCTCCTCACATTCTGGCCTAGCTCTACCTTTCCAGGCTTGTTGCATTATTCGTAACCTCCATGTATGCTGCATTCCAGCCAGACTGGTCCACTTGCTGTTCCTCAAACATGACATTCTGTCATTTCCTTAACTCTATACAATCTGTGCCTCCCTAGACTATACGAGTCTTAGAAATCCCTGGATTCCTTCAAGGCTCAGCTCAAATGTTACCTTCTACTGGAGGATTTGCCTGATTCCCCAAATAATTAGTATCCTTCCCATCGCCAACAGTATTTTGTGTTTACTTGGTATATGTTTTGTGTCTACTTATCCATGTACACATTGTTTCCCCCAATAGAATGTAAACTTTGTGAGATTACTGTGTCATTTTTGTCTTTTTAATCCTCTAACATTGCATAGTATCTGGTAGAGAGTGGGCAATAATACATGCTTGTGGGATGAATGAAGAGAAAGATTTTTTTTAAAGGAATTCTCTATACCAAATCCCAGTGTAGGATTGAAAAATTTAGCTTCCACACATTTCACTCTCCTCTTCATTTCCTATTGCCCAAGAGATGTTTTCCTTATGATGGTCAAGTTGTTTCCCTTTTAATACAAATGATAACGTTTTCAGTAAATACTCCATTTTGCCTCTATGAAACAGAAAATTGTTACTAGCAAAAATATCTGAAAGCACCCAGGAAGGGATATTTCTGCCATCAAAGTGTTTATTTTTTTAAAATTTCTAAGTAAGAACTTGATGCTTTCCACCACTCCCTGTAAAACACAAAGCTAATGATTATCATTTGAAAAGAAATTTGAGAATGATTGGGCTAATAACCTTATGATAAGATCTTTAGGTCTTTATATACATTTTGTCAAAATTTATCCAATTTTATCATCCAGAATTTTAAAAAAACTGATCTCTTTTTAAAAATTACTTATCCCTGAAAAGCAGAACTGGTAAGCATCATATATTATTATTATTTATTACTACATTTATTATTCTTAAAGGATTATGACATTTCAAATTTGTTGGTTTTTATTTACATAAGCAAAATTTTCACCCAAAATGATGTTTTAGTAAATTAAAAATTAAATTGTTTGCTACATAATTTTAGCATTTAGTATATTCTTCATTAGTCTAATTGTTTGAGAATTGATATCATTAGTATATTACATTGGGTAACTCTATTATCAGATACATTTGATTAATCAGTACAATTCATTTCTGAACCATTTTGGCTAACAATATTTTATTGCTTCTATATTTAATATATCTATTAAAAGTTTTCAAGTATTTATTAATGACATTTTGTTTTTTCCATAATTGTATTATGCAAAGTCAATAAGGCAAATTTAAGTTCAAGTTTGAAAATTTTTATTTTAGAAGTATGAAAAAAATATTGTTGCCAACCTTACATGTGAAGAGCAGCTAGATGGTACAGTGGATAGCATGCTGGATCTAGAGTATGGAAGACCTAAGTAACTCCAGCCTCAGAGACTTACTAGTTGCATAACCCTGAACAAGTCACTTAACCTTTCTCAGCCTCAGTTTCCTCATCTGTAAAATAAGGTTAATAATAACCTCTACTTCCCAGAGTTATTGTGACAATCAAATGAGACAACGAAAAGAGCTTTGCAAAACTTACAATGCTAGATAAATTTCAGCTATTATCAGTATCATTATTATTATTATATTTCAGAAACCATTAATATTACATTTTTAGAGAATAATTAGGGTACAAAGTATCATCCATATCACAGGTAAAAAAGGTATACAAAAAATTAAAATTCATTTTACTTACTGACTCCTTCCCCATCATATGTTCTCAAGTCCTCTGGGTTGTCTAAGTTCTTAGTGTGAGTGTATTTAAGATCCAAAGCTCAAACTAATTATTAGAGTTATTGTTTATATGTCTCTTTGTTCAGCACACTTAATTGGTAGTTTATCTCTTATCGTTTTGGGAAAACTAGAGAATAGTTGAGATCAGTTTCTATTGTACGATGTATTTTTAAGCAGTTATTTGTTTATATAATGTTCTCCTGCTCCACCCCGCCATGCTTTTGTATACCAGATGTCCTTATCTTCCAGCCTTTGATGGCTTAAAAAAATTGTTGTATGTTGACTATTAAATGCTGCTGATTCTAAGGAATACATTCTCTTAAAAGTTAAGGTTTTTAAGAGCCCTATATTTAATTCTTTGTGAGTTCTAGGAATTTGTTTAACTAGAAGAAGATGAAGTGTTAATAATTTCTTAAATTCAATTCAGCAAAAATTATCAAGCTCTTATCCTGAGCAGAGCCCAGTGCTAAGTGCTAGGGAAGATACAAGTTTAGATAAGACATGGTCCCTATCCTCATGAAGACTTATAGCTGAGTAAGAAATCCTAGGATGGTAAGCTCTTGAACTAGAAGAGAATTCAGAGGCCATCTAGTTCAACACCCTCATTTTACAGATGAGGATGCCCAAGAAAAGGGGCAATGGGTGTTAAGAACTGCACAGTTATCAGACCAACTTAGTTGCTCGTACTCTAAATGTGAAAAGCTTTTTTTTTTTTTTTAATTTAGTGAGCAATAGGCAGAAATAATACTGGATGAATGGAATCATATAGATCAGAGGATTATCATAAAATCAGAATTAGAAGGGGCCTCAAAGGTCATTGAGTACAATCTGTTCATTTTACAAATAAGGAAACTGAGGGATATAGAGGTTAAGTGACTTACTCAGGGTCATACAGCTAATAGGGGCCTGTGATTGGATCTCACCTAGGGTCTTCCTGAGTTCAGTACTGCCCTATCAACTACATCATCCTACCTCTCAACAAATGAGATGATCAGATAGGAATTGCAGAAAAGGTGAAGGTTCTACCTGTTGAAGGGGGAAGGGAACAAACATTTATTAATGGGTAGAGAAAAAGACTTTACATTACAGTACATTAAAACCTGGTCCTTTCTTGTCTTTCCAGTCTTTTTGCACCTCACTCCCTTCCAGTGACCAGTGATCTTGGCCTCCTTGCTGTCACTCACAGAAGACACTCTATTTTCTTCCTCTATGTCTTTTTATTTGCCTACTATGTGCCAGACACTGTGCTAAGAACTTTACAAATATTTCATCTGATCTTCACAACAAGTACTGTTATTATTATAATTTTACAGTTGAGAAAACTGAGGCAGACAGAGGTTAAGTGGCTTGCCAAGGGTCACACTACTAGTAGGTATCTGAGGCTGGACTTGAACTCAGATATTCTGGACTTCTGGGCCTGGTCCTCCATTTGTCTCTTCATTTGCCCTATTGAAGCAAATGCAGGAATTAGTAGAGCTGATTTCTTCCTGTATCCAAAAGCAATGAAAAACATCATTTCATTGGACATTTGGTCATCTCATATTACAGTGCTCATAAGTATTCACAATGAACTATTATGAAAATAATGCAACTTATGTGCCATATGTTATGAGCATGAAAAGGTGATGAAATTCTATGAAGAATTAGGTAAGACCCCACAGGTTTAATAACATATACTTCAATACTCAGTGACTTCAGGGCAAAATATAGAAATAGGCAAAACCTATGAAAAATTTGATGGAAAATATAGTTCAGGAGTCAATAATGAGAGAGGTCAAAGACAGAAGCCTCACGCATATATCATGAATACTTCCTTTGAGAAAGGAGTCAGAAGTACAAAATAGCAACATTAAAATGAAACATTACATTTTAGCAGACAGGAAATGGATAGTTATCGATTCTGTTTTCTGTGTATAATGATCACCAATTAGTTAAGGAAAATATAAAAGAAAGAATAAAAATAAAAAAGAAATGGTGTGCAACAAAAACAACTCCGATCTGACCTATTTTAAAAAAAATATTGTTGCTAAAAATGGGAAATGGATAGAGAAAATAATATTGATTTTGCAACAATTTCATAGAGAAATTTAACTGATATACATCGACTGTCACAACAAGGGGGTCAAAAGAGCAACCACACATCTTAATTCAGCAAGCATTCAGATTTGTCAAGTAGATAGAGATAGCCACAATCAACACATTTTGAATAGAAACATGTAAAATCTTACAAAGAATGATGGATAAGATTATGAGCAGTAACAAAACAAGAAGTAGTGGATAGAAAAAATGTGTAAAGAAAACTTGGGGAAAGATTCAAGTAAGAAAAAAATCATTGTAATACCATTTAAATATGGAAAATAGGTTAAAATATAGAAGGTGGAGAAAATTTACCAAATTTACAAAGAGATGTTTATTACAAATCCTTTGTGCTATCAAGGACAATTGAGCCCTCACATTTGGACCTTACATTGAATTGCACCATAACCTGGCTCTTCTCTTTTCAGTTCTTATATGTGCTTTTGGAGCCAGTTTCTCTGGCCTTCTTGCAGTTCCTCACACAAGACACTCTATCTTCTGCTTCATGTGTTTTCACTGCCTACCCCCTATGTTCTTTCTCTTCACCTTTAACTCTTGATTTCCTTGGCTTTCTTCAGATTTCTGCTAAAATCCCATCTTCTGCAAGAAGCCTTCCTAGGTCTCCCTAATGGTAGTGGCTTTCCTCTGAGATTATCTCCAATTCATCCTGTCTAAGGATATTTCATTGCTTGCATGTTATCTTCCCCATTAGATTGTGAACTTCTGGAGGGCAGAGACCCTTTTCGTTTTTTGTTTTTTTCTTGTGTCTCCTAAGGACCTTGCACAGTGGCTGGCAGATTGTAGGCGCTTAATAAATGCCCATTGATTTGACAGTCCTGAGTGTGCTCAGAGCTGGAGTAGAAGTAACACTGAAGAAAATAAAGATGATAAAATAGTTGGGCTAGAGTAAGTTAAAACAGAGAGAGGCACTTCCTGTGGTACAGGCAATAACATGTTTAAGTATTCAGTGATCAATTCTCAAGGTATTTTAAAGAGTAAAAAAATAATCAAAGCTGTGGAAAAAATCTTAGGCCTTATTGTTACTCTCTTCCCCCCTAAAAGAAGACAGCACAACCCCTCTATACTTTACATGCTCATTTTCTCATACCTACAAAATTTTAAAGAAAGTAACATATGCATGTACTGAGGACATTTTTGATGAGGGTAACAGAAAGGAAAAGGTGGACTTTTTGCAATGGATAATCTAAAATAATCCACCTGACACAATTGACTAAAAGAAGGGAAATAGGATGAGAATCAGGATTTATATAACATCTACTATGTTCCAGGCACTGTGCTAAGTGCTTTACAAATAGATGCAGAGAACACACAATCTTTGTGCTTATCATTTGTTAACTATTAAAAAATATTTAATTCAGTAGAGAATAATGCCACCTTAAAGGCTCTTCAAGTCTTTGAAAGATGCAACAACAAATAACCTCTTTTGAGACTCTGATCATTAATAGCAAGCAGAAAGAGAGATGTATATTTGACGAAAGTGTCTGTTGCTGTTGTGCAGGGAATTCAGTACAATTCATTTTGACAAGTGATTGCCTATGGGTGGTAAAGTGATACAGTTTCTCTTGCTTGCAGATGCATCCAGTCCAGAACACTGCAGATGTTATGGATCTCCTAAATGATATCTGTAATCATCCAAGACAGTTTTTACTACCTATCCACGTAAAGCATAAGTAGAAGAAGAATGTCTAGTGCCCAGATTATGATACACAGTTGAATGGACAAACGATAAAATCTGTCCATAGCTCTGGGATAGATATTGCAATATGACAGTAATCTGGTCCCAGAGTTAATCAGGAGGAAAAGACTGGACTGGACTGCTTGTGGAAAGCTGCAAAGTTCAGTTAATGACTCCAAGATTCTTCCTGAAACAAAGGATCATGTTTTCAATACTAGTATACTTCTGGTGATGGACTGTTGCAAACTGAGGGAGAACTGAAATTGAGAATGACACAAAGGGCAATGCAGAAATTCATGGGGCAGGGGAATGAGCAGGCTAAAACACATTATAAACAAGGAATTACGGAGAAGTTGTTTAAAGGATGGCATAAAGTAAACATATGAATGAAAAAGATGAGCTGGCCACATGGAAAAAGCTAGAGAAAACTGTAGCCTCCATGTACCATAGGTATCATCATCATTTCAAGTGAAAGTGAGGAAGGATCATTGCATATAGGATGTACCTCCTGTGATGAATTTATGGAGGGACATGGACAAGAGTCTCAGAGGATGGGCAGGTGTGGATAGGTTGTGATCTACATCTTTGGAGAGAGTACACACATTGATAAGATCGTAAATTTGTTAGAGTGAAATATGTGCTCTACACTCCAGCCAAACTAGATGACTTTTTGCTCTGAAACATTCTGACCCCACACCTTTACTTACATTTTTACCTATGTCTGGAATGTCTACCCTCACATATTTAACCTGTTGTATTCCTATTATCCTTTAAAATCCATGTCAAATGCCATCTCTTCCTTCATTCTCCTCAGCTTTGGTAATTACCTTCCAACCCCCATATCTCATAAGATACTTTATGTTAGACTTCTTTAATGCTCTATTATATACTATTGAGTATGAGATCTGAGTTTGTGGTTTTCCCCAACTATACTATAAGCTATGTGAGAAATAGAGTCTTTTTTAGTTTAACTCTTTATTCCCTAGTATTTATCCCCTGGTACTTTACACACAGCAGAGAGCACTTGATAAAAGTTTTGTTAATTTATTGATTTGAAGATAGAGGTCTTTGGAGAAGATGACCTTTTAATGTTTCTTTCAGTTATTTCTTCCCATGATTTGATGATTAGCACACACCACAATTGGATGTAGAAATTATTTTTTTTTTTACTTTTGAAGAGTTACATGTTGAAATGGAAATCCAAGTATTTGAGATGGATTAATTTAGTGTCTAATACTCATTATACATTTCCTGAAACATTCCAGAGGAAGGATATCATTTTGCCTGTCTGTCTTTCTCCACCCATTTTTATATGCATATGTATGTGTATATGTATGTGTTTATATTTATGCCTATGTCTGTATACACATATTATATATGTGAATAGACATGTACATGTACATATACATATATATAATACACACATATGTGACATTGTTGATTTCAGTTTAAAACATCATATCAAGAATATTCCATGATATGAAAGGGAGTCTGGCCACAAAACTAGAAAGAAAAATCCTGCTGTTTTGTCTACCTTCTTCCAACTTTGCTGGAGTGTCCATTTAAAAATACATGTTTGGAGTCTTTCTAGATTAATAACTGAAATTTCTTAGATTTTGGAAAGTAAGTTTTATGATTTTCATAAAAGCAAAATTCACATTAATCTTGTGATGGCAAAGACATATATATCCTCTCTCTTGCTAATTTTGGCTATGATGATTAGTGGTTGAAATTTGCAACTAAGAAGGCATATTTTAAGAATTCCATTTTGCATTAGATTTGCAATAAATATTGACTTTTACTAGATAAATATATTTTTTCTTTCTAATAGAGAATAATGTCTCTTGTCATGTTCACTTCCAACTTTGGCCATTTACTTGATTTACTTGCTTTGGAAATTATTTTAAATGACACATATAATTGTTTTCAACATGATTAGGCAGAATTATTGAATATTTCTCCCATCTATGAACTCTGATAAAACTTTACATCTCTTAGGGACTTTTCCTTAGGACGCTCTTCCCCTCAAACTTTTCTAGCTTGGTTAAGATCTTCCTGGCTGGCATAAGCTTTGAGAACCATCCTATCATGGGTCATTTCCAGCTTGCTTCCGCGTAGAGCTAATTCAAACCCTACTTCTTAAATGAAGTATTACTATACTTCTTCAGCCCAAATTGATCTGTTCCTTTCTTGGGCTATCATAACTCTCATTTTCTATACTATTCACTTTTTTACTCTGAATGATATTATTTGTATCTGTATCTTTTGTATCTGTACTTGCACTTTTTTAAAAGATTTTATTTTTGAGAGCATTATTCCTTTATAAATTTATTTTTGTTGATATCTTTTGAATTTGCATTGCCCTCATTTCCCAATATATCTTTTTTTTTCCTTCCTGAGGGTAATCTCACATAACAATGAATGCAAATGAGGGGAGAAAACAGTTTAGCAAACTAGCTAGCACATCAGCCAAGCTTAACATTATTTATAGCATTCCATGTTCATAGTCTCTCATCTCTACAAAGAAGGCAAGGATGGAGATGTCTAGAGGGCATTATTTTCAAGTGAATTTCAGGCTGAATAAAATAACTGAACTGAAACATTCACCAGGTGGACACTATGCTCCTCAGGATTGCTGGATTATCACATTCCTCCTCTCTTATCCAATCTGCACATGGTCTGATTATCTCAACACAAGAATGGATGTGGCTTTGTGGTCTATGGGAACAGAGGCTTGTGGAGCTATATAATACAACATTAGATCTGGGACAGATGAGGAAATTGAAATCTGGAGAAGTTAGGTGACTTGCCCAAGACCACATGACTAATGGAGCTATAGAGCCTGGATTAGAATCCAGATGTCATGCCTCATTTATTTCATACTCATTTATTTCAGTCAATAGTCAGTCAATAAACATTTAGAACTGTGCTAATCAAACTCCAGATTTTCTCTTACCCTTCAAGCTGGTTCTCCAGAGAGAACAGAATAAATAAGGCACTGTGAAATAGACATGCTGTTTCTGTGATCTGTCATTTTTGCTTTTTTAATTAAATTTCTTTTTAAATGCTAGTCTATTAAGACAGGTGGTGGTTGCATTACTTCTGTTGCAAACCCCTCGTTCTGCCACTTCTTGCTAGTTAAAAAGTTCTAATTAAACATGCTTTAATGAGAGATGGAAGATAGCTAAGATCATGGGGTTTTGATTCCTGAGAGATAGTTCTGACTTTTAATAAGAGAGCAACACTCTGGGTCCCATACCCAAGGAAGGTACTCGGAAAGGATGCATTGAAGTGATTACACAAAAGGATGTATTAATTGGACTTCACCAAGACATTTGGTTTCTAGAAGTATTCACATTAGGACCCGTGCACTGTGTAGCCAAGTAGAGCTATTGTCTTTGGAGATTTTTTCCAACCACAATTTGCAGAGTTATTGTGATATCAACTGAGAAAATGTAGAAACGAGTTTGACAAAAAAAGAAAAGGTTAAAGCACTGAAAATGGTAGATTTTTATTATTGTTAATAATGTAGCCTTTGAGAAATAGTTGAAGGAACTGAGCTGTTTAGCCCAGAGATGGGAGGGGTGACATGCTAGCTGCTGTCAAAAATCTGAAGGGCTGCCCTCGGAGAGACGCTAGAGTTCTCTGTCACTCCAGAAGGAAGCATTAGGCCAGTTTATGCTTTCTATATGCAGTTACAGCTTTATGATGGGGGAATTACAGCTGCATGAAAACTTTTATTTCAAGAAAAATTATATGACCACCTGCTAGGGGGGAAGCTGTGCAGGGGCTTCCTACTTCAGGCACAAAGTGAACTCAGTGACCTCTGATCCCTCCGAGTTCCCTAATTCCCTAATCCCTGCTCTCCCAACTTTTAGAGCCTGCGATTGTGACTTAAAAAAACAGCCCCAAGTGGGAGAATAAAGGGGAAGGGAAGAAGGATGGCATAGAATATAGTGGCAAGGGATATATGAATGTGAATGTACATATACTCACATCATACTAATACTTCAACTTTTTTGTTTTCTTATGTATTATTTCACTTGATTCTCAGGGCAATGCTGTGAGATAGCTTATATTATCCCCATTTTATAAATGAGAAGGAAAGCAGAAAAGAAGGCAAGTGTTTGGTTCAAAGTCGGAGATAGGATTAGAATTAAGGGTTCATAACTCCTCATCTAATGCTCTGTCTCCTCTCCGTGACTGGGTCTTCATTGCCACAGGAACACTTTGGGGCTACTTGAACACGTGAAGTGTTAGGTAGAAAATCTTGTCTGAGTCTCCATTGTTGTATGCAAAATTTGTAACCTGTTAATATTTTGGTTTTCCACAGTAAAAATAATTGGATGGAAAAATTAAACATTCCTTTAAACAGTTTTGTTGATGCCTTTTGCTTTTTATACCATGTTAACTGATATTCCCAACCACCCTGACAATGAATGGTCCCTTGTAATGATAACAACAATGATAACCGAAAACAATAAATAAGACCGCCTGACAAAATGACCATATCTAGCAGTTATGTAGCAGTCCATACCTGGCTGTAGTCTCCCACCTCCTTATTCTGAAGAGAAAAATGTGTTTCATTATCAGTTATCCAGGACTAAGATTGGTTATTACAATTAACCTGAGTCCGGTTACATTTTAGAACACTTTTGTTTCTGATTGTAAAGCACCCTTCTGCTCACTCCAACTAAACCTATTCTTTGTCTTTAATCCTTCTGAGTTCCCTAAATCCCTAAGCCCTGCTCTTATGATCACTTCCTCCCTTTACAAACTTGACCCTATGCCATCATCTTATACCTTTACATCTCTGGTCTCCTTATTTTGTTGTCTGTCATTCACACTCTGCAGTTACTTAAACCTGTGACACCACTCCCACCCACCTTCTCCACTTCCACTCCCATGTTACTAACTTAGACAACTTTGGATCTACTACAAATGTCATGATCTGATCTCCACTGAGCCCTCACTGTTGCACAACAATACTTTTATTCTTCCCTGTTTGATGGCAGTGCTCTTTTAAACAATTATAACAAACCTGTCTTTCTCCCTTATTTTACTCTCAGCAGATTTTCTTGCCACCTACTTGAATGGGAAAATCAAGTATATGCATCTCAAGCTCACACCTGTTGCCTATTTTATACTTCAAAACATCTTCACTGTCTTCTTTGTCATCTTCTTTGCTGCTTTGTTAAGTGGAGGTTAGGGACTGTGATAACTGGGCATAGAAGTTATTAAGTGTAACCAGAATGAGAGCCCCATCATGTCTTGCATTTGATCAGCAGAAATTGTTGATAATTCCTCCAATGTCTCTTTAAGGTGCTGCTTCCCGTGCTCCTCCTTTCCTGTCTAACTTAATAAACAAACAAAGAAGGGAGGACAGAGTTGATGCCACTGAGAACATCCCAGCTCCCATGCCCAGAGACTCAGTGGCTACAGGAAAAGCCCAAATCTGGATCCATGTACTAGAAGAAAGTTCTTACCTTTCCTTTCTTGCACTGTAGAAGCAACTTTCTCCCTAACCTTCTCTCCTACTGAGGTTAGAGAAACCCCAGAGTTTAGGGGGCATGGCAAAAAGCATGAGGATATTAAGTGGTAGAACTCATATTTGAACTCATTTCTTCTGACTCAAAATCTAATGTTCTGTCCACTACACCATTGAGAAAAATGATTATGATTAACCAATTATTGATATGGGGGGGGGACACAGAAATCCAGGATTTTTTTCCCTTTCTGTTTCCTCATTTAAAGTCTAGACCTTCAAGGACATTTCTGACTTTGCCCAAAGAATTCACTCCACCCAGACCATCTTATCTAGGTGGAATTTTTACCCACCATTGCTCATTATTCCTACATTGGGTGAAGAATAAGCCCTTTTGTATAGATTCAGAGTGGTCTGGCTTAAGATGAGTCTCCTTGTTTAAGAGTGACATGATCACAGTCAAGTCCCTCAGCCCCTCATTATAATAAGCCCAGCTCTAATTATAATATTCATTCTCTCATTAATTGTTAACCAGTTAGAGTTGATTTCCACCTATCAGGGACAACCCTTCTCCAGCGTATTAAAACATTCAGGGGTCTCCAAGGTTCATCTTTGGTTTCTGAGAGTACCACTGACCTCAATTTATTGATTATTTGCTAGCCATAATTAATAAATTGATCATTAATTACCCAGAAACTCTGTCTCTCAGATTTTTCATTCATCACACTATGTTCCTTTCCAATTTGATGGTCAAGTGAGGTAAGTAGGTTTTTTTGATGAGCTTGTGGTGAAAGGTGGGAAGCATGGACAAAAACACTCTCTCATTCTCTCTCTCTGTCTCTCTCTGTCTCTGTCTCTTTATTTCTCTGTCTCTGTCTCTGTCTCTGTCTCTCCCTCTCTCTCTCTCTCTCTCTCTCTCTCTCTCTCTCTCTCTCTCTCTCCATCTCCCTCTCTCTCTCATTCAGTTCCTTTCAGGACAATATGGTATCATTTGGAGTGACCTGCAGTGGTGAGTGTGTGTAGGTGACAATAGAAAGCTATAGCAAAGGCACTGATGCTCAGGGCTTTCAAGAGGGGAAAGCAACAGTGAAATGATTTGTTATTGCAATTGAAACCAACTCAACAATCCAAAATTCTGTTCTACAAAAGCCAATTCACCCATAAACCACCTTTGGAAGTTACAGCAAGGGGAGGGCAGACCAATGACTACTGATGATGCATTCCTGAGGCAGCCTTAATTATCCAATGTCTTTGTTTCCCTTTCTCTTTTTCTCACTGTCTCATGGACATTTCCCTGCAGCTTTCTAGGAGTTGGTCAAGGGGGAGAAAGAGAAAAGGAAACTCTACACTGTGAGGAAGAACAGATTCTTGTATTTGCTGACAATTGCTCTATTCCCAGTCTTTCTGGTCTGCTGGTTTTGTAGCATGATCTTTCACACTCAAATAATAAAAGGGAACATTGGAGCAGCATTGAAGAGTATTCATTCAAGTAAGCAGCCTTGGGTCTGAAACCAGTGATACACTTTAAAGATTTACAAATTAAGAGAAAAGTGTAAGAAAGTAAAGAGTGAAGTCATTCGTGGCCAAAAGAGTAAACCCTTGGTAAAGGAGGCAGTCATGGGCAAAGGCCAAAGGAGCAACGGGCCTGTACTAATAAATCTTGTGTTAGAGCCCAGGCTCTGCCATCTATTGGATGTCCACCTTGGACAAGTCACTTAACTTTTCTCATCTGTAAGTTTTTTTTTTATCTGTAAAATGGAAAAATAATGCTTGCTCTACATCACTCAGACTTCTCAAGAGGACCCAGTGATGTAATATATGCAGCTGATTTTGAAACCATAAAGTGTTAAATAAATATAACCCTCAGTTTGGGCTAGGGAGGGGGTATTTTTGTTGTTCTTGATTGCTACAGAGTACAAAAAAGAACTCTTAGGCTCTGTGTTATTGTTTACTTAATGATTAGTTTATGCAATAGTCATTGCCTGCATGCTTTGATTCTACCTCAAGCATGCAGGCAATGACTAAATATTTTTCCAACTCCTCTTGGCTGCCAAAAACTGACTTGTGACCAAAGTTCTCATCCTGAAGAATGATAGAAAAATAAAGGGAAAAACAAAAAGTTCGAAAATTTGTCTGCTTTTCCTTTCTTTCTTTAGAAGCTGCTGAGGTAGTGAAGATGCCAAACGTGAATAGATTCAGGTAGAAAACATCTGAATTCTGATCAAAGGGATGAGTATAGAAGAGGTAGGAAAAGTGACTAGAAGCTAGATTTCTAGTAAAGGTTTTGGAGAATCATCAGCTAAGGGCAGCTACTGTTTGCAGTAGAGCAGGTATTCTTAACCTAGAATCTGTGAGTTTTTTTCCCAGTATTTTGATAACTGCATTTAATAACAGTTAACATTTAAACAGTTATCTCTTCCACATTGCACGGGTTGGGGTCATGGTGCCCCGTGGTCTGGAATTTCTGTGCAAATCCCACCCCCCACACTTTGTACCAGAGAAGAAGTGTTTCTTTTTCCTTTTTCTTTTAAGGTTAGGGTTAGGGTTAGAATTTAGGGTTATGACAAGGGAACAAGATGTTTACAGTATATTATTATAAAATTTAGGTTGATATTACACAATACTATACATATATTTTATGCATTTCTGAGTTTCTAAACTTTTTCAGTGTCATTTGCAAGCCTTTGCATGTTGTCTGTGGCTCCTGCAAAACTCCCCCACAATTCCCATTTAATTTCTTATGCTGACTTGCAATATATTGAAACTATGATGGGGAAAGTTGCAATGTGGAAGGGATAACTATATAGTACTTATTCTGCATCAAGCACTGTGCTAAGCACTTTACAATTATTATTTCATTTGATCCTCACAACAACCCTGGGAGGTAGGCACTATTAATATCCCCATCTTACAGATGAGGAAACTGAGGCAAACAGAGGTTAAATTGCTTGCCCAGGGTCACACAGCCAGTGGGTGTCTGAGGCCAGGTTTGAACTCAGGTGTTCCTGACTCCAGACCCAGCTCATGCACTATGCCACCCAACTGCTTCTCAATTCAACATAATTGGTTTTCTTTTGTGTATTTTCTTTTCTACATTTGGAAACATTATCATGAGAAGGGGTCCATGGGCTTCACCTGACTGCCAAAGGGGTCCATGAAATGCACAAAAAAGGGTCAGAGCCACTGCATTAGAACTTTGGCAGTAATCTGCTAATAGTGAATCAAAAGTACTTAAGGAAGTAAGCAAGGAGCATTATTCTGGGAGAAAAGACAAAAGAAGTCCCAGAAAAAAAGATAGGAAAGCTTGAGATAGACAAAGCTATGTTCCTTGAGGTGTGTACATGGGACGTGCTTGGGAACTTTCTGAGACTGGTCAAACCCAATGACCTCATCACTACTAACCGTTTACCAGGTAAGGGCTCCAATGGAAAAAAGTTGGATTTGGGATAGGTACAGAAAGCTAAGAAGATAGTGTTTGACAATTGGATTTCGATACCTAGGTCACAGTATAACATATAGAAATGACTGGCATGTAATGACAGATTTGGGGAAAAGAAAAATATGTCTATATATTTCCAAATTTATTAAGAGGATTTTAAACAGAAAATTGAGGTGGAGAGGGGCAAAACTTCCCATAGAGCATAGCAGTTATGGCTCAGAGAAAAGCGTATCAGAAGAGAGGTTGAATGACTCACAGATGATAACAGGAAGAAGTTTTATAAAAACTTACAGCCTCAGACATCTGCGTACAAATGTGCAAAAAACTGGCAGTAAACAGAATGAACAAAAGATAATAATATGAGGAGAAAAGTTCATCCTCATAGACATTGCTTAAAAATTTTTACAATATTGTGGCAGGAATATTCTAAAGACCACTTGACCAGGAGAAAGAAATAGGCAAATTGTTTGCGGAACATCACAAATCTGAAATGGAGGCATGACATAATAGTGTCTAGGGAACTTAATTATTTGGTCATCTGCTAGAGTTTTCCATCTCTATGTCTCTCTGTCTCTCTTTCCCTGTCTCTGCTAAGGTTAAATCTAGAGAAAAGATTTTTGTCTTCCTTCATGATATAATTTCATTCTTAAAATGGTAGCAGAAATGACAAGGGAAATTCTTATTCTGTATCTGATCCTGACCAGCAAGGAGGAACTAGTCACTGAAGTAAAAATAATGGGAACCTTGGCAATGCGTGACTAATGCTCAATTCTATGCATAGTTTAATATTCATATTAGACTTTTGGAGAATGAATTTCAAAGTGTTTGGAGAAAGGAGAGAGAAGTTTCTATGCTCTAAAATTCTACAATGGAAGTCAGCACTTCAGAAAAGGATTGCTCTCAAGAACAAAATTCTGATGATTGAAAATGATTTTGAAAAGGGAAAAAAGGGAGAGGTCTCTAAAGGAATCAGTGAAGAAGTACTGAGAAACTCATTGATCACATCAGATTTAATAATGAGATGTACCAAAGAAAGAAGAAAGGGCAAACAACTGAGGATGAATAAAAAAAAGTGACATGATCCTGGAAGAATAACACCAGAAACTCTAAAACTTAAAATGAATTAAGATTGTCAATGGGGATTAAAAATAGGAAAGTTCTTTGCTACTACAAAAGAGCTATTTTAAATATTTTGTACTTATGCATCTTTTCCCTCTTTCTTTGATTTCTCTGGGGTATAGCCTTAGTAGTGGTATCTCTTTGTCAAAAGACATGCACATTTAGCAACTTTTGGAGCACAGTTTCAAATTGCTTTCCAGAATGGCTGAATCAGTCCAACAATAGCGCATTGATGTTACAGTTTTCCTACAGTTCTCCCATCCTTGGACATAACAGAGAATCACTGGAGTTTATTAAACATGAGGGGGTAGAATACTCAGACCTACCCTTTGGGAAAATCATTTTGGAAACTGAGTGCAAGATAGATTGTAGAGAGGTAAACTTGAGGCAAACAGAGCAATAGAATTTTATTGCAAGGGAGGGAATGTGATGAGGGCCTGAACTAGTGTGGGGCCTGTGTCAGTGAAAAGAAGGGGGCATAGATGAGAGATGCTATGAAGGCATAAATGACAAGATTTGGCTCCATGATTAGAATTATTAGAGCTTTCAAAGTCATTTTCCTTCTCATTATTGTGGTTATCATGTAAATTATTCTGCTTTTACTCATCTTACTATGCATCAGTTCATAAAAGTAATCTTTTTTCTGAATCATTCATAGGCAGTATTTCATATTGCATAATAATGTTCCAATGTATTAATGTACCACAATTTGTTCAGCCTCTCCCTATTTTATGGACACCCATTCTGGTTCCCATTCTTTACTAAAACAAAAAATGCTGCTAAACATATACATACACACATACATGCATACATACATACATATACATACACATACACACATACATATATATAAAATATATATATGCATATCTTTTCCTTTTGTCTTTGACCCCTTTGGGTAGTTAGTTGTATCACTAGTTGTATCAAAGGTAGATGCAGATGAATGGCTTTTTGGCATAATTCCAAATTGTTTTCCAGAATTCAGACTAGTTTACACCTCCACCAACTGTTCTTCTAGGGCCCCTCTAGCAATTGCTATTTTCTTTTTTTGTCATCTTTTCCAATCTGATAGTTGTTAGTTGTTTTAATGTATATTTCTATTATTATTAGTGATTTGGACTATTTTTCACATGATAGTTTTCAATTACTCATTCAAAAATGGTTTACTCATATCTTTTATGACTTAACTACTGGGAATATAGTTTCTTAGGTATTTATATTTTTTTGTATCTCTTCAGTATTACATATTTATCAGAGAAATTTGCTATGAAGATTTTTCTAACTAGTTGTTTATCTTATGATTTCAACAGTATTTGTTTTGCTTGTACAAAACTTTTCAGTTTTATGTAATTGAAATTATCATTTTATAATTATATATAATATAGAACATTTTCTATACTTCTTTAGATAAGACTTCTCTTCATAACCATAGTAGTGAATGCTTATCTCTTTCCTTTCTCCTCTTTTTTAATGATATGACTTTTATATTTAGGCTGTGTTTCCATTTGGAACTATAAGTATCCCTTTCAAACTATAGCTTTGGGAGTTTCACATTGATTCCCAGCAAAATTATGGAATGTATTATTAAAGAAATGGCTTGTGAGTATTTAGAGGAAGAAGTGGCAATCTCTAATAGGAAGCATGTGTTTATCAAGAACAGGTCATGCCAGATTAACTTCAGTCCCCACCCCTCCCTTTTTTTTAATATAGTTACTAGACTGATAGATCAGAAGAATGCAATAAACGTCACATTTCTAGGTTTCAGTGAAGTATTTGAAAGCGCCTTAATAATATTTTGGTGGACAAGATGGAAAACTGTGAACCTGATAAGAGTATAGGTGGTTTCTGAACTGATTGAATGATGGAATTTCAAAAGTTGTACTGTCAACTTGAAGGGAGGTCTCTAGTTAAGTGGTACAGAGATTTCTCTTTTTCATTTACTCATAGCCTATTTTTCATTTTTACTAATCACCTGGATAAAGGCATATTACACAGACCTGGGAGAGATTTCTTGTCATGAACAAAATATATGTTGGACAGTACACATTGGATAATAGAATCAAGATAAAAAAAAACATTTTTGGGCAACTAGGTGGCATAGTGGATGGAGCACTGGTCTTGGAATCAGGAAGACTCATCTTCATGAGTTCAAATCTGGCCTCAAACATTTACTAGCTGTGTGACCCTGGGCAAGTTACATAATCCTGTTTACCTCATTTTCCTCATCTGGAAAATGAGCTGGAGAAGGATATGGTAAACCATTCCAGTATCTTTGCCAAGACAATCCCAAATGGGGCCACAGAGTCTGACGTGACTGAAAAATGACCGAACAATAACAAACTAAAGCATCGGTACTAAATCTAATAAAATAAAATTTAAATGTAATAGGTATAAGTCTGCTATTTTACACTTCGTCACCTGCATAAGTACAAGATTGTGTGGGCAGTTTATATGGAAAATGGGAGATATGGATGGATTGCAAGCTCAATATTAATCAATAGTGAAAAGTAGCCCCTAAACCCTGAAGCAATCTTTGGCTTTATTAGGAGAACAGCATTCAGGTCAAGGGATATAATAATTATGCTCTATTCTGCCTTATAGATGGAGTTTTGTGTTTAGCTCTTGTCATCACATTTTGGAAGGACATTATAAAGTTAAAGTGGTTACAGAAGAGAGACCCCAAGCTATTGAGAGGGCTGGAAAATAAGCTGTACGAGGATCAGTTGATGGAACCAGGGAAATAAAAACTTACTGAGAGACATCACACCAGTAGTCAAGTATTATGAGGGTTATCATATTAAAGACCAATTAGACTTGTTAAGCTTGGCTCTAGGAGGCAGAATTCTAAGTAATGGGTTGAATTTGTGGAGAGGTAAATTTCAATTTGATATATGGGACAATGTTCTACCATCAAAGTTATCTAAATGGAATTGGCTTTCAAGAGTTAACATGTTTCTTATAACATATTCTTTAACTAGAGGTGGATGTAGGCAGTACATTGTAGTGGAAAGAGTGATGGATTACAGGCACTGGACCTGAGTTCAAATCTCAGCTCTGCCACTTACTAGCTGTGTGATCCTGGACAAGTCACTTAACCTGTATCTGCCTCAATTTCCTCAACCATAAAATGAGGTTAATAAGAACACCTACCTCCCTGCGTTATTGTGAGGATCAAATGAGATAATATTCAGAAAGTGCTTAGCACACTGCCTGGCAAATAGTGGGAACTATGTAAATGTTAGCTGTTATTATTCATTCATATAATTTTCTGAAAACATCTCACCATTTATTATAGCATAATTATTTTTCATCATATTAATATACCACAATTTATCCAGCATTCTCCAATTTTCTAAAAGAAAACCTAAGACAATGAATACAATTACCAAATTCTTGTCACATGAATAAAGTCAGATCTAAATAATTGGAAAAACATCAGTTGCTCATGGGTAGGCTGAGCTAATATAATAAAAATGACAATTCTACCTAATTAATTCACTTATTTAGTGCCATGCCACTAAACTACCAAAAATTATTTTATAGAGATAGAAAAAAGTAATAACAAGATTCATCTGGAAGAACAAAAGGTCCAGAATATCAAGGGAACTAATGAAAATAAATGCTAGGGAAGGTGGCCTAGCTATACCAGATGTTAAATTGTATCATAAAGTAGCAATCATCAAAACTACTTGGTACAGGCTAAGAAACAGAGTGGTGGATCAGTGGAATAGGTTAGGTATACAAGACACAGTAGTCAATGACTATAGTACTCTACTGTTTGATAAACCCAAAGACCCCAGCTTCTGGGTATAAAAACTTAATATTTGACAAAAACTGCTAGGGAAACTGGAAAAAAGTATGGCAGAAATGAGGCACAGACCAAAATCTTACATCATATACTAAAATAAAGTCAAAATGGGTACACAATTTAGATAAGAAGGCTGATACTATAAGCAAACTGGGAGAGCAAGGAATAGTTTACCTGTCAGATTTATGGAGAACAGAAGAATTTATCATCAAACAAGAGATAGAGAACACTATGAAATGCAAAATGGATAATTTCGATTACATTAAATTGAAAAAGTTTTGCACAAACAAAGCCAATGCAACTAAGATTAAGAGAGAAGCAGAAAACTGGGAAAGAATGTTTACAACCAGTGTCTCTGATAAGGGCCTCATTTCTAAAATATATAGAGAACTAAGTCAAATTTATAAGAATACAAGTCATTCCCCAATTGATAAATGGTCAAAAGATATGAGCAAGCAGTTTTCAGATGAGGAAATTAAAACCATCTCGAGTCATATGCAAAAGTGCTCTAAATCACTATTGGTTAGAGAAATACAAATCAAAACAACTCTGAGGTAGCACATCACAACTATCAGACTGGCTAACATGACAAAACAGGAAAATGATAAATGTTGAAGAAGATGTGGGAAAATTGGAACACTAATATATTGTCGGGGGAGTTGTGAACTGATCCAACCATTTTGGAGAGCAATTTGGAACTATACACAAGGGACTATAAAAATGTGTATGCCCTTTGACAAAGCAATAGCACTTAGAGGGCTGTATCCCAAAGAGATCATAAAAATGGGAAAAGGACCCACATGTACAAAAACATTTATAGCAGCTCTTTCTGTGTTGGCAAAGAATTGGAAATTGAGGGGATGCCCATCAACTAAGGAATGGCTGAAAAAGTTGTGTTATATGAATCTAATGGAATACTATTGTGCTATAAGAAATGATAAGCAAGCAGACTTTAGAAAAACCTGCATTCAAATTCCATAGTTCTTTCTCTGGATGTGGATAGCATTTTCCATCATGAGCCCTTTGGAGATGTCTTAGATCCTTGCATTGCTGAGAAGAGCTAAGTTTATCAAAGTGAGTTATTGCACAAGGTGGCTGTTAACTGTATAATGTTCTCCTGGTTCTGCTCACTTCACTCAGCATCAGTCCATACAATTCTTTCCAGGTTTTTCTGAAGTCCTCCTGCTCATCATTTCTTATAGAACAATAGTATTTGATTACATTCAGATATCACAACTTGTTCAGCCATTCCCCAACTGATGGGCATCCCCTCAGTTTCCAATTCTTTGCCACCACAAAAAGAGTTGCTATATTTTTGTACATGTAGATTCTTTTTGCTTTTTTATTTCTTTGGGATACAGGCCTAGTAGTAGTGTAGCTGGATCAAAGGGTATGTACAGTTTTATAGCCTTTTGGGTTCAGGATCTCTGGCTAGTTTGTTGAGGTGGGACTTGCTGCTGGCTTGCTGGGATGCTTCCTGTTCTGGAATGTGTTCCCTTTTTACCCAAATGAGGCAGACCTTTATTGCTGATCCTCCAAATTTCCTAGGCTAAAAGACTGCTCCACCTCATCTTTCCACTGGCTCTGCGGTTCCAAAATTTGTTCTGGGGCACTATTTTATGGTTTTTCAGAGGTGAATATGAGAGAGAGACAGCAATTCACTACTTTTTCCTCCATCTTGGCTCCTGGAACCATGAATAGCTGGGATTTAAACAAAAATTAGAATAAACCAAAGAAGCTGGTCTCTGCCCAATAGTTTTAATTTGCATTTCTCTGATCAATAGTGATTTAGAGCATTTTTTTAAATATGACTTTGATGCGTTCTTCTGAAAACTGTCTGTTCATATTCTTTGACCATTTATCAATTGAGGAATGACTTATATTCTTATAAATTTGACTCAGTTCTCTATACATGTGAAAAATGAGAAACTTGCTGCAAAATCTCCTCCACCCCACTTTCCTGTTTTTCTTTTAATCTTGGCTGTATTGATTTATTTGTGCAAAACCCTTTTAATTTCATGTAATCAAAATTATGCATTTTACTTCCATGATCCTCTCTACCTCTTGTTTCATTACAATTTATTCCATTATTCATACATCTCAAAGGTGATATTTTTCATGGTCTCCTAGTTTGGTTATGATATCACACTTTATATCTAAATTGTGTATCCATTTTGACTTTATCTTGGTATGTAGTGTGAGATATTGGTCTATACCTAGTATCTGTCAAACTCTTTTGCAGTTTTCCCAGCAATTTTTGTCAAATAGTGAGTTCTTGTCTCAATAGCTTAGATCTTTGGGTTTATCTAACACTAGATTACCATGGTCACTTACTATTATATATTGTGTGCCTAATTTATTCCATGGTTCCACCACTCTATTTCTTAGCCAGTATCATATAATTTTAATTAATACTTCTTTGTAATACAGTTTGAGATCTGGTACTGCTAGGCTGCCTTCCTTTACATTTTTTTTCATTGATTCCCTTGACATTCCTAACCTTTTGTTCTTTCAGATGTATTTTGTTATTATTTTTCTTGCTCTATAAATAATTTTTAATTGTTTGGTTCATATGGCACTGAATAAGTAAATTAATTTAAGTAGGAGTGTCATTTTTATTATATTGGCTCAGTATACCCATGAGCAGATAATATGATAGTATATATGATAAAGAATCCTGAAGAATCAATTGAAAAACTAGGTGGAACAATTAACAACTTTAGCATGCCTCCATTACAGATTCCAATCCTTTTAATTTCTTTTTATTCTCTTATTGCTATCACTAGCACTTCTAGTACAATATTGAATAATAGCAGAGACAATGGACATCCTTGCTTCACCTCTGATCTTATTGCAAAAGCTTCTAGTTTATCCCCATTATAGATGATGTTTGCTCTTCATTTTAGATAGATACTACTTAAAATTTGAAGGAAATATCCATTTATTCCTATGCTTTCTAGGGCTTTAATTTCATTTTCATTGGTGGTGAATTTGCCCTTTTTATTTTTGATACTGGTAATTTGGTTTTCTTTTTTCTTTTAAAAAAATCAAATTAACCAGTGGTTTAATCTATTTTATTGTTTTTGTCATAAAACCAGCTCCTAGTTTTATTTATAAGGGCAATGATTTTCTTACTTTCAATTTTATTTATATCTCCTTTCATTTTCAGAATTTCCAATTTAGTGTAATTGTGGATTTTTAAATTAGTTTTCTATTTTTTAGTTGCATGTCCAATTCATTTTCTATTTTATTGATGTAATCATTTAGAGATATAAATTTTCCCTCTTTGCTGTATCTCATACATTTTGGTATGTCATCTCATTGTTCCCATTCTCTTTAATGAAGTTATTTATTATTTTCATGATTTGTCCTTTGACCCACTGATTCTTTAGGATTAGATTATTTAGTTTCCAATTATTATTATTATTATTATTATTTTGATAAGGCAATTGGGGTTAAGTGACTTGCTCAAGGTTACACAGCTAGTAAGTGTCAAGTGTCAGAGGCTGAATTTGAACTCACATTCTCCTGACTCCAAGGCTGGAGCTTTATCCACTGTACCACCTAGCTGCCCCCCTAATTTTTAATTTATGTTTCCATGACCCTTTATTGAATGCAATTTTTATTGCATTATGGTCTGAAAAGTATGCATTTATCATTTCTGCCTTTCTGCATTTGCTTGTGAGGTTTTGATGCCTAATACATAATTAGTTTTTGTGAAGGTGCCATGTACTGCTGATATAAATGTGTACTCCCTTCCATTCAAATTTATTTTTCTCCAGAGATCTGCATTACTTAACTTTTCTAAAATTCTTTCTTATTGATACCTATATTTATCTAGTTCTGAAGAGGAAAAGTTGAGGCCCCCCACTCATATAGTTTTACTCTATTTCCTCCTGTAACTCATTTAACTTTTCTGTTAAGAATTTGGATGCTCTGCCATTTGGTACATATCTATTTAGGGTTGATATTACTAGACAGCTAGGTGGCACAGTGGATAGAGCACTGGGCTTGATCAGGAAGACTCATCTTCACGTATTCAAGTCTGGGATAGCTGTATGACCCTGGACAAGTCACTTAATCCTCTTTGTCTCAATTTCCTCACCTGTAAAATGAGCTGAAGAAGGAAATGGTAAACCACTTTAGTATCTGCCAAGAAAACCACAAATGGAATCACAAAGAGTTGGACATGGCTGAAAATGACTTGACAACAAAACAAATTGTTATTATTTCATTATTGATGTTATCTTTCAGCAAAATGTAGTTTTCCTGCTTATTTATTTTATTTAGATCTATTTTGCTTTTGCTTTGTCTGAAATCATGATTGCTACCCTTGCCTTTTTTTTTTACCTCAGCTAAAGATTCTACTTCAGTCCCTCCAGTCACTTAATTTTATTCTGTGTGTCTTTCTGTTTCAAGTGTGTTTCTTGCAAACAAAAATATTGTTGGATTCTGGTTTCTAACCCATTCTGCTATCTACTTCCTTTTTATGGGTGAGTTCATCCTATTCACATTCACAGTTATGTTTTTTTTGTACACAGTTATGTTTTACTAATTGTGTATTTTCCTCAATCCTATTTCTTCGTGCTTATTCTGCTGCTTTCTGTCTCTTTTTACCTTGTCTCTCTTCAAAAATCTGTTTTGTTTCTGACTGCTGCCTCTCTCAATCCTCCCTTCTTTCTAACAGCTCCCACTTCCTCACTCCATCCCCTCCTGCTTTCCTGTAGGATAAGATATATTTATCCACCCAAATGAGTGCGTGTGTGTGTGTGTGTGTGTGTGTGTGTGTATATATGTGTATATATACATACACACATATACACACACACACACACATATATATATATATACATATAGATATATATCCTTCCCTCTTTGAACCAATAATTCTGATGTGAGTAAGGTTGAAATTCTCCCTCATCTCCTCCACCTTCCCCATCTTCCCCTCCACTGCAAAAGCTCTTTCAAACCTCATTTATTTGAGAAAATTAACCCTATTTTGCTTCTCCCTTCTTCCTTTCTCCCAGTGCATCACTCTCTCAGCCCTTCATTTCTTTGAGATTATACCATCACAATCAACTCACACTTGTTCCCTCTATGTGTACACTTTTTAACTGCCCTAATGATAAAGTTCTTAGGAGTTACATATATCATCTTCCCATATAGGAATGTAAACAATTTAACCATATTAAGTCACTTATGATTTCTCTTTCATGTTTACCTTTTTGTGTTTTTTTTTTCTTGAGTCTTTTGTTTGAATGTCAAATTTTCTATTCAGCTCTGGTGTTTTCATCAGAAATGTTTGAAAGTCCTTTATTTCATTAAATGTCCATTTCCCCCCTGAAAGGATATACTCTGTTTTGCTGGTAGGTTATTCTTGGTTGTAATCCTAGCTCTTTTGCCTTCTGGAATTCATATTCCAAGCTCTCCATTTCTTTAACATGGAAGTCACTAAATCTTGTGTGAAGCTACCTATGGCTCCATAATATATGAGCTGTTTCTTTCTGGCTGCTTGCAATATTTTCTCCATGACCTGAAAGCTCTGGAATTTAGCTATAATATTCCTGGGAGTTTTCACTTTAGGAAAACTCCTTCAGGAGGTGATCAGTGGATTCTTTCTATTTCTATTTTCCCCTCTGGATCTAAGATATTGTGGCAGTTTCCTTGACAATTTCTTGAAATATGATGTCTAGGCTCTTTTTTTTTTAAATCATGGCTTTCAGGTGTCCAAAAATTCTTAAATTATCTCTCCTTGATCTATTTTTCAGGTCAGTTTTTTTTTTCAATGAGATGTTTCACATTTTCTTCTATTTTTTCCTTTATTGACTTTGTTTTATTGTTTCTTAATGTCTCATGGAGTCACTAGTTTCAAGTTTTCCAATTCTAGTTTTTAAGGACTTCTTTTGTACCTTTTTTTTTTATTTGATCAATTCTGCTTTTTGTGTGTTTTTTCCCCTTCAGTCTTCAGTGAATTTCTGTGCTTCTTTTACCATTTAGCGTATTTTGTTTTTTAAGGTGTTATTTTCCTCAGTATTTTTTTTAATGTCTCTTTCATCAAGATGCTCACTCTCTTTTCATAATTTTCTTGCATCACTCTCATTTCTTTCCAAAATTTTTCCTCTTCCTCTTTTATTTTATTTTTTTTAAAAATCCTTTTGGACTCTTTCAAGAATTCTTGTCGGGCTTGTGTCCAGTTCAGTGTTTTCTTTGTATTGTAGCTGTTTTGGCATAGATTTCTTCTTTTGAGTTTGTGTCTTGATCTTACCTGTCACCATAGAAGCTTTTTATGGTCAGTTTCTTTTTTTCTTTTCTTTTTTTCCTGTTATTTGCTCATTTTCCACCCTAATTCTTGACTTAACTTTATATTAGAGTTGTGCTCTGCTCCCAGGGTAGAGGAGGCACTATCACAAACTTCAGTGTTTTTGTGCTGCTGTTTTTTGTTTGTTTGTTTGTTTGTTTTTGTTTTAGGCAATTGGGGTTAAGCGACCTGCCCAGGGTCACACAGCTAGTAAGTGTCAAGTGTTTGGTCTGAGGCCGGATTTGAACTCAGGTCCTCCTGACTTCATGGCCGGTGCTCTATCCACTGTGCCACCTAGCTGCCCCTTATGCTGCTGTTTTTGAAGCTAGTTCTGGGAGTCTGTAGGTTTTTGGTGCTTCTAAGTTGGTGTGATCTAAGGAGAGCTGTGGACACTGTTCTCTTGGCCTGTGCTCTGGTCTTTACCCAGGAAGGGACATTGCTCCCTTACAGCTCCAAGTATCAGCACCCCTCTTGAGACTGTGGCCAGGGCCCCTGCTGTCCTGTGAGGGACAACAAGCACTCTTCTCTGCCCTGTATCTGTGACAAGAGCCCCAGCTCCCCTGTGGTTCCCAGTGCTAGTGCTCCTCTTCACCCTGGAGCTGTGACTCAGAATATTGTATGGTCAATTCAACAGGGTCCTCCACTAGTAAAGGGTCTCTGGTAATCTCTGAGCCCTTTACTATCTCTGGGCTGAGAGCTCCCAAAACTGTGGCTGCCTCTTTCACAGCTGCCTCCAAGGCCCACTACTATGCTGCCATGGCACATGCTGCACTTTAGTCTGGCTCTTACCCTATTCTCACTGACCTCTCCTGTTGACCTCCTAGGTTGTCTTGGCCTGGAAAAATTTCTCACTTCAAACTTTCGTTGACTCTGCCACTCCAGAATGGGATTTGAGGCATTATTTTAACGTTGTTTAGATTGGAACACTGGGAAAGTTCGGCAAAGTTCCAGCCTGTATTCTACCATCTTGACTCTGCCCCCTATTATGGTTTTTCTAAACTTTTCAATACTGTTTGAAAACATTAAGGTTCTGGAGGGACATGTATTTCTTCGTCTATTAGAATGTTAGCACTACATCATCATACCAAATCCTCAGATAAATTTACTTTTTGGATTTTCTCTGGACTCTTGAATTTCTATAATTTCCTACTCAGTTCTGGTTTTCCATCATGAACATCTTTTATTAAAAATATATTTTTTCCCTGTAGGTTTCTACTCAGTTTTATTAGGTATATTATTCTTGTTTGTAAGACTGTTATCTTTTGCAGTTTGAAATATTGTTTTATTATATCTCCTCTCAATTTCAGTTGAAGTTGTTGATTCTTGTGTGACAGTGAGAATGATTCTTTGTTAGTTGAACTCCTTCTTAATGTTTGCAATTATTTTTCTTTCTTGTGGGAAATTTAAGTTATGGCTTTGACAATGCTAGGACTTTTACTTTTTACTTTCTTTTCAAGGAAAACACAAAAATCATATGCAGCCACAACTAAGCCTGGAACAGATTCATCTGAATGGGTGGGAGTTCTGGGCTGTATGGCAGTAGAGAATATGATTATGAGTATAATCACATTGGGAGGAATGATGACTAGTGCCCCCAGAAAGTCCAGCCTTCTTTTACTGTTCAGTGGGTGCCATAACATCACCAAGAGGAGCTTGAGCTACATAAAAACAACAATTGCCATGGGGAAGCAGGATTCCCACTCCCTCTTCCCCCATGTCAGCAACTTGGAGCAAAGTCTTATTTGCCCCACACTAGTAGCAAATCTGCATATACATACAAGGTAGTTTTCAACAATATAAAAAATAGTTATGTTCATAAACTACTTGTTAATTTTGAAAATAAGGTGTTTTTCCTCCAAAGTCTAGGAAATCAATGTTAGTGAATATGTTATTATTGCTGCATTCTTAACCTTCTTCAATGTGATAAATTTAAGATTTTTTTAGAACCCAAGTATTTTCTCCTTAACAACCTTGCTGAACTGATTCATAATCACTCCCTTCTCTGAACACTCACCTTTTCCTCTTTGAAAAGTATACTTCCTGATGTGTGCTTTAGCTTTGAAATGAAACTGCTGTCTGCACATTTGTCCTTTAATGTGTCTCCCTGAGAGTGATTATGGAAGCTGACGTCTTTTCTTCTTCTTAAGTACTGTTATCAAATCCCCTCTCGTGTGGCTTCTTGTTGTACTCAATACTGTAGGTTGGCCAGGCATGGGATATTACCTTGAATTTTTGGCTCTTCTTTGAGCCTTTTTAGTTCCCTAAGTTCCCATCAGAAGCTCTTCCAATATACCAGGGTTATTGACTGATTCTCTGCATACTTTGGTGTCTTCCCATCCTTGGTATTTCATGTTGATATTATTTTAAAAAAAAGAAGAAAAAAAATGTCCCTGAGCAGCATTTGACTCTAAAGTCTTTCTGTATTCCTTTAAAATTTCTTTCCTGGAACTCACAGCTCTGTGATGTTTGCTATAGCTCTTGAGGCTTATCCTTTCTCCCCTTTCTTCAGTTTTGATTTGGAAAGGCATAACTATTCAAGTATTTTAGTGTGAAATTAGAAGCATATAAATTGCTTTTCAACAATGCTCTACTTTCAAAAGAATGCAAGATTAAGGTGCATGCATCTGGTTTCTGTAAAAAGCCTTGAGGATACATCCTTTCAATGATAATGAGAAAAAAATCATCTTTTATTTGCTTTGATTAAAAACAGCAGCCTTCCCTGCTGTCAAATAACTCACCTGGGTTTCACTTTACTCATCATCACAAATAAATGGAATAGGCGAGCATCACAATGAGCTTCATTCAGAAGATCAAGGCACCAGGATCCTAAAGGATCCTGTCCCTTCAGGGCCAGAAGTCAGTGGTGTTATAAAGATCACACCAGCCAGTTTCTTCACATCTTTATTCTCAGCCATTTGGGCTGATAGCCACAGCAGTGACAGTGGGCTCTCTCCAGCCAAGCTCACAGGGCAACATCCAGTCTATATCCAAAGCCTATCTGGTACCTACGATGCACAAAGGAACATAGATATACACTTATTTTAATCTGACCAGAGAACCTGAATGCCAAAGAAACCTTGACAATTACCTTGGATTGAAAATCATTAGGCTCAATCATTATCAGTACCTGTCTCAAAACACAAGGCTGAAGGATTTTTTTGGAGGTGCAGTGTTGGGGTTTGAGGGAAGGAGAAGAGGAGGGGATGAAGAAATGAAATGACAGTTTACCACCTCTGAGCTTAAAGTTCTTCTAAAGATTGTATTGTCTTTAGAACTTTAGCACTATTTTTTTCTTTTTTTGGTGAGTTTTATTTATTCCTTTTATTTTTAGTCATTCCTAAAGTTATCTCTCCCCAAGCTAAACTTTCCCTTAAAACAAAGAAAAACAGCTGTAGCTCTGCTACTCACTATCTGTATAACCTTCATTTAATCTTCATGGTCCTCAATTTCTTCAATATCATTCATTTTAAAATGAGAGGATGGATGATGTAAGACACATCCTAACTCTAAATCTATGCTCCTATTCATAACATCTGGTAGATCCCTAAGCTGGGGCCACTCTCCAAGGAGTAGAGTACATTTTCCTCTGAGAAACAAACTTTTTCAGTCTTGATGGAACGATTAAGCAGAGCAATGGGGATGCGGAGGATGGTGTGTTGTGGGGCTTGCTACCAGACTGAGAACAAAAACAATTTTTAATAGTGGTAGCCCCAGGGGCAGTGGCCCAAAAATCAGTTTTCTTTCTCAGGGGAGAATAATGGAAAACAGTGGGACCTGCCAGCAAAGTAGATTGCTTTTTATTAGCAGCTTTTTGTGTGTTTGGAGTGCTGGTAAGATAAGATGTGGTGCAGGGAATGTGAAGGATCTGATTATTCTTATCTTCCTTCTCTTGCACTCCTCTGGCTGGAGGTGATTGGTGTATATTTGCGAGCTCATTTATTTATTCCAAGTTGTAATCTTTACTAATCTAATTTTACTTCTCGTAACATCTGTGGTTAACCCCTATTTGTATTTTCTTGTGTTCCTTTGTTCAAAGTACGAGTAGTTGGTGAGATATCTCTGGTCATTTTAGCCACATAGAACAGTGACCAGAAAATTTTTCCAGGCTCCTGGATGGGAAACCCAATGAGAGATAATCTCTCATAATGATATATTTTGAATTATATACTTGTTTTTGTTTGCTTAGGTTAGTTTGTTGTTGGTGGTGGTGGTGGCTAATTATGCATTACCAAAAGCAACACTTTCAAAGAGATTTCCAGATCTGGAATTGCAAACCTGACTTTCATTCTAGGCCCACAAGCTTGAGATAGTTTTGAGAGGGAGAGAAAGGTTATGACTCTAATTTCACTTCCACCCTGACCTCCCAAAACATACATCAATCCTGAGTATTATTCTATGATCCTATGAATTAAGTAATGACATAATTTCATTGAGAGCACCTTGAAGTCAAGGAACTGTTTTTGTCTTTCTTTGTTTTCCCAGTGCTTAGCAAAGTGCCTGGCACATAGTAGGTATTTAATAAATGCTTTTTGACTTGACTTGACCCAACCCAATACAGCAACCATATCTGGCAATGGATATAACATTTTGCTTTAGTGTTGCCCTTCCTCTCTGTTGAGAGAATGGAAGTATATATTTTTTCAGCCACATTTAAAAAAATATTTTTCAATGACTTACATTCCGGCCACATTTTAATTCATCATCTTTGCATTTGCTTTGTAGTCATTGCATCTGTTGTTCTTTTAGGCCTGTGAATTTCACTCTACATCAGCTCTTATAAATCCTCTGTTGTTTCTCTTTATCCCTAATATTCATGATTTCTTACAACAGAATTTTACAACAGATATTTCAGCCACAGATTTATTGTGCATTGGGAACTCAATTAAGAAAGGGAAGAATGAGGACTAGACATTGGGAAAAGCACAAACTCCAAAGAATGATGCAACTTGAGGAAAAGATAGCTGTATGTGTGGAACAAGTGGGTACAGTGACGTATTAATACCTTGAATTTGCAGTACAGCATCTTTCCACAAGGCACAGAATGCTTAGCAGATATTAATTCATTTATTTTCTCTCTGTTTAGGAGACAGAGACAGAAGATAGATATTTCCAACTGGCTTACAGGGAAGGATTAATAGGAACATTAATTAGAGGATGACCATGAAAATTAACACTGGTACATTGATCATGGCTGAGCCCTAAAATATATTTGTTTACCTCTACTCTCTTGGATTGATTTTTGTGGGAGAGAGATTTTAAATTTGTAGGCTAAGGCTAAATGAATATACTTTAGGGTATCCAATGTATATTCTTCAAAAAAAAGTAAGTATGGTCACCTTTTTATTATTTTATTCTTTCTATTAGTTTTTAGTTTCTGTATATCTAAAGATATGAAAATGTTAAGAATACCTAATGTATATCTGTGTGGGCATGAATTATAATAAAGCTCATTACTTTATAGTCATATGTGTATATTTATATATATTTGTAATATTATATATGAGAAGATAAAGAGAGAGAGACAGAGGGAGAGAGAGACACATAAAGAGAGTATTCCTTTCTGATGCCTCATGGTGGTGTCTCTGGATTCTAGATAACTAATTCTGGAATAAAGTCATTTGGGGATGAGGAAGGCAAAGCTGTAATGGATAGTGTTACTGAGAGTTCAGTTGTACCATGTGAAGGAGTACCTCCCTCCTGTGGCTAGGAGAAGAACAACCCCAGGGGAAAGTCATCATGGCAATAGGACCCCAAGGATGATGGACCCAGGGGATTGTTGTGTCATATTATGTCACTGGAGAGTTTTGAAGTGAGGTACAGGATGGCAGGAAGAAAGCACCCCCAGTTCCACCATGACAGCAACCTTGAGCCAAAGTCCTGTTCACTCTGTACTAGGTAAAGGCCTAGTTAAGCCTTTGGAGCAGGTGGAGTTGGAGGGGGGATATGTATTCTGTGAAGTTTGGATTCTGTCAAAGGGCCGCACTTGAGGACCTGGACGCCACATGTAGCCTCCAAGCCTCAGGTTCCCCACTCCTGCTTTAGAGTAGAACCTGAGTCTCTCAGGTTCTCCCAAGCTGGAAAAGCTTTGAGCTCGACTATTGTCAAGGATCACCTTAGATAAGTTCAGGAAAGCTAATCACTTGGTGCACAGGGCAGTGATATTTTCACTAGAGAAACATCCAAAAATGAACTATTGAGCTGAAGAGGGGTTGTGATCTGAATCAATGTAATTGGTTCCCTCGATAACAAATCCTGCTTTGAATAGTTAGGTGAAACAAGGCCCCACACTGCTACTCAGGGCATCTATTTGTGTTGGGGTTCAAAACGATTTATGATAATGTTATTAACCCTCACTCATTGACTCTTTCCTCCAAACTACCCAGAATTTATCACATAACTTTTTATCATATTGAAGGGAAGGATAATTTATTTAAAATGGATGATATCAACAATGCATCAAACAACAAATAACATAAAGTGAGTGCACGAATGGAAAAGCATTTGTTAGGTGCTTCCTACGTGTGGGGTACTGTGCTAAGCTCTGAAAATACAAATGTTTGACAACCCAGGCCCTCAAGGAGCTTATGACAATACATACAGGGGGGTGGTAGCCAGTGAAGGTGGTTATGATCTAGGAAGTCACAAGAATTGTGAGTAGAGCCAAACAAGACTTGTTTGACACCTCATTTCCAGAAGGATAGTACTGGTTTGATTAGAGTTTCCTGAGCAAGAGGTAGAAAGTCGCGGGGGGGGGGAGGAGTGTTATATCAAATGAAATCACCTTCACCTACCACCCTCCTTCTATGTCACTCCTGATTCCCAACTTCTCTGGATAACTTGGGGTGTGAGTCAGTCTCATGTCTTTGTATGTATTGTAGCCTTTTTCATCTATGAGGAAGGGCTAGATATAATGGAATTTGTCTCAGTTAACTACTAAAGGTTTCGTTTCTTGGTACTTGACTGGTGCCGTCACTTGCTACTGGATGATCATGTCCCCCACATTCCTACATCTATAGAATCCTAATATGAAGGGTAAGCTCTCAAGGGCTGCTGAGATAGAAATGGGAGAAGCTCTATTGGTCTGCCCTGTGTATCAGTCCTCAAGCCTACTGTTGGGAGGAACAAGACAATATTGTAAACTATAACACCTGGGTACTACAGGCCATAGCTCAGAGGCACCCTGCCAAAAGAGTCAGTCTTGTTTTTCCTGATTTCCATCTTCTTTTAGGTCTGGATCTTAACTGTGGTGCGTCTTGCTACAGCAACTCTCTTATGAATTGGTGTCAGTCCAGCTGGTCAAACCTTATAGAATATTTGAGTCATAAAGATGTGCTGGAAGCATTCACTAGGGGTGTGTGTGTGTGTGTGTGTGTGTGTGTGTGTGTGTGTGTGTATGTATGTGTGTGTTCAAACTATTAGAGCTTAAAACTGCACTGACTTTTGGGACACCTTGTATATATGGATATGTGTATATATATATTTGTGTATACATGCACAAATTTACATATATGCTATGTGTATATATGCATCTACATATGCTTATGTATATCTACACTATGTATGGCATAGTGGATAGGGTTGGTGCTCTCTCTGTAGTCAAGAAGGCCTGAATTCAAATCTTGCCTCTGAAACATACTACCAATGTAACCATAGCAAATCGCTGACCTCCTTCATAACACAGGCAACTCTTTAAAACTATAAGGTACAAATGAGTTGTGATGTGCATTAGTGGAGAGTTTCCTAACTAAAAAATTCCCTATAGAGTTGAAATCATAGGTCCATACCAAAAAAAAGTACCAATCCTGAAGACCCCACAGAAGCAGCCCTTTCTTAAACTTAAAGCAGTTTTTATTCTTGGAAAAGGCTTTGTATATGGGGTCATGTAAAGTGACTTTGATTGCAAGCTGCAATTTATACATATTGGGCATAAACTGGGCAACATAGTTTTGTTCAATATTTGTGGACCATTTTATGTACTATCAGTGGTAATGAGGGCATAATTGGTTGAGCACTAGAAGTGTGATTCCATGGTAGCCAAATTTCTCCAAGTCACAGAGTTCTTATCACCTAAAAAATTATGGACACTAATATCTCTGAGATAGACCATCAGAATCAGATTTTTACAAACACCATGTAGACATGTTAACAGTGGCAAACAGCAGCCTTCCTAGATTTAAGCCCTGCTCCTGACACATATTAACTGTGTGACTAGAGAAAAGTCACTGACCTTTCAGTGCTCCCAAGAAACCTTCTAAGACAGAGCAGCTGCTGCCCTGCATCATTGGAAGGAGTTCTCTATGTGGATGAAGTCATGGGTCCAGACAAGCAAACCAAAACAAAAAAACAAAAAACAAACAAAAAAAACCCCAGCAAAACAGCCTGTTACAGGGAAAGCAGTTACCAGTTAAACCAAGAAGCAATTAGATTGGGAAAAAGTTTCTTTTTTTTTTTTAACAGAAAGTGACAACAGAATTCCAAGCTTGGCATCTTACTAATTCAGTCTTAAATTCATTTTAAAGAATAGCAGCCTTGTCTGACAAAATGTGGGGAGCTGAGCTGCCAATCTTCTCCATCCTCCTTCCAGAGGAATTCCTGCATCTCTCTACTCTAAGTATGTGTACTTACTATGGAGAAGCTCCTGCAAAATGGCTAATTTTTGACAAGAGCTCTTTCCCAGGCCCAAATAACACTGTTTGCATGTGCCCCCCAGCCTCCACATTAATTTGCTTGTGCCCTTTAAAAATGAAAAGGGTTTTTTTTAGTTACTTGGCAGATTCCAGCTTTGCACTTGATCGTCTTGAAATACTTATGATTAGAATAAGACATCTCTGACATTAAAAAAAAACAAAACCTCCCACCAAAACCTCTAACTTTGAACTTTGCTCTTATTTGAGATTCCTACTACTTACTACTCAGTGATTAAGAGGATAAAGACTACTACAGAATTTCTATAGGAGCCTGAAGAATAGTGTTGAGTGTTTTTTTTTTTCATTGTATTTTGGCCCTCAGTATGAATTCATCCTTAACAAGAATTCTAACAGCTAACATTTCTATAGTGCTTTAAAGTTTGCCCAGTACTTTCTCCAAAGCAATCTTGTGTTAGGTAATAGAAATATAATCATCCCCTTCTAAAGAAGAAAAAACATGTTCTGAGGTCAAGTGACTTACACATATTCACGCAGCTCAGACTGCTTATCTGAAGCAGGATTCACACCAAGGTGTCCTGACTCCTGGTTCAGGCCTCTAGCTAAGTCATGATCTCTCACTGAGCTGAATGTTGCAGAGAGTGCTGAAGGAAAGTGCTAAAGGAAAAATGCTTGATTTTTTTTTAGTTTTAGTCATAACTTTAGTTTTAGATATACTTGTATATAGGAATCATGAGTCTTATAAAGTATTTTGATAGACTCTTAAATGTTCCTAAAATAGCTTTGTTATGATACCTTCTTAACTTTAAAAGTGTTGCACTTGAATGCACTGTCTGCATGTAACATGATTTTGTTCAGTTGTCAAAGATACCTGCAAATGTTCAGATGAAACTGACAGTTACATCACCATTAACTTCTGTGCAATATATTGGAGTCCTGTGTATTTACACTGAGTTAAATTACTTCACAAAGTTAATTACCCTTTATTGAACATGCCATATCAAAAGAAAGATGCACTTTTCCAATCTCATTCTAAATTTTCCATTTTTGTTTCCTGAATGGTAGATAGAATCATATATATTAGTTCTAAGACAAATTATATCTGTATACTTAGTTTTGGCAGCTTGAAAACTTCAGGAGAGAATTATAAAAATTCATAGTAGTCAGATTCATAGTTCTGCTGGGCAAACCCTAACTTACATGAGGCTTACCCTCCCAAAAATTATGCCCAGACTGTGACTTCCAAACTTGGTCTTATCTTTGCCTACTCAGTTTTTGGCAACATTTGACTGTGATGTCCATTGAGGCAATGATCCAATCCAAGGCATGAAAAGTGCTTAATCTTTTGATGGTAGTCAGGCAATAAACATTCATTAAGCACCTACTAGTCCCAGGCAGTGTTCCAGAAGGTAAGACAGAATCAAAGTGGACAGCCAAAGGAAATAAATGATAGAAAGTAAAGATGACATTCGTCACACCCAGGATTTAGAGCTAGAAAAAACCTTGAACCAGATCTAGTTCAGCCCTCTCCTCCATTTTACAGATGTCGAAACTGAACCTCAGAGAGCTTAAGTGATTTGTCCAAAGTCAAACAGCTAATATATTGAAGAGCTGGGATTCAAACCCAGGTCTTTTAAGTCCAAATCCAATATTGTTTTTTTTTCGCACTATGTAAGAGTTATTAAATCACATAACCTGATTTTGACAACTTTTTAAAAGTAATTTAGCAATTTGATTGTGTATGGGGATGTGGAGGGGAAAAGATGGCAAAGGGAGTTAAATACTGCACTGTTTTGAGGAATACTCATTGGACATCCTAAAATACAGTGGACACTAGACAGAGTGGCTGAATGTGTTTTGTTTGTTTGATTTAGTTCAATAGGATGTAGACGTTAGAAGTTTGGGGATTGGTGGGGGAGAGGTTGAAGTGAATAGAGAGGGAAGTGAAAGAGAATTCAATTTTACTGTTTGAGAACTTGTAAATTAACTTCTTACCAAGAACACTTTCACATGACCAGTGCCTCTCTTTTCAGCAAAACAAGGTGGGTCCCCTCCTACCCTGAGCTCAGAAATATCAATCTGTTTTCACAGGTTATTCCCAGTGAAAAAATAAAAAAAAGAGGCTCAGAATGGGAGCCTGTGTACTGCTGTGTTGAACAGAATCATTCTTTAAAGGCAATCACCGTTCATCAGAAGAAGAATACATGTTAACAGTTGCTCCAAGGGAAAAACTACTTATCCAACTGTGCTTTGTAACCAGTTCTGTTCTTGGTCTGTTTTTGCCTGGCTTTGGTTTCTACTGTGCTGGAATCCTCCGAAGCCAAGTACTGGCTTGTTTTTAATAATGATAAGCCCCTCTTTTTAACAAGCCACTCACTCTTAAAGCTCCCAAAAGCTATTGTCAATTTTGAAGACATTTATCTTTCAGAGGATGCTGTTTGGGGAATGGAATGTTCCTGTTATTTAGAAAGTTGATTTGGGGGAGAATTTTTATTCATCCTTGTTATTAGAAATCACATGATAAATGTCTGTTGATCATTACAGAATTAGAAATGAAGTTCACAAACTAAATTTCAGGGAGCTAGAAAAGACCACAGAGGAAGTCTGGTTCAACCATCTCATTTTACAGAAAAGGAAACTGAGGATTAGTGAAGTTGGGTGGCTTGCCCAAGATCACACAGGTAATAAACATCAGAGGTGGGATTTGAACCCAGGTCCTCTAGATGCCAGAGACAATGGTCTTTCCACCAAACCACTATTACCTCCTAATCCATTTAGAATAGAACAGATTATCCTTATCCACGACACTTGGCCTTTTCCCTCTTTCCTTCCTCTTCTATCTAACTTAAGATAGCGTAACTTTAAATCTCAGGTTTTTGTGCTTTCTATAAAATGTATGCCCGGTAAAGAACAGGGCCCAGTCTTAGAGTAAGGACAATGAACACGTGCGCTTCATTAGTTTCCATGAAATGGCAAAATGTTGAGAGGTAGGCAGGCCCCCAGCCCTTGGAATGGAATGTTGGTAAAGGATTTATGGGGGATATTAAACTTAGGGTGAGGACGAATCAATCAACAGTATCTATTAATGACCAGCTTTGTGCCAGATATCTTACCAGGCACTGAGGATATAAACACAAGCAATAAAATATCCTGTTGGACCTTCCATTCTAGCTAAAGAAACAATAAGTACACATGCAGGCATTCACAGGATAAATATGAAGAAAATAAGTACAAATAAATAGAAGGCAGTTAGGGATGGAGGGCACTGGCAGTTGGTGGGTTCAGAAAAGTTTTTCCATAGAAGTTGATACTTTTACTCTGTCTTGGAGGACAATAGGAATTCTATAAGGAAGAAAACAGTGCAGAAGCACATGGTTGGAATGTCATGTGTGTATATGAGGGACAGAGAGAAGTCTGGCTTGTCTTCATCATAGAGTACAGGAGAAGGTACTGATGAGGTCTGGCTTTTGATCTGCACAATTGGATGGGATTACAGATACACTGAGGGATGAAAGAATGAAGATTGGTTATGTATCTAAATCCATGATGGGAGAAAGGAGATTTTGAATGTGTTTGGGAACATCTTCTCCAGGAAGGACTGATGCCCCACATTGCTGATTCTCTTCTTTTTTTACAAAATAATAGAGTGTTTCTGTTATAAATGACCTTATGACTTATTTAGTCCAATCTCTTCATTTTCCAGATGAAGAAACTGACGTTTAGAGAGATAAATAACTTGGTCAAATTAATAAAGCTTAGGCAGAAAGAGGATTAGGGCCATCAGGCTCCTCAAGCATGGTAAAAACAGATGGGGGTTCTGGACCTAGAGAGGACCTAAGTTCAAATAATAGCTTTGCCATTCACTGCCTTTCACACACTGAATAGGTGACCATGTATAAGTCATTTAAACTCTCTCACAAATTGTGGTATGTGAATGTGATGGAACACTACTATGCTGTAAGGAAAAAGATAACATCAAAGGAATTTGAAGAGACTTGTATGAATTGATCCAGAGTGAATTAAGAAGAGCAAAATGAACAATTTATATTATAATATCCATATTATAAAAATGAACAATTTTGAAAGCATTTATAAACTGATAAAGAGTGAAAGAAGCAGGATAAGGAGGGCAATTTATATAATAGTAATAAGGCTGTAATAAAAATAATGTTGAAATTTGGCAGAACTATGATCAATTCAATGACCATCCATGATTTCAAAGGATAGATGATGAAGCATGTTATCCACCTCCTGACAGAAAGGTGATGGATTCAGGATGCAGAATGTAATGTACATTTTTGAACATGGACACCAATGAATGTATTTTGCTTGACTATAGATATTTGTTAGAAGGGACCTATTTTTCTTTTTTCAATAAGGTAAGAGGTGAGAGGGAGAGAAAATAGATTTCTGTTAATTAAAATATAAAACTTTAATTAAAAAATAAAGTCTCTTGGCCATACTCTTCTCATCTGCAAAATTGCTTTCGCAATTAAATCGAGATTGATTAGAGAGTAATTAAAACATGCCACAAATATAGACCTGGTATGTGTCAGTTGATTACAGGTTTCTCTAGGACAGAGACTCTGCTCTTTGTGTCTCTTCTCATTGTGTCCAGAACAATAAATGTAATGCTCTAAATAATGAAATAAAATAATAATGGACATTGGAAAAACAAAAACCTTGTCTTGTTTCAGTAGATCATAATTTTTTGAGAACCCAGATTATAACCTGAAATGAATCACATTTCCCTGGATTACAGCTATTAGAGAGGTAGAAACCCAGGATGAAAAGGGAAAGATGTGGTTTCTTCCAGGTTTGCTCTGCTTCTTCCCCTATCCATTGTTACACATGAGTAGCTGCCATCTAAATTCTCCATCTTTATTATATAAGCTATGGATATTGGGGAAGTAGAAACCACACCAATGATTTGAAATATTTTAGATAGGTAGACAGACAGACATACAGATAGATATACAGAGCACTTATTAAACACTTAATCTGTGTCAGGCACTATGCCAAGTGTGAGGAGATAAGTAAAAGCAAGCCAGACAGTTATTGCCCTCAAGGAGCTTGCATTTTATTTTTATTTATTTATTTTAAGGAGCTTACATTTTAATGGGTGACAATACCATGTAAAGGGGAGCTGGAGGGAATGGGGGAAGTATGAGCTTGGGGACATGGTTTGGAGCAGGTGACTAGAAAATGAGTTAGAGGCCTGGGTCTACGTGAGATAAGCAGAAAGGTCATCAATCATAACTCAGGATGGTTGCAGGATTAGAGTCCAAAGTCGCAGATTACATATTTTTTAGAACAAGGTCTATGTTTCATAGATACTTTTAACCCCTTAAGAGTCACCTAATGACATTAAAATTTGGAAGAACTATGATCAACTCAATGACCATCTATGATTTCAAAAGATTGGTGATGAAACATGTTATCCAACTCCTGACAGAAAGGTGACAGGTTCAGGATGCAGAATGTAATGTATATTTTTGAATATGGACAATCAATTATATTGAATCTATTCTATTCATTCTATTGAATCAATCTTATTGTGTCTAATTGTATTCTATAGGAAATTAATAATGATTTTTGAATGCATGAATTGATATAGCTAAAGTTTTTTGTCTTTGAATGTATATTTGTATGTTAGCCTCTCTCTTTGTATTTGAGCATAAATTACATACTTATTGATACAGGGCATGTGGCATCAAAAGTAGATAGGACTAGTGAGAGAGGAAAACCTTAGAGGTTGCTACACTTCTGGCCATCAGGAAACCATGGTAGGCAGATAGAATTTAGTACTTGGCTTTATTGCCAATAAGATACAGCAATGCACTCTATTCCAATTTTTTTTTATAGTACTATCTTTGGAGCTGGAAAAAAGAACCAGGAACACAAGCATCGATGTCAAAATGAGCATCAATGGGATTTGCACGATGTAGAGTATGTCATGCTGGGTTTCCATGAGGATAAAAGATAGACCAGGCATTGGACCAAAGCCCTCTGTCATTTGGATGTGTGATCACTGAACTAAATGCAGGCACAATATTTGGGCCCATCGGTGGTCCCAGTGTATGCTCAGACAAACAGAAGAGGTGGGCACTTGAGTAAGTAAGGAGGTGGCAACGTTGCTTCAGTCTTTAAATCCCAGCTTCCAGTACTTTCTTTTCAGCTTTACAAAGCAGAGGGATGCATTTGTGCTTGTTGAACTGAAACCTAATGGAGCATTTGAAGAAATAAAATTCTTAAAATGGGAAAATGCCTTGCTTTCTTCATGGTTGGGTAACTACAGATTGTCTACAGTGAATTTTATCAGACGGTGTAAAACTGAAAGAAAATACACACACGCACGTGCACACACACACACACACACACACACACACACACCAGCAATATTCAATTTGTATCTGACAATAAGTACAAAACATTGGAGCTTAAAGTGTAATAGCTTTGGAAAGTTGCATAAATGTCCACAAAGGCTTGGAAAAAAGATGCCTCCCCCTCCCCTCCCTTTCCTCTACCCACATACAATTATTGTGGTGCCCTTACCAATCTAGTTATTGACCAGGTGGGAAGCCTGGGTAGCAGGCAGGTGGTGCTGATGTGTGGCAGGTGCAGGGGCTGGTTCTTTTGGAACAAGAAGCAAAGAGGCAGGGCTATAAATGGGCACAGGCTCTGAAAACTGAAGTCCAGAGAGGAGACTACATGTGCATCTGGGGGCACACGGCTGTTAAGGAGATCCACGGATGGTGAAGTCAGTTGTCAAGTGATTCATGCCTCCCTTTTCCCTGGACACTCTTAGCATGCCTTAGCCAGATGAACAGTGCTTTTCTACTGCTTCCTATCGCAATGTGGTACCCTGCCCAGGCCCATTCTTCCTGAGAAAAGAACCTACTATTATGAACCTCTTCCCTCCAACTTCCCTGTCTTGACTTCCATTTCCTAAGGGTACAGTTCTTTGCTGAGGGTTCACTCCACTGTGTGATATTTGTGTTTTGATAGGGGCTTTTGGGAGAGAACACTTTTACACAAAGAGTTTGTCAAGTAATACCACCAAAGTCCAGTATGAGATATGTTAAGGGAAGCAGGCCTTTCAGGCATCTCGTGTACCAGTCTTACTATGTGGACAACAACAGCCTGTGAAGATGTTGGTCTGGACTACGGATTTTCTTGACCTTCGTGTGATGTGATGAGGTCACATAGAGAGAGGAGCAACAGTTAGAAAACCAACTAAATATATGACTTTGGACAAGTGCTTTCACCTCTCCAGGAGTCATTATACTCATCTACAAAATGTAGGTGTTGGATTAGATGATCCTAATTCCTAATTTGACACTTTTTCTTTAACCTATAATTCAGATAAATATGCCTTGTTAGCAATTTGGTAATGGCATCTTTTTTGAATTACCTCTATGCTATCCTGAATTGTGTTGTATTTATCTAAGGAAATGAAGACTTTAATTTGCCAATGATAAATACCCGACACATTGATTTTTTTACTGGACTTGTGATTACATTGGCATTGTGGAACTCTGAGCGAGGTAATTATGTCTATCAAAGCAGACAGGCATTTTCTCTGCGACTTTTAGTTTTAGAGAGTTGCACCAAGATTAAATGACTGATTTAAGGTCAGATAGCCAGTATATATCAGAACCAAGAGTTAAACCTGTGTTTTTGTGTTTTGGAGGTTAGCTCTATATCTGCTGTAATATGTTGCCTCTTGATGTGTCAACAGTCTAAAAAATTTTTTGAATTCACTTAAAAACTAAACAGATTGTTCATATGTTACCTATGCATTGTTTTGCATTTGCAAAATAATCCATTTCAATTCATCCAAGGTTGCTCATTTTAACAGTTAATTGGAACACTTTTTAGAGAGGCTCAGTTCAGAACTTTCTCTGTCTCTATCTGCTCTGTGTTTATATGCATTTTAAACATATAAAAATTTTATATGTAGATAACATCCTGTTGTTACTCTCCTCTATCAACTCTTGATCAAATTAGTGATTCTATATTATATTCCTGACTATTCCTTCACTTTTATAGAAGAGCTAGACTCAGCCAATCCAAAAAAGATGATTTGGGCTTGAGCATCCCTTAAAGGGTCAAGGAAGAGGAAAAGTAAGATACAAACAATGGATGAAGAAAGAAGGAATGTCTAAAAGGGAGAATAGTCACATGAACCAATGAGTGCGTGTCTCATTTGGGTGCAGAGGGCATTTAGGGATATGTTATTGGAAAATGTAAAGAGAGCTCTGGCTATCACCAAATGGTGCAGGTATAACCAACTCAATGGAACATCTCTAATCCTAAACTCTTGGTTCTGGATTTCTCCCCCTTTTAATAGGGCAGTGAACAAACCCAAGTATGGCTAATGGGTACAAAGATCTCTATTTTCTGAATGTCTCTGTATTTGTCTTATTTTCCAGCCACAGACACATAACATAACATGAATACTAGAAATACTGGCTACTTAATATATAACTCAAACTGAACATAAAATTTAAATACATTTATGTGTTTTTTTCCTCTAAAGTCACCCTTTTCACTACATCCCTGGGGAGTAAGGGAAGGAGTCACTGAATAAAATAGTGAGATAGTTATGGCCTTTAGATCAAAACTATTATAAAATAAAAAGTGAATAGTTTTCTCTGTGATGACAGAAGCATTAACAAGGTTTCCTTTGCTCCGATTCCTTTTAGACAGCCACTTTTAGATGCAGCATTTATCAGGCAGGTTGTTTCTCCACATCCATGTTGCACGTGTTTCTTTATGATTTCTATTTTGAATTCTTCCCTATCACCTGCTGCTTCCTCAATTCTCCTCCTGACCTTTAACCTCTTTTCTTTTTTAACCAACTCATTCTAAACTACAGTTCCCCTACTATTTCATAACATCCTAAGAGGCTGGATGTGGCTATATAGTCTTGGATAATGGAATTAGCCCAAATTTTCTCAATTCATTCTATGAACTCCAAGCTCTCTCGCATTACAGAATCACCAGATCAGATCTGGAGGAAACTTAGGAGACCATACAGACCAACCTGTACTTGGACAAGAATCACTTCTACAAGCCAAGTGATCATCTAGATTTGGTTTGATGACCTCTCCTGAGGGAGAACTTTGCTCTAACAGTTGGGTAGTAGCTATATTTCAGAGTGGTTTTCCCTTACATCAAGAATAAATCTATGTCTTCCATTGCTGTAAATGCTGCCTGATAAGTTTCTTCTTGTTTTCACATATCAACATTTGTCCTCCTTACTTAGTCTTTAGAATTCTTCTCAAAGAAACAAGAGAAAAGCTTATTAGTTTGTTTTGACTTAGGCCCCAAAGGTTGTCTTAGTCAGATGCCTGGTGACTGGTTGGTATTTCATCAGTAAAGGTGATAATCCTAGGCTTTAAGAAGAACAGGCAGAGGTAAATCAGAGGTGCTCATCATACATGGAATTTATGCTGTGTTTGGTATAAGATACAAGGATTTTTGTTCAGGTATGAGTTAGACTAGATGGCTGCTAAGGCTGCTTCCAGCTCTTAAGATCCTATAGTTCTATAATGATAAAGGATGTTCTCTAGATGAGCTCTGCTATCTTCTTTTTTTTTAATTGTTCTCTCACAGTCCTTGATGGAGCAGAGATGGAATTGCATAAGGCTGAAAGCCATTTTGTATTTTGATCTGTTTCATGTGTCACCATGAGCAAAGACTTAAATGCTTAGTGGTCAATGAGTCAGCCTCTCCAAAATTAGCTTGACTGGTCCTTGCAGGGGAGTGGACACTGACTGTTGTTGATACCATATTTCAAGCTTGCTAGAGAACCTGGCAGAACTTATACTTGGTTGATAGATACAGGATCACCTCCCTGCAATGACCTTGTAGATAAGAGATGGTGAAAAGGTCTCTGCCTCAAACTGGTGAAGTCCACCACAATTAGCTTGCCTTCTGGTGAGAGAACAGTTACCTTGATGATAGAAGGGTGAATATCTTCCACTCCAGGATTTTCCTCCTGTAACTTAAGGAGAGAGAGGCAGGGATAAAATGCCTTCCTGAAAGGCCTAAATTTTTCTTTCTTTCTGTCTCTTCTCAATCATTCATAGCTGCCTAAAATCTATCAGCCTTTAGGGAAGGGAAGGGCTCTAACCAGATGGCACTATGGGGCTTCAGCTTTCTTTGGTCTGGAGACGCTGAGGTCTGTTCCTCCCCTGGTTCCCATGACACCCTTATTCCTTTGTGATATTTTCACATCTGAATTGTTTTTATAGCTATTTGGGATCATGCCATATGCACTCTGCCTCTTAATAAAAGATTGGTTTTTAATGGCTCCTCTAATTGATAAAAGGTCTTTGGTGAAGGGAATGTGTTAGAGGCACTTGAGCTGTAAAAAACATCTGAGATTCAGAACTATGATGAGCTAGCCAGTTTTTTTGTCTTGCGTATTCTGAATGGCAAACACCAATAATATTTCCTTCCTTCTCTCTAATGTGCTGTTCAGAAATCATCCCTGATTTCATTGATAATGAAAGCCATTTTCATTTCAGTAAACTCTATCATAGCCTCTACAGCTTTGATGATGTGTCGGGACAGTGGTGGAGCTATCAGAATTGTTTTCTCTACAGTATCACAGAAAAAGGAGGCAGTGCCCAGAATCAAACTGAATGACTTTTCTCTCTTCTTTTCTTTCTGGCCACCAGCAGCAATGTGTATTATAATTAGTGACTATTGGGTTTTCAGGTATATACATCATTTACCAGGATAATTAGATTGGGGAATAGTAACTTTATTCATGTGAATAGTTTTTAGCATCCTTTTTATTTTACTACTGAAGCATCTCTATTCTAAATGGATATTATTATTATTGTGAGATTATATAGCTCCATAAAGGTGTTATGGTGTATATGAGAATTTAAATTGCACACAGTGGAGTTAACAGCCTAGAGACACAACAGATGCAGGATATTGTTATTGTTGAATCAATACATCCTGGGTAGAGGCAATAAGCTATTCCACAGAATAAATGGGCTATTCTGAGAGATTAGGGGAAAGAGGGAGAAGTGTAGAGGTCACCCATGCCAATTAGCAGTTATAAGTGGAAATTTGAAAGAAAGAATGGAGTTTGGGAAGACTGGAAATAGATAGGATAGCAGTAGTTGGGTAGGTTTTGGCTAAAAGTAAAAAAAAAAAGAAAGAAAAAAAAGGTCCTGCAAGAAATGTTCATTTATTCATTCATTCAATTAGCTACTGCCGGGCACTCTGTTAGGTAATGGGGGAAGTGAAGACAAAAATAAAAAGAGCACTAATTTTGAATCTGATTCTAGGTATATTTGATAAAAGGTTGCTGCAAACAAAGTAGTTTCACAATAAGCCTTACTGATACATTATAACCAAACCCAGACATAAAACTGCAAATGACCATTGCAATTTCACTTGAGTGATTTCCATTTATAGCATCTATAATGTTATTCTTCTGGAGCTAATTGCCCTTATAATACTGATTTTTACCTAATAATATTTTTTCACAGTACCAATTCATAGGAACAGGTGGGATATGTCTGCATCTTCTTAGAACAGGCTAGACTATCTTCAAATGTTAATGAGCTGGTTAGATATTTCTTGGGCTGAGGAGAAATGTTTCAAAAGAGGAATTCTAAAAAAAATCAGAACCCACACAATTCTGAAAGTTAATGAGTGATTGTGAAGTTTTGAAAAACCAATAAAATTCATTGATAATTATCTAGATGGGGATGGTTTGATTATGCATACCCACAGGAGATTAGGCTTTTGCTCTTATTCACTGTAGAAAAATAATCGTCCAATTCTACTATCAATAGAACTACACTAGCACTCCAGGTTCATTAAGAGGTCTTCTTACACATCTATCCTAATTATCTGGAAGTTATTTCTCCTTTATCTGATTTCAGCAGAGGTAGCATGCATCAGTGGTTATAGAACCAGCCTTGGGGCCAAGAAGCCCTGGGTCCTTGGCTAAGGTACTTCACCTCTCAATTCCTCCAGGCAGCTCTCTAAGACTACAGATGAATTACAGATGAGGTGCTCACCTGCTGCTGATAAGAGTTTGTCCCCTACATGGATGAACTCACCCCCCTTAAAAATCCCTCAGTATCATAGATGGGACTCCAATATGCATGTTGAATGAATGGATGAATCACTTCAGTTTCTTCCCCACTCTCTTACTCACTTTCTTATATATATTTACCTACACATACTGTCAGTGCCAATATCTTCACCTTATCCAGAATACCAAACACTCACTTTCTCCTTTACTCCCATTGACTTAGTATGACACTAAGTCAGTGGAAACCTTCCTCACTTAATAACAAAACAAAATTGGTTCTCTTCTGTCATGTTTCCCATTCCTCTGATGCCCATAAAACTGTATTTCTTTATATTCTCTTTACATTTCCCCACCCCCTTTTTTTACTCAGTCAAATTTTGTTTGGTCCAGAACTGTGGTTTAATCTGTATAAGAAACTTTTCCTGAGGAGTACCCCTTGATCAATGTAAACTGGCAACTGTTTGTCAATGGTGGGACAGAAATGATTTCATTTCAGTCCAAAGATAACAAAAATATAATTTAATGAGTTATTGCACCTTTGGTTTTCATGATTATTATGTGTCATCATCTGTTGTAGAGAATAAAGAAGTAGAGAAGTCAAATGGAGAACTTGACAATCTATTCCAAACTAATCTTGATGGTTCATGATTAAGAAATGAAAAAAAGTCCAAATGTAGACTACTCAAAGCCTTAAGCTTGTGTTTCATCAATACATCCTTGAAGAATAGAGACGGAAGCCTCTAGACGTGATAAGCTTGTAATAATAGTCCTCCTCCCTCCTTCTCTACTCCCCACTGGAGAAAAAAAATGAAATTTACTATCTATCTTGCTAGATAGGCGACAACTGGTTACCAGTATAGCAATCATTTCTGAAACAGCCATGTGCAGTCAGATCATCAACTAGTTAGAGCAAAGCTCAAATCAACACCAAATTAGAAAAAAAAAAGGATATAAACAATAGAAAAGAAGACACTGTACAATTATGATAAGTCCAACTTGGCCTATATGAATAAGCTATTGACTTTCATCATTTCTTAGACAATTAATAGAAAACAGTTACCAATGGTGAGGGAGACTTCAAAAGTTCAGAAACTTTCTTGTCAGAAAAATTTTTACCTCCTTGCCAAGAGAAGAAAAATGGTAAGCAAGGACAACAATTATTTAAGAGCAAACTCATTGGCAAAATGTTACAGCAGAGGGTTGAAGATTATTCACCTCATAAAAGAGGGAAAAAAAAGTTTAAGGGAAAATAAGACTGTAGAAAGATTGATGTGAGGCTTGCTTAGACAGATCATTCCAAGGCATTTGTATATGAAACTAGGTGAACAATGAATAGAAACAAAATGGATTAGATCTACTGGCATTCCTGTCATAATCTATTCTTATTGACAGTGATAGTAGAACCTTCACATTTAAACTCTATCATTCAGTACCCAATGTATCACGTAAGTCAGCTATAAGGGTGCTTATGATGAAGTTGGGAAGAGTGCTGGACCAGACAAATTACACATTGAAGAATTTCATTTTAAGATAATACAGTTGAAAAAAACAAACTTTCTGGACCAATTTTTCAAGTTATGTCAAAGAGAGGAAAATACCACAAGAATGAAAAAGATAATACATGGTATTATTGCCCCTCCCCCAACTATGTCAACTGAGGAACATTAGCGACTACAGATCCCTATCTCTACTTTCTCATCTCTTTAAAATCTTTATGAGACTGCTCTAGGCATTTATAAAGGACATAATTGTTGAAAACAAGTGATAGGAATAGATAGGGATTATGAAACCATTTTCTAATAGATCATATCTTCATACTCACACTATTGACTGAGAGTTATAGAAACTGTACATACAAAGAGAGAAAATGAGTTTTTCCACTTGCCAGAATATATCACAAAAGCAAAAGGGTTTTGTGACTGTCAGATATACATAACAGAGGTTAGGAATATGGACCAGGGAGGTAGGTAGAAATGATCTTACATTCTTTGCTTTGCTTTTGTTCTTACTTAGAGACTTTTGAATGCCATTCTGGGATAAACTTGAGAGCTTCTATCTGGCCTTTGGACAGAGTTCCTAAAATAAGTTCAGGAAGCCACATGATCCCTATTGGGTTCCTCATGCAAGTTATAAGAAATTTTCTAACACCATCAGACTGTGAATGGATTTTGAATTAGCACCAGATATAGTCAATCAAAGTACTTAATTAATCTCAGCCTAGAAACACTTAGCTAGTTATAGAGGGTTATTGTTCCTATTCATTAAAGAAAGCTCAAACCACCCTTGTCATTGAGTGGCTTTTTAGCCACTTCCATATTGGATGGAAGTAGAGAAAGTCAACAGATGGGCCTGAATATCTGAAAGTCAGCAAATGGCTCAACTAGATGTGGAAAAATAAAAATATGGAAATGCAAGCAACAGAGGATAGTATGATATCATTAACAGACAACATTGGAAGACTTTAAGTGTCAGTATAGTGAGTTGTGGCTTCTAGCTGCATATCCCCTATGCTTGTGCTTTCTTTGCATATTATGTGTCCACATGTATTCCTAGTCTGTACTTCTTCAGAAAAAAAAAACATATACTCATTTCAAATAATTGACTAAATATCCTCATTTGAAAAACAAAGTGGATGAAACACACATATTACTTGTAGATTCAATTAGGCAGTCTATTGAGTGTCTTGGTGAAGATATTGTATACATTATAGATATAGAATGAGGAGGGCTCAGAATGCATTAGGAAGACATCAGGTTGAGTAGCATATGGAAAATTGTGTAGCACTTTCAGCAATTCTGCTGCTAAAGAAATCTGTCTTTTAAAGTCAGTCAGGTGGTTCAATGGATAGAATACAGGTAGTGGAGTCAGTAAGACACGAGTCTTACTTCAACTCCTGCCTCAGACACCCACTAGCTGTTTGACCCTAGACAGGTCACTTAAACTCTCTGTGCATCAGTTTCCTCAACTATAAAATTATATTCCTATTTTACATACCTACCTCATTGGCTTTTGTGAAGATCAAATGATATAACATGTCTAAAGTGCTTTGAAAACCTTAAAATGCTACATAAATACTAGTTATAATAATGCTTATTATTATTATTGTTATCATTATTATTGTTGCTATTCTCTTGGTGATGTTATAGGACTGAAAATCATGGAACACTATGCTCTCAGAAAATCAAAATTTTAGGTGATCTAAAAGACAATTAATGAAGATATGCATATGAGTATAAGTAGGCTGCGGCATGTTACTGGCACCTGGCATGAAGGAAATCTTGTAAAAGAAATCACTGAGGAAATGTATGGCTAGAAAAAGAAGAAAGGCAGTTTGAATAGTGAAAGTAAAGGATAACAAATGGGCAACTCAAGTGTTGCATCAGAATTGCTAAAATATGAAAATAACCAGAGGAGAGCCTCCAACTGGGGGGTACTCTATAGAAGATGTACAGAAGGACATGGCCAGAAATCACAAAGCATTAGAAGGAATGCATGGATTGTGGAAGCCATTTCATGATTAAAGTAAGTTTTAGCCATAAGTTGTATTCTCTTTAGTCTTTTCTATTGTTTTATACCTACCTCCTGCTTTTCAGTCTTTCTCCTTGTGCTTCTTCTTGTCTCATTCTATTTTTTTAACCTCTCTGTTTTCTGATTTGAGTTTTTTTCCCAAGCTAGATTTTTAATATCTTCTTTAAGTAATTTATTTTTAGTTCTCAACATTCACTTCCATAAACTTTTGAGTTTCAAATTTTCTCCCTTTCCCTCCCTGCCTTCCTCCCTAAGATGCCATGCAATCTGATACAAGCTCTACATATGCATTCCTATTAAACATATTTTCACATTAGTCATGTTGTAAAGAAGAATTAGAACTAATAGGAGGAACCACAAGAAAGAAGAAACAAAACAAAACAGAGGGAAAAAAGAGCAAACAATATGCTTCAATTCGCACTCAAACTCCATGGTTCTTTCTCTGCATGTGGATAGCATTTTTCATCATGAGACTTATGGAGATGTCTTAGATCCTTGCATTGCTGAGAAGAGCTAAGTCTATCAAAGTTAGTCATTGCACCACATGGCTGTTACTGTGTACAATGTTCTCCTGGTTCTGCTCACTTCACTCAGCATCAGTCCATACAAGTCTTTCCAGGTTTTTCTGAAGTCTGCTTGCTCATCATTTCTTATAGCACAATAATATTCCATTACATTTACATAACACAACTTGTTCAGCTATTCCCTAGTTGATGGACATCCCCTCAATTTCCAATTCTTTGCCACCACAGAAAGAGCTGCTATAAATATTTTTGTACACGTGGGTCCTTTTCTCATTTTGATGATCTCTTTGGGAAACAACCTTAGAAGTGCTATTGCTGGGTCAAAGGGTATGCACCTTTTTATAGCCCTTTGGGCATAGTTCCAAATTGCTCTCCAAAATGGTTGGATCAGTTCACAACTCCACCAACAATGCATTAATGTTCCAATTTTCCCACATCTTCTCCAACATTTATCATTTTCTTGTTTTGTCATATTAGCCAATTTGATAGGTATGATGTGTACCTCAGAGTTGTTTAGATGTGCATTTCTCTAATCAATAGTAATTTAGATCATTTTTTCATATGACTATAGATAGCTTTAATTTATTTACCTGAGAACTGCCTGTTCATATCCTTTGACCATTTATCAATTGTGGAATGACTTGTATTCTTATAAACTTGACTTAGTTCTGTATATATCTTAGAAATGAGCCCCTTACCAGAGACACTGGTTGTAAAAATTCTTTCCCAGTTTTCTGCTTCCCTCCTAATTTTGGTTGCATTGGCTTTGTTTGTGCAAAAACTTTTCAGTTTAATCTAATAAGCTAGATTTTTTTAAATAAAATCTGAGTTCTATGTAGTTATTATGACCAAACTTGACTCCAAAGACGGGATAACATTTTCTTTTCCTTCTTTCCTTTGAAAAATTGGTGGACTCTGGATAGAGAACCTTCCATATATGGTCAAACTTGGTTGATATGGTAGTTTTGCTAGTTGCTTTTCCCCCTCTTTGGTGTTTTTCATTTGTTGAAATTGGTGATATTCTTGGTATGAGTGGAGAGAGGGGCATATTTAGAAATAAGGGTGATAAAAATGAAATATAATAATATAAATAATATAAGTAATAATAGATATAATATAAACAATATAACATATTTATAATAAAATGCAAAATAATATAAAATATATAAAAATAAATATAATAATATAAATAATAATAAAATCATCTTCATCTTTTCTACCATTATTTTGTGTATCTCCTTTCTTCTGCCCATTCTGACTTTATTAGCTATATTCTCACGATTTCCCTTTTTTCCCATTTTTTCATTCATTCCCACTTTGTGTGTGTATATTACATGTATATACAGACATATACATATATATGTGTGTGTATTATATACATATGTGTATCCTTTTTTGCCTTATCTACTCCCCTTCTATATTGCACTTAGATATAGATTCACAGAGACAAATTAATGAAACTACTGCTTTATGGGTAGAAAGAATCACATAATCATAAAATGTAGAACTTGAAGGAAAATTAAAGATGATCTGCTCTAGTAATTATCTGGAAATTTTCTGGGACACTAATTTGGCCACATATTAGTTTGGCTTAAAATATATTGAACACTTAATGTTGGTCCAGCAGGTCTGGGAATATTGAACACCCTTGAAATAAAGAAAAGTTTGGGAAAGTTTGTAGCAAAATAGTACCATTATATCTGAGAGAATTGGGTGCTACTCTATGAGAAGACAGAAGAGGACATATTTCGCATCTCCACAGCAAGCTGGCATTTTCTGGTGATAATCTCATCCCACTGGTATTACAGAAAACATTGAGGACAGCTTTGTGCATTCTATCTCCAATGGGTCTTTTTGTAGCAGTTGCATTTAGCCAGGATGTGCTGGTGTAACCTTGTGAGGCTGGGTCCATGGTTTATGCTGCTTCAAAACCAAAATACAATGTTCACCAGCATAAGAGAAGTCATCGATGATGATGACTCTAGTTTCCAGATCCACCTAGAGCCATACAACCACCCATCCCAGTTGAGTATACTGACCCATCCTCAGAGTCAATAAATATGCTGGAGGTACCAGGATATGTCACATAAAAGAAATTAAGCCTATTTCATTCTGAACAATTGCTACGTGAAATAAGTATGGATTTATAAATTAATTTCAAACTCAATGTACAAGATGTAAAAAAGTTGAAAGCATAGATATTTTCTCACAGAATCCCTGTGACATCAAGAAGAATACCAGGTTTCCAAAGAACATAGTTTGAGAAGGGCTGATCTAGTCCAACACCCTCATTTTACATGTGAGGAAACAGAGTCAGAGAGCAGTTAAATGACTCACTCATTAAGCTCATATTGCTGGTCAGTGGCACAAGTGGCACAATTAAACCTAGACCTGAGCTCAAAAAGAGAGGGTCTGTAATCTGAGGCTTCTGCTAACACATGCATTAGAGGCTCCCAATTTATGGGGGTGATTGGGGTCATGCCTGGCCAGTCTTCTTCTACTCCCTCACTAGAAGTGTCAATGAGTTCAAGAAGTCTTAGCACCCCTAGGAGGGAATTTTGTTTTTCCGGTGCCCTATCCTGAATTTGAGTCCTTAGTTTCCAGAACAGGAGGAAGGTCTTCCATGGTGGGATGAATGGAGAAATTTGCAGAATGAAGGGTGGGATGGAGCTAACTCCTTATTCTATTTCCTTGAATTTGCACTTTAAAGTGACATAAAGCTGCATAAACATCTAAACTTGAATAGCTAAGCCTGAAAATCATGATAGATGCAATCTATGAATGGCATTCAAAAGCCACTTTATTAGAAGAACCATATTTCAAATACAAATACAAAATGTATCCTTACTTGAGAGCCATCAACAATTAAAAAATGAATAATGTAGATTATGACTAGCAGAAACTAAGTTTCTATGAACTATGAACACATCTGATTTGCCTTTAAATGCAACTAATAGCTCAAATCATATTCATCTTCAAAATTATTAGTATTTAAAAGGTAGAAGTCTAAAATCTCTATAAGGGATTTGTGGACACCCTTTATGTAACAGACAGGTATATACATAAAGACTTGAGAGTTTCTCCTAACCATTTCAGAAAGGGCCCTTAATCTTTCATTAAATGAAAAAGAAGTCAGACCACAACTTGCAATAGAAAGGTTATGAGGGTAATACTTATGCATAAAAAGAGAAAAAAGAAGTACTTTTGATGCTAACTTTCTTACCATTACCTTCTTACTTTCTTATGTAGATCAGAACTAAAGTTAAAGTTCTAAACCCCAGTATGTAGGTAACTCGTGCAAGTTTCAAATACTTAGTAAAAGCAAATTTGTTAAATGCATTATAGTGAGCAAATTAACAATTTAATAGGAAACTGAGTGGGGTAGGAGGCTGCAGGCTGAGGTCCCTTCGGGCTCTAGGCCCCTAAACCTTTTAGGGTATGCTTAGGTGAGCTACACCTGTGAGAAGAAGAGCTGAAGTGTTATACAACCATTATTGGTCCCTTTCAGACAACAGTTCTTCCCCTTCCAGTTTCTGCTGATTGCATTGTAGTTTAGTCGTACATCTTTGTTATTACAAAATAAGTGACCATAGGAACAAAGTGGGCTGGGGGAGGGGGGCAGTTTGGGGAAGGGGAAACAAGATTTATTCCTTCATGAGCAAGCCTTTATTGACCTTAGGCAAATGAAAAAGGGACATTCTCTACCCAAGGCTCAGGTCCTGGGCAAATGCTATACACTTAAAAAAGCAGTCTAGTTCATATTGTAGCTTTGTTCAGATATATTTAGCCAAAACTGGAGAAGAAAATGGCAAATCATTCTAGGCTCTTTGCCAAGAAAACCCCATGGATAGTACTGGTGTGCTATGGTCTACGGGGTCATGAGTTTTTGAATGGCTGAATGACAACATTTAGCCAAAAGGAGTCTTTACCTCTTTGGAGAAGTGCGTATCTATATAGTCAGTATATTGTGAGGGAAAAGGGAATTAGAAGGTCTCTAGGGCCCTGGGCCGGGATTCTGTGGAAGAGGGACAACATTCCTTAATTAATATTTGAAATGCTGAGATGGTAGGAAGGGGAAGGGAAGGATTTGGTTCAGTTGTGAGTAAGGTATTTTAATCCCATTTATAAAAAGGTCACAGGAATTTGTAGAGTTGAACACAGTGCCCACAAACAGCTGAAGATAATAAAGTCAATGGATGTGACTAGTGCTATTTTTATTATTACTATTTTTCTAATATCATTTCAGTGGACCATGACAAGAGGGAATTTTGTGCTGATCTACTGAGAGATGGAATTTCTTTGAAAATGCAGGGGCCAAGCATAACTGCCTTATTTGGTACAGTTCTCACTTCTTTACTCAGGATGTCTGTACAAGACAACCATCACTGTGTGATCATCTTTGTTTCTATTGGAACTCATTTGTTTTTTTGGTCTTAGTTCAATGGAGCTGATTTCCAAGATGATTTTCTTAAGGTTTACTAGAGCAATTTTCTTCCCTTCTAAAGTACCCATAGCCTCAGAATAAGCCTGGTGTGGTGGGGAGAAAAAACCCAACCCCCCCCCAAAAATAATTCTTTGTACTAGGAGTCAGGACACCTAGATCAAAATCCTTCCATTGGCCCAATTTCCTGTTTGTCCATGGGCTAACTCACACAAATTTTAGGGTCTTAATTGCCTCATCTGTAAAATGACAGATTAAAAACTTTGCCTCCTTGAAAGGAAAAGAGCTGAACCTGGTAGGATCTTAAAGCCCACTTCAACTCCCTCCCCCCACTTTTTAAAACTGGAAATGTGATTTTATTGTGAACTATGAGGTGAGGAAACTCCTTCCACCACTGTAGAATAGCACCTTCTTCAACTTACAGCCTTAGAGAGTTTCTGGAAGCACTAAGAGGTAAAGTCACTTAGCCAGAGTCACACAGTCAGTATTTAGCAGAGGTCTTCCTGCTTGAAGCCCACACTCTATTTTGTGATAAATATAAGACCATATATACCTTTCTGTCAATTATTTTGGTATTATTTTTGGTACCAGACTAGAACAGAGTACACAGTCCAGTAACTAATTGATATAGACATGCCTAGAAAAATCTTTCTGAAACCTCCTTTGGTAAATTATGTGGTTCCTGAGAGTAATAGAAAATTCTATCCAATATAACTATTTTGGGTTAAAGCGGATTCCTAAAAACCACCCACAATGCCCAAATTTGTCCTAATTTTAAAAATATACTTGGAATAGGTAATGTTGATAAAACCAAATCAAGTCCTGTGGAAGGTGAATAGATGTGAGAGAGATGCCTGACATGTACATCTATGGAGATGTTGTCATCACAGGCCCAAAATGATGCCAGCACTTATAGATTCCATCTGTACTGAGCAGTCTATCGGAAGAACTTCGTGAGCTCCGCCCCAAATGTTATGACCCACTCCTGTGGGGCTTCTTGTGGTGTTGTGAATAGGTTTTCAAAATGACCATAAGATAATAAGGCAGATAAAGAGAACATGCAGACTAGGCTCTCCCTGAATAGCCTTACCATGACAGATTTCCCTGTAACTTCCTACCACCAAGAAAGATCCTGAACACAGAAACAGTACACAATACATCCCAGGGATAAAATGTAGATACATTACTCCCTCTGATACCTTCTTGGTGGTTAGTGCCTGGAAGAGATATTTAGAAACTTGCTCACATGAGGAAAATCTTATGGGAAACCCCTATAGTTCACCAGCTCCTTCAGCTGTCCTTACAGTCTCCTCCCCCAACCTCCAAAGATTAGCACCTTTCAAACATCCACATCCACCCAAAGACAATAAGGCTATGGCCATCTGTAATGATCCCCCGGCAGTAGCTAACACTACTCAAATCTCCCAGCAAAATGCCATTCCTATATGTTAGTTTCAATGTAAGCACAGTGCCTGTTACTATTTCCCTAGCTATTATGTTAAATCTCAAGGGTAACTGCCTCCATAACAATCCCCCAGTTATGTCCCTGCTTCAGATTCCAAATCCTTCAAAGCTATTTCTGAGCACTTTTCCTATAATTATAGGTTTTGTTATATACTTTTCACTAGTTTCTCCACTTCTGGTAGCATTCATTTGGCATCTTTTTTTTTTGCTTCCTCCCCCCTTTTTTTCTTCCTTCCTTCCTTCCCTCCTTCCTTCCTTCCTTCTTTCCTTCCTTCCTTCCTTCCTTCCTTCCTTCCTTCCTTCCTTCCTTCCTT